>NC_041214.2:127146587-127148344 GCF_002837175.3 Physeter macrocephalus
TAAAATAAGGGTAATGATAAAGTTATAGATCCCTCCTTAGCTATTTAGACTCACAAAAAAATTTCAGTAAAAGCAATTTTTGAAACAGCAGTAAATAATATACTTTCCTTGGGAAAATATTTTTCAAACAACACTTTTAAATATTCTGATAATTTGTCTTTTATATTGAGGTTGATAATGAAACATATAGATCTTATATGCAAAAATATTTCTCCATCTGTATTTGCTATTTTGAAATTTTTAATATGCATAGACCATTTTCACTTTTGAATAGTTTCCTTTTCATGCTCACTATTATAGGAGCTAAATTGTAATTTTTCACTTATATTTAATGTATGCAAACAGAATATTGAGATAGGTGGTCAAGTTTATTCTTGAAATATATTTGAAATATATAAAGAAATATATTTCTTTAAACAAGCTTTCTGAACAACTTCAATTTTCCTTCAAAAAAAGAAAATGTGTAAAATATCTATTCTGTATTAGAAATAGCTAGTTGACAACGTATACTTCTCAAAACTCATGTTATTAACGTACACAAACTCAGTTTCTATATGTGAAGTTAATGAGTCTTTTGTGTTACTCCAAAACAAGGCAAAGATTTATTTTTTCCCAATCTCAATACAATTTGAGCTAATTACTCAAGTTTGATACTTTACATTTTAAAGCTGGAATCAGCAGTAGCCCTTTGGGAAGTAAGACAAAGCATTGACTTTTAAATACAGACTTTTAAAAACGATCTGTTGTTTTCTTTTGGAACTAGAATTAGCATAGTTAATACTCATCCACAAACCATTATTATGTGTACATTATTGTTGCAATTGTGATAATAGAAAATTTTATTTATTTTTATGCCAGCTTATACTGTGAGAACACATTTAGTTTGGGTTTTATCAATCCTGTTATGCTTGTCCTTGGAACATCTTTCACATATTCAAGGTTTGTAGCTGAAAAGTTTACTGTAAAAAAAATCAAAAACAAAAAAAGTATTGTTTTTACAGAATAAATTTAGTGGAATGTATACTGGGAGTAAGGTTTGAGGTTGTAAACAACTAGGTTAGTGTAATTTGGCTTCATATATGTAATGTGGGGTATTAATGTAATTCATATATTAAAGCAAAAATTGTTTACAGCAAATTGACAATAGAATCAAATGCAGGTGAGGGTTTTCTTTTTCTTTTTTTTTTAAACACTCTATGGGTTTTAGGGTTTTTTTAAACACTGCCGGGAGGGAGAGGAATTGGCTACATGATTGCTTGCACGTCTAAGATACTTACCAGTTCAGTGGACCCTAAATTCACACACTTGACATTATCCATGCATTGATTTGGACCCCATTTTCTTTTGGTTTTCTTATTTTGGTGAAGAGCTAGTAAATAACATGAAGGAAAAACATGAGTGGCACTAAAAGCTGAGGGCCATTGATGATGATGATGGTAGTGGTGGTGGTAGTGATGATGGCAGCTGAGGGCATGAAAGCGCCAGTCCACTTACCTTTCCCGGGCTCTGAGGAGGCGGCTGGATTTTTGGTCTGTTTCTCTTACTTAGCAAATATTGATTTTCCTCTGTTATACCCACTCACACTTCCAAATATGGAAAGTTCATTAAAAGATCATAGGAATGGGGCTTCCCTGGTGGTGCAGTGGTTGAGAGTCCCCCTGCCGATGCAGGGGACACGGGTTCGTGCCCCGGTCCGGGAAGATCCCACATGCCGCGGAGCTGCTGGGCCCGTGAGCCATGGCTGCTGAGCCTGCGCT
>NC_041214.2:127148383-127157055 GCF_002837175.3 Physeter macrocephalus
TAAAATAAGGGTAATGATAAAGTTATAGATCCCTCCTTAGCTATTTAGACTCACAAAAAAATTTCAGTAAAAGCAATTTTTGAAACAGCAGTAAATAATATACTTTCCTTGGGAAAACATTTTTCAAACAACATTTTTAAATATTCTGATAATTTGTCTTTTATATTGAGGTTGATAATGAAACATATAGATCTTATATGCAAAAATATTTCTCCATCTGTATTTGCTACTTTGAAATTTTTAATATGCATAGACCATTTTCACTTTTGAACAGTTTCCTTTTCATGCTCACTATTACAGGAGCTAAATTGTAATTTTTCTCTTATATTTAAAGTGTGCAAACAGAATATTGAGATAGGTGGTCAAGTTTATTCACAAATAACTTGAAATATATTTCTTTAAACAAGCTTTCTGAATAACGTCAATTTTCTTTCAAAAAGAAATTTATCCACATAATTCCTATGATAGCTCACATATACAGTACGGAGCAAGAATTTATGTATTCTTAAATGTTCCTGTATGGGAAGAGAGTGGAATGGGACCAAATATTGGTACCAAAATAACAAAAGTCAGTAATCTAGAGAGAAAGAACATAAAATAATGCTTTTATTCAACTTTTTCATCTGCCTTTGTTTTTATGAAGAACTCTGGTTTGTAGATACAGCGATAGGCCAAGAGCTGAGGAAGAACTCCATATGCTATGTTTAATGCTAAAAAAAGGATTTTCGCTTCTTCAGGGACTCTGTAGACATAAGCAGTTCTAACATGAAGAGAAGCACTGATGTGAGAAAACTGAGACTGTCGCATTAAAAAAAAAAAGACGGGTAAGCATGAATTTTGGGTTTAGTTGGATGCACGATGAGTTCTGAATGACTCATTCAGACCATGCTCCTGTGCCCTCAAAACCAGGACTTTCAAACAATCCATAGTCTTCAATATTTCACTGAATTTAGGGCCAGTCTTGACATAACTGTTCAAATACAGTAAACCTTCTTTAGCATGTCTTTATCAGGCTAGCTGTTTTTTTTAACCCATCTAGTGCCCCCATACCAAACAGTAGTGGCTCAATTTAACAAAAAATCTGAATAAAATCTGCTTTTTCCTGATTTGCATTCTGGAGATATCCTATATAGGAACTCAGTTGTGGCTCACAAAATGTGTTCCAATAAAAATGAAGCAAGTACAGAGTTTAGACAGCTTAAAATATTTTTAGCCTAACTATTTGAAGAGAAGCACTGAGGGAAGGCCTCAGCTTCATTTATCAGTTCTTTCACCTACTCCTTGGAGCAAGAGCTCAAAGCCCTTCATTATGCATTTTTTGTTTATTTATTCACATATTTGTTTTTTTATGCAACTTAAAAAATACTAAGGGTTGGGCTTCCCTGGTGGCGCAGTGGTTGAGAGTTCGCCTGCCGTTGCAGGGGACGCGGGTTCGTGCCCCGGCCTGGGAAGATCCCACACGCCGCGGAGCGGCTGGGCCCGTGAGCCATGGCCGCTGGGCCTGCGCGTCCGGAGCCTGTGCTCCGCAACGGGAGAGGCCACAACAGTGAGAGGCCCACGTACCGCAAAAAAAAAAAAAAATCATAGGAATGCCAATCCAGTTCTTTTTCCTTAAAAGTTACTTTTTAAAGTTTGAATATTTTAATTTAAAAGTAATGAAATTTAATTAATTCATCAAAAGTCCTCTTCATTGCTCACACTAAAACATGAGAATGTAGATGACATTTTGAATTGGAACATATAAGTGACAGATTTTTAAAACAAAAAGTGTAAAGACTACAGAACTTTTTCTGAACAAAATATACAAAATGTTTCAAATTTAATAAGATTTGTCTTCATAAAAGACCAAAAATAATTTATTAAAAATATACACAGAAATACAATAGAAACATTTCCAGTCACCAGTAAAATAAGGGTAATGATAAAGTTATAGATCCCTCCTTAGCTATTTAGACTCAAAAAAAATTCAGTAAAAGCAATTTTTGAAACAGCAGTAAATAATATACTTTCCTTGGGAAAATATTTTTCAAACAACACTTTTAAATATTCTGATAATTTGTCTTTTATATTGAGGTTGATAATGAAACATATAGATCTTATATGCAAAAATATTTCTCCATCTGTATTTGCTATTTTGAAATTTTTAATATGCATAGACCATTTTCACTTTTGAACAGTTTCCTTTTCATGCTCACTATTACAGGAGCTAAATTGTAATTTTTCTCTTATATTTAAAGTGTGCAAACAGAATATTGAGATAGGTGGTCAAGTTTATTCACAAATAACTTGAAATATATTTCTTTAAACAAGCTTTCTGAATAACGTCAATTTTCTTTCAAAAAGAAATTTATCCACATAATTCCTATGATAGCTCACATATACAGTACGGAGCAAGAATTTATGTATTCTTAAATGTTCCCGTATGGGAAGAGAGTGCAATGGGACCAAATGCTGGTACCAAAATAACAAAAGTCAGTAATCTAGAGAGAAAGAACATAAAATAATGCTATTATTCAACTTTTTCATCTGCCTTTGTTTTTATGAAGAACTCTGGTTTGTAGATACAGCGATAGGCCAAGAGCTGAGGAAGAACTCCATATGCTATGTTTAATGCTAAAAAAAGGATTTTCGCTTCTTCAGGGACTCTGTAGACATAAGCAGTTCTAACATGAAGAGAAGCACTGATGTGAGAAAACTGAGACTGTCGCATTAAAAAAAAAAAGACGGGTAAGCATGAATTTTGGGTTTAGTTGGATGCACGATGAGTTCTGAATGACTCATTCAGACCATGCTCCTGTGCCCTCAAAACCAGGACTTTCAAACAATCCATAGTCTTCAATATTTCACTGAATTTAGGGCCAGTCTTGACATAACTGTTCAAATACAGTAAACCTTCTTTAGCATGTCTTTATCAGGCTAGCTGTTTTTTTTAACCCATCTAGTGCCCCCATACCAAACAGTAGTGGCTCAATTTAACAAAAAATCTGAATAAAATCTGCTTTTTCCTGATTTGCATTCTGGAGATATCCTATATAGGAACTCAGTTGTGGCTCACAAAGTGTGTTCCAATAAAAATGAAGCAAGTACAGAGTTTAGACAGCTAAAATATTTTTAGCATAACTATTTAAAGAGAAGCACTGAGGGAGGACCTCAACTTCATTTATCAGTTCTTTCACTTACTGCTTGGAGCAAGAGCTCAGAGCCCTTCATTATACATTTGTTTGTTTATTTATTCATGTATTTGTTTTTTATGCAACTTAAAAAATACTAAGTGTTGTTTTGTAAGATAAGGTGGGGTAGAGATTTGGTTGCTCTTTATAAAATGACAAATGTACATGCAGGCAACCTTTTCAAATCAAATTATTTAGAAGTATGGCTTGTCAGCATAATCTGAGTTTACAAAACAGAAAGGCAAGAGCTTCCCATTTGTACTTAGATTACTTGTTGAGAACATACATTCAGAATGTGCCAGTTGGTCTTTTTTGATACTTTTCGTAAGCACAGGGGAAAACTATTAGAAAAGGCTTCTGTGAAAGTATTTCCTCAGGATCCTTGTATCATTACAAAATGCAACCCTGGAGTCTGCATTTCATATCTTACTGAAATTCAAGATATACACAAATAAAGGATTGGGAATCTAAATGTAATAAGTGGTGACTTAGTTCATCAGGATCAAAGTGAAGAGACAGAAGATACTATAAAGAAGGCACAGAAGTAACAAGAATGAAAACTAAATAATGTGCTTTAAATACATATGAGTTATCTTACATTTCCTTCCATATGAAATCAGTTTATTCTGCTAAGTGGTTAACAGATAAAAATGTTACTTAGCACTTGACTTTACTATGATGATAAAAGGACAAGTTTTCATAAGCAGTATATATATATGGATTGTATCAGTGACAGATTTTAACAGGTTCCATTTTTACAAGTTACTGATACATTCTGGGGGCCTCTGGTAGTTTTGCTACTTTCTGGAGATAGAAATTAAATTAGTGTGGTGTGTTGCCAAGGACGCAGTGACCAACGCCAATGCCTACGCAGGAATCATCTGCATTGTGATCTGTGAGACACTGAGAGGGCTCTGCCCTCAAACACACCTCCCCCGGGGCACATGCCCAAGCAGAACCCAGCAGATGTTAAGCATTTCATCTCTGGGCTATGAAGACAAAAGACCTTGAGAGTAAAGGGCATTTGACAGGCTGCCCTGAGGAACTGCTCTTGCGGACATTCTAGGAACACTGAACAGGAACTTGGCCCCCGTCACTATTTTCTCCTAGGAGCTATTTTGAATAACGATATTTTTCTGAATATATATAACCAAACTTTTTCTTCTGGACTAGAGGCCAGATTTGAACCATGGTTTTCAGAAATGTGCATTTGGTGTCTGTCTTTATAGACACTTATACACATTTCAAAAGTCACCAAATTTGGAGAAATGGGAACCATAGTTTGAGAGAATAATATAAGCAGTCATGCCTACTTGCATAGGGAACCTGCTAAAAAGTCTGATTTCACAGGCTTTTTTGCTGCACTAACCAATGCAGTTAATACCTCATTTTCACAAACAGCCAACTCATGGCAACATTAAAAAATGATCGTGTCCTTAGATTACATTATAAGCCTACTGGGCAGGTACTGTGTCTGATGTTTTGTGTGGCACCTATCACATTGTTAGAGCTCAATAAACATTCAACAGCAAAAAAAAAAGCAATTATAAAGGTCCATGAATTGACAAAACTGTTGTAAAAAATATACCGTGGGGTGGGGTTGAGGGAATGAAGTCTGCTCCACCAGATATTTAAGAAACACTACAAAGCTGTAGCAATAAAACTGTGTAGTGTTGATGCAGAGACAGTGAGCCTCTTGAAACATAATAAAGAACCCAGAAAAAGAAGTATTTTGGAACCTTGGTATAGATATGTCTGTGATGTCACATAGCAGTGGAAAAGAGCTAATAAAGAAAAATAAAATTAGTCTATCACCAACCACATGAAACAAAAGTCTATATTACTTTGACTATGAAATAAAGCAATAAAATCAATAGAAGAAAACATATAGGAATACCTTTATCAAAGGATCAAGAAAGATAAGAAGATTCTCAAAGCCCAATATTAAATTATATATTATACTATGTATATTTATATATGTAAATGGACTAAATCAAAATAAATTCTCATCACTGAAATATACTGACAAAATTAATAGAAGCATTCATTGCAATATGGAAAACAAAACAATAACACAAAAGAATGCATAAAATATAAATGAATTACTTTAAAGGAGACCCAGTTGAAAACTATAAGAAAATGAATAATCATTTTTTATGAGTGAAAATTCATACAGCTAACAATATATAGAGAGATATATAATCTCACCAGTAGGCAGAAAAATACAAATTAAAGTCTCAGAGAGATACCACCTTACACCTAACAAATTGGTAAGTATTAGAATATTGAATATTAAGTCTCTATGTATATATAATTAGGAAGCTATTTTGTAAAACTATTGTTCTACAACATTATTAGTGAAACTAATTATGGTATTAAAATTTTTCTGGGTAACAACCTCAAAAATCTCACAGGTACACAGAATATTTATTTTTGTCCACATATTTGCAGTTCTAGTTTGGCTGATCTAAGCTGGGTTTGGCTGGGCCCTGTTGGTCTCTGACTTCTAGTTGGGATAATGTCAACTCCACATGATATCATCTTGGAGCTCAGGCTGAAGGAGCAGCTGCTATCTGAGGCATATTCTTTTCAGGGTGTATCTTAGGAGCGCAAGAGGTAAAGAAAAATCATGCAAGCATATTTGAGCTTCTGCTTCCATCTTGGCCACTAAAATCCCATTAGACTTTCTAGCTACATGACCAGTTCATATGTCAGTGGTGTAAGGGAATATATTCTTATACTGGAATGGAAGGCACTGCAAGGTCACGTGGCCATGGCAGGAGTAAATAATTCTGTAACAGGGAGGAGTAGAGAACTGGGTGCAGTAATCCAGTATTTCACATTCACTGTATTCACATCCTACCACCATCAAGCCAACATAAATTCTCAGGGAATCATATGTAGAAATGTCTGTCATTACACTGTATCTTCAACTGATTCTTCTCAAAGGCTGTGACAAGGACTTGAGTGAAACTGATTAATTTGGAAAGTGATCCAGGGTATCAGTAAGAAAAAACAACAAGGTATGTTTTATGGAGCTAGGAACATCTGTGGATGAGTAGAGGTGAATTCTGTTGGTGCCCAACTGAGGAAACATTGAGATTATACTTCAGAGTTGGCCTCTGCAGGCTAGATTCTGGTCACTTATTCAGTCTGCTTGTTGAGGGTAATTCCTGGGTGTTAATTCCCCACAATTCCTGACTAAGTAAGCTTCCTTTGCTTCCCCTAAAGCAGAAAACAGAAAGAGTGTATTTACATATCTTTTTCTTTTCTTTTTATTAACATCTTTATTGGAGTATAATTGCTTTACAATGGTGTGTTAGTTTCTGCTTTATAAGAAAGTGAATCAGCTATACATATACATACATATATATACTTATCTTTTTCTTGATGTGGGGTGCATTTTGTATGCATGGGGACTTTAAATGCCAGCTGAAGGTGAGGTTGCAGGTAGCCCAATTAATGTACCCTGCCATGCAGAAAGCTTTGGCTATGCATTGCTTATGATAGTAATGTATTAAATATATCTTATTGTTCCATCAGTAAAGGAATGTAAAAGTAGAACATGTTATATAGATACAATTAATTTTTCAGCAATTCTAAAAAAAGAACAAACTATATTTGGGAAAACTTGTTCTAAAATATATTGAACCAGAAATGACAAAAACCATTAAAATTTATACGAATCACTTCCAAATAGTACCTTATATATTTATGTATACACATATATCACTTAGAAATAAATTCAATAGATCTATGAGAGTAAGTGTCAATGTCAGGAAGAGGAGTGCAATTGGAGCATGAGATTAAAGAGAAAACATTAGAACCACAAGGAGAAGGGTGCTGATGAGAAGATTCTGTGAAGAGAGTATAAGCAACTCAATTCTACACAACTGAGATTCCTGCATTTCAGATTCCGTCAGAGAGATATATAGATAGATAGATAGGCAGGTAGGTAGATAGATAGATAGATAAATAGATGTAGGTGTATATGGAGCTACATAGATATCAGTACTTAGCCTATATACTTATATCTCTACATCTCTATCTGCCTCTATTTAATTATCTATTATCTATTTATCATCCATCTCTATCTTCTTGCTTAACAACCCACATTTCTACCACAGCCTTTTTACTTCTTCCTGAAATAGTAAGTTGACTTAGAATCAGATGAAACTATATAGGGAATAATATGAGAATCCACCACTTAGACAAATTTATTGTTTCCAAATGTTCTAAATTAAAACAAAACCAATACAACCAAATAATGGGCTCAGAGAAAGCTCTATGGATCTAACCTACTTTCAGAATGAAGGCAATGGTTTAAGAGCTGAAATGAAATGATCTCCTAAAAGACTTTGTATCTATATACAGCATGTGGATGTCAGGACTAATATCAGAAATAAAACTAGAGTTGTAATAATTTGTTATATTTTAAATGCAATTTATGTTTTTGGAATATTTGGGCAAAAGCTATCAACTGTTTAGTATTTGTGAAATCATTTCCATATTAAAAGCCTGAAATCATATTTTTTGTTGACTTATAGGCAATTTATAATAATGTATTAGTTTCAGGTGTAAACAGTGATTCAATATTTTTATAGATTAAACTCTAGTTAAAGCTATTAAAAATAACGGCTATATTTCCCTGTATTTTACAGTATGTCCTTGCTTATCTAATATTTTATTCATAGTGGTTGTATCTCTTAATCCCATACCCCTATCATGCCCCTCCCCCTTCACTCTCCCTACTGCTCACCACTTGTTCTTTACATCTGTGAATCTGTCTCTGTTTTTTTTTTTTTTTTTTTTTTTTGCGGTACTTGGGCCTCTCACTGTTGTGGCCTCTCCCGTTGCGGAGCACAGGCTCCGGAAGCGCAGGCTCAGAGGCCATGTCTCACAGGCCCAGCCACTCCGCAGCATGTGGGATCTTCGCGGACCCGGGCACGAACCCGTGTCCCCTGCATCGGCAGGCGGACTCTCAACCACTGCACCACCAGGGAAACCCCTCTGTCTCTGTTTTCTTATAAATATTTGTTTGTTTTATTTTTTGCATTCCACATATAAATGATAACAAAGAGTATTTGTCTTTCTCTGATTTTTTTTTAACATCTTTATTGGAGTATAATTGCTTTACACTGGTGTGTTAGTTTCTGCTTTATAACAAAGTGAATGAGTTATACATATACATATGTCCCCATATCGCTTCCCTCCTGCATCACCACCCCTCCAACCCTCCCTATCCCACCCCTCTAGGTGGTCACAAAGCATGGAGCTGATCTCCCTCTGCTATGCGGCTGCTTCCCACTAGCTATCTATTTTACAGTTGGTAGTGTATATACGTTAATGCCACTCTCTCACTTTGTCAGAGCTTACCCTTCCCCCTCCCTGAATCCTCAAGTCCATTCCATTCTCTAGTAGGTCTGTGTCTTTATTTCCGTCTTGCCCCTAGGTTCTTCATGACCTTTCTTTTTTTTTTTTTTTTTTTTTTTTACATTCCAT
>NC_041214.2:127157815-127159300 GCF_002837175.3 Physeter macrocephalus
TAAGGTGACCATATGTTTGTGGGTTTATCTCTGGGCTTTCTATCCTGTTCCATTGATCTATATTTCTGTTTTTGTGCCAGGACCATACTCTCTTGATTACTATAGCTTTGTAGTATAGTCTGAAGTCTGGGAGCCTGATTCCTCCAGCTCCATTTTTCTTTCTCAAGATTGCTTTGGCTATTCGGGGTCTTTTGTGTGTCCATACAAATTGTGAAATTTTTTGTTCTAGGTCTGTGAAAAATGCCATTGGTAGTTTGATAAGGATTGCACTGAATCTGTAGATTGCTTTGAATGATGTAGTCATTATCACAACGTTGATTCTTCCAATCCAAAAACATGGTATATCTCTCCATTTGTTTGTATCATCTTTAATTTCTTTCATCAGTGTCTTATAGTTTTCTGCCTGCAGGTCTTTTGACTCCTTAGGTAGATTTATTCCTAGGTATTTTATTCCTTTTATTGCAATGGTAAATGTGAGTGTTTCCTTAATATCTTTTTCATATTTTTCATCATTAGTGTAGAGGAATGCAAGAGATTTCTGTGCATTAATATTGTATCCTGCTACTTTACCAAATTCATTGATTAGCTCTACTAGTTTTCTGGTAGCATCTTTAGGATTCTTTATGTATACTATCATGTCATCTGCAAACAGTGACAGCTTTACATCTTCTTTTCCGATTTGGATTCCTTTTATTTCTTTTTCTTCTCTGATTGCTGTGGCTAAAACTTCCAAAACTATGTTGAATAACAGTGGTGAAAGTGGGCAACCCTGTCTTGTTCCTGTTCTTAGTGGAAATGGTTTTAATTTTTCACCATTCAAGACGATGTTGGCTGTGGATTTGTCATATATGGCCTTTATTATGTTGAGGAAAATTCTCTCTATGCTTACTTCCTGGATGGTTTTTATCAAAAATGGGTGTTGGTTTGGGAGTGTTCCTCCCTTTGCCATATTTTGGAAGAGTTTGAGAAGGATAGGATTTAGCTCATCTCTAAATGTTTGATAGAATTCACCTGTGAATCCATCTTGTCCTGGACTTTTGTTTGTTGGAAGATTTTTAATCACAGTTTCAATTTCAGTGCTTTTGATTGGTCTGTTCGTATTTTCTGTTTCTTCCTGTTGCAGTCTCAGAAGGTTGTGCTTTTCTAAGAATTTGTCCATTTCTTCCAGGTTGTCCATTTTATTGGCATATAGTTGCTTGTACTAGTCTCTCGTGATCCATTTCTGCAGTGTCAGTTGTTACTTCTCCTTTTTCATTTCGAATTCTACTGATTTGAGTCTTCTCCCTTTTTATCTTCATGAGTCTGACTAATGGTTTATCAATTTTGTTTACCTTCTCAAAGAACCAGCTTTTAGTTTTTATTGATCTTTGCTATCGTTTCCTTCATTTCTTTTTCATTTATTTCTGATCTGATCTTTATTATTTCTCTCCTTCTGCCAACTTTGTGGGGGTTTTTTGTTCGTCTTTCTCTAATTGCTTCAGGTGT
>NC_041214.2:127163980-127164394 GCF_002837175.3 Physeter macrocephalus
CGTGGTTCAGTCTCAGAAGGTTGTGCTTTTCTAAGAATTTGTCCATTTCTTCCAGGTTGTCCATTTTATTGGCATATAGTTGCTTGTACTAGTCTCTCGTGATCCATTTCTGCAGTGTCAGTTGTTACTTCTCCTTTTTCATTTCGAATTCTACTGATTTGAGTCTTCTCCCTTTTTATCTTCATGAGTCTGACTAATGGTTTATCAATTTTGTTTACCTTCTCAAAGAACCAGCTTTTAGTTTTTATTGATCTTTGCTATCGTTTCCTTCATTTCTTTTTCATTTATTTCTGATCTGATCTTTATTATTTCTCTCCTTCTGCCAACTTTGTGGGGGTTTTTTGTTCGTCTTTCTCTAATTGCTTTAGGTGTAAGGTTAGGTTGTTTATTTGAGGTGTTTCTTGTTTCTTAAGG
>NC_041214.2:127164484-127180551 GCF_002837175.3 Physeter macrocephalus
TCGTCGTGTTTTCATTGTCATTTGTTTCTAGGTATTTTTTGATCTCCTCTTTGATTTCTTCAGTGATCTCTGGTTATTAAGTAGTTTATTTTTTAGCCTCCATGTGATGGTATTTTTTACAGATTTTTTCCTGTAGTTAATACCTAGTCTCATAGCACTGTGGTCGGAAAAGATACTTGATATAATTTCAATTTTCTTAAATTTACCAAGGCTTGATTTGTGACCCAATCTCTCATCTATCCTGGAGAATGTTCCATGATCACTTGAGAAGAATGTGTATTCTTTTTTTTTGGATGGAACATCCTAAAAATATCAATTGAGTCCATCTTGTTTAATATATCATTTAAAGCTTGTGTTTCCTTATTTATTTTCATTTTGGATGATCTGTCCTTGATGAAAGTGGGGTTTAAAGTCCCCTACTATGATTGTGTTACTGTCAATTTTCCCTTTTATGACTGTTAGTATTTGCCTTATATATTGATGTGCTCCTACATTGGGTGCATAAATATTTACAATTGTTATATCTTCTTGGATTGATCCCTTGATCATTATGTAGTGTCCTTCTTTGTCTCTTGTAATAGTCTTCGTTTTAACGTGTATTTTGTCTGATATGAGAATTGCTACTCCAGCTTTCTTTTGATTTCCATTTGCATGGAATATCTTTTTCCATCCCCTCACTTTGTACGTGTCCCTAGGTCTGAAGTGGATCTCTTGTAGACAGCATATATATGGGTCTTGTTTCTGTATCTATTCCGCCAGTCTATGTCTTTTGGTTCGAGCATTTAATCCATTTACATTTAAGGTAATTATTGATATGTATGTTCCTATTACCATTTTCTTAATTGTTTTGATTTGTTATTTTAGGTCTTTTCCTTTTCTTATGTTTCCTGCCTATAGAAGTTCCTTTAGCATTTGTTGTAAAGCTGGTTTGTTGGTGCTGAAATCTCTTAGCTTTTGCTTGTGTGTAAAGGTTTTAATTTCTCCTTCAAATCTGAATGAGATCTTTGCTGGGTAGAGTAATCTTGGTTGTAGGTTTTTTTCCTTCATCACTTTAAATATGTCCTGCCACTCCCTTCTGGCTTGGAGAGTTTCTGCTGAAAGATCCGATGTTAACCTTATGGGGATTCCTTTGTGTGTTATTTGTTGTTTTTCCCTTGCTGCTTTTAATATGTTTTCTTTGTATTTAATTTTTGACAGTTTGATTATTATGTGTCTTGGCGTGTTTCTCCTTGGGTTTATCCTGTATGGGACTCTCTGTGCTTCCTGGACTTGATTGACTATTTCCTTTCCTATATTAGGGAATTTTTCAACTATAATCTCTTCAAATATTTTCTCAGTCCCTTTCTTTTTCTCTTCTTCTGGGACCCCTATAATTCGAATATTGGTGCATTTCATGTTGTCCCAGAGGTCTCTGAGACTGTCCTCAATTATTTTCATTCTTTTTTTCTTTATTCTTCTCTGCAGTAGTTATTTCCGCTGTTTTATCTTCCAGGTCACTTATCCGTTCTTCTGCCTCAGTTATTCTGCTATTGATCCCTTCTAGAGAATTTTTAATTTCATTTATTGTGTTGTTCATCACTGTTTGCTTGCTCTTTAGTTCTTCTAGGTCCATGTTACATGTTTCTTGTATTTTCTCCATTCTATTTTCAAGATTTTGGATCATCTTTATTCTCATTATTCTGAATTCTTTTTCAGGTAGACTGCTTATTTCCTCTTTATTTGTTAGGTCTGTTGTGTTTTTGCCTTGCTCCTTCATCTGCTGTGTGTTTCTCTGTCTTCTCATTTTGCTTAACTTACTGTGTTTGGGGTCTCCTTTTCACAGGCTGCAGGTTCGTAGCTCCCGTTGTTTTTGGTGTCTATCCCTAGTGGCTAAGGTTGTTTTAGTGGGTTGTGTAGGTTTCCTTGTGGAGAGAACTAGTGCCTGTGTTCTGGTGGATGAGGCTAGATCTTGTCTTTTTGTTGGGCAGGTCTACGTCTGGTTTTGTGTTTTGGGCTGTCTGTGGCCTTATTATGACTTTAGGCAGCCTCTCTGCTAATGGATGGGGTTGTGTTCCTGTCTTGCTAGTTGTTTGGCATACGGTGTCCAGCACTGTAGCTTGCTGGTCGTTGAGTGGAGCTGAGGCTTGGCATTGAGTTGGAAAACTGTGGGAGATTTTCCCTGCTTGATATTACATGGAGCTGGGAGGTCTCTTGTGGACCAGTGTTCTGAACTTGTGTCTCTGACCTCAGAGGCACAGCCCTGATGCCTGTCTGGAGCATCAAGAGCCTCTCATCCACACAACTCAGAATAAAAGGGAGAAAAAAAAGAAAGAAAGAAGAAGATTTAAAAAAATAAAAAAGTAAAAAAAAATAATAAAAATAAAAAATAATTATAAAAAAAATTTTTTAAGTAATAAAAAAAAAGAAAAGAAAGAAAGAGAGCAACCAAACCAAAAGACAAATTTGCCAATGATAACAGTGCTAAAAACTATTTAAAAAAACAAACAAAGAAAGAAAAAAACAGACAGAAAGAACCCTAGGACAAATAGTAAAAGCAAAGCTATACAGACAAAATCACACATAGAAGCATACACATACACACTCGCAAAAACAGAACAAGGGGAAAAAATGTATATATCCTTGCTCCCAAAGTCTACCTGCTCAATATGGGATGATTCGTTTTCTATTCAGGTATTCCACAGATGCAGGGTATATCAAGTTGATTGTCGAGATTTAATCTGCTGCTCCTGAGGCTGCTGGGAGAAATTTCCCTTTCTCTTCTTTGTTTGCACAGCTCCTGGGGCTCAGCTTTGGATTTGGACCTGCCTCTGTGTGTAGGTTGCCCGAGGGCATCTGTTCATCACTCAGACAGGTCGGAGTTAAAGGAGCAGCTGATTCAGGGGCTCTGTCTCACTCCGGCAGGGGGGATCGAGGGGTATGGAGTGTGGAGCGAGTCCGTGGCGGCAGAGGCCGGCATGACGTTGCACCAGCCTGAGGCGCGCCGTGTGTTCTCCCGCGGAAGTTGTCCCTGGATCACAGGACCCTGGCAGTGGTGGGCTGCACAGGCTCCCAGGAGGGGAGGTGTGGAGAGTGACCTGTGCTTGCTCACAGGCTTCTTGGTGGCAGCAGCAGCAGCCTTAGCATCCCATGCCCTTCCCTGGGGTCCGTGCTGATAGCCATGGCTCATGCCCGTCTCTGAAGCTCCTTTAATCAGCGCTCTTAATCCCCTCTCCTCACGCACCAGGAAACAACGATGCAAGCAAAAGTCTCTTGCCTCTTTGGCAGCTCCAGACTTTTTCCCGGACTCTCTCCCAGCTAGCTGTGGCGCACTAGCCTCCTTCAGGCTGTGTTCACGCCGCCAACCCCAGTCCTGTCCCTGGGATCCTACCTATGAATCTGGAGCCTCAGCTCCCAGCCCCCACCTGTCCCAGCGGGTGAGCAGACCAGCCTCTCGGGCTGGTGAGTGCTGGTTGGCACCGATCCTCTGTGCGGGAATCTTTCCGCTTTGCCCTCCACACCCCTGTTGCTGTGCTCTCCTCCGTGGCTCCGAAGCTTCCCCTCTCCACCACCCGCAGTCTCCACCCATGAAGAGCCTTCCTAGTGTGTGGAAACATTTCCTCCTTCACAGCTCCCTCCCACTGGTGCAGGTCCCGTACCTATTCTTTTGTCTCTGCTTTTTTTCTTTTTTCTTTTGTCCTACCAAGGTACGTGGGGCATTTCTTGCCTTTTGGGAGGCCTGAGGTCTTCTGCCAGCGTTCAGTAGGTGTTCTGTAGGAGTTGTTCCACATCTAGATGTATTTCTGATGTATCTGTAGGGAGGAAGTTGATCTCCACGTCTTACTCTTCTGCCATCTTGAAGCTCCTCCTGTCTTTCTCTGATTTATTTCACTAAGTAAAATACACTCCAGGTCCATCTATGTTTTGCAAATGTAAGAATTTCATACTGTTTTATGGCTGAGTAATATTCAATTATATATATTACATCTTCTTTATACATTCATTGGTTGATGGGCATATGATTTGCTTCAATATCTTGGCTATTGTAAATAATGCTGCTACGAATATTGGGGTGCATGTATCTGTTTGACTTAGTGTTTTTGTTTGCTTTGGATATATACCCAGGATTGGAATTGATGGATCATATGATAGTTCTATTTTCAGTTTTATGAGGAACTTCCATACTGTTTTCCATTAGGATTGCACAAATTTACATTCCCACCAACTGTGTATGAAGGTTCCCTTTTCTCCACATCCTAGCCAATGTTTGTTTTTTGTTGTCTTTTTGATGATAACAGTTCTGACATATGTGAGGTGATATCTCATTGTGGTTTTGATTTGCATTTCTCTGATGATTAGCGATGTTGAGCATCTTTTCATGTGTATGTTGGCCATCTGTATGTGTTCTTTGGAAAAATATCTATTCAGGTCTTCTGCCCATGTTTTAATTGGATTCTTTTTTTTGATAATACATAGTTGTATGAGTTGTTTATATATTCTGTATATTAACCCCTTATCAGTCATAACATTTGCAAATATATTCTCCATTCAGTAGGTTGTATTTTCATTTTGTAAATGGTTTCCTTTGCTCTGCAAAAGCTTTTAAGTTCAGTTAGGTCCTGTTTGTTAATTTTTGCATTTATTTCTTTTGCCTTAGGAGACAGATCCAAAAATATGGCTATTAATTATGTAAAAGAGTGTTCTGCTATGTTCTCTTTTAGGAGTTTTATGGTTTCAGGTCTTACATTTAGGTATCTAATCCATTTTGAGTTTATTTTTGTGTATTGTGTTAGGGAATGTTCTAATTTCATTATTTTGATGTAGCTGTCCACTTTTCCCAGCATGACATATTGAAAAGACTGTCTTCTCTCCATTGTATATTCTTGCCTCTTTTGTCATAGGTTAATTTAATATAAGTGTATGGGTTTATTTATGGCATCTCTACTCTGTTCCAATGACCTATGTGTTTGTTTTTGTGTCACTACCATGCTGTTTGATTACTGTAGCTTTGTACTATAGTCTGAATTCAGGGAGCATGATACCTCCAGCTCTGTTCTATTTTCTCAAGATTTTGTTGACAATTCAGGGTCTTTTGTAGTTCCATAAAAATTTTAGGATTATTTGACCTACTTCTGAGAAAAATGTCATGGATATTTTGATAGGGATTGCATCAAATATTTTGCTTTAGTTAGTATGTATATTTTAACATTATTAATTCTTCCAATCCAAGAACACAGGATATCTTTCCTTTTCTTTATGTAGATCTTTCAGACTATATTTGAACTTAAAGGACTACTGGTTTGGGGCTTCCCTGGTGGCTCAGTGGTTGAGAGTCTGCCTGCCGATGCAGGGGACACAGGTTCGTGCCCTGGTCCAGGAAGATCTCACATGCCACGGAGCGGCTAGGCCTGTGAGCCATGGCTGCTAAGCCTGTGCGTCCAGAGCCTGTGCTCCGCAACGGGAGAGGCCACAACAGTGAGAGGCCTGCGTACTGCAAAAAAAAAAAAAAAAAAAAAAAGGACTACTGGTTTAAAATAAGTAGATATAGTTATGAGCCAACATATATGACCCCCATTATGACCCCCATGTAATCACAAATCAAAAATCTACAATGAATACACAAAAACTAGAGATAAAGGAATACAAGCATAGCACTAAAAAAATTTATCAAACCATAGGAGAAGAAAGAAAAAGAAGAGCAGAGAACTATAAAAACAACTAGAAAACAATTAATAAAATGACAATAAGTACCTTCCTATTAATCATTACATTAAATTTCAATGGACTAAATGCTCCAATCAAAAGACATAGGGTGGCTGATTGGATAAAAATGCAAAGCCCATCTATATGCTGCTTATAAGAGACTCACTTCAGAGCTAAAGACACACAGACTGAAAGTAAGGGGATGGAAAAAGATATCTCATGAAAATGGAAGTGATAAGAAAGTGGAGGTTTCAATACTCATATCAGAAAAAATAGACTTTAAAATAAAGTCTATAACAAAAGACAAAGAAGGGCATTATATAATAATAAAGGGAATATAGAAAGAAGAGAATATTACAGTCATTAACATACATGCACACAATACAGGAGCACCTAATGTATAAAGTAAATGTTAACAGACATAAAGGGAGAAATTGACAATAATACAATAATTGTAGGGAATTTTAATACCTCACCTACATCAAAGGACAGAACATCCAGACAGAAAGTCAATAAGGCAACAATGCTCTTAAGTGACACAATAGACCAGTTGGACTTAAAAGATATCTATAGGACATTGCATCCCCAAGCAGCAGAATAGACATTCTTTTCAAGTGCACTTCAAAATAGATTACATGCTGGGCCACAAAATAAGTCTCAATAAATTTAATACGATAGAAATTATATCAAGCATTTTTTCTGACCAGAATGGTATGAAACTAGAAATAAATTATGGGAAGAAAAATTGGAAAAGCTCAAACACATGGAGACTAAACAACATGCTACTAAAAACCAATAGGTCAATGAAGAAATCAAAGAGGACATCAGAAAATACCTTGAGACAAACAAAAAATGGAAACACAACTTTCCAAAATCTACAGGATGCAGCAAAAGCAGTTCTAAGAGATAAGTTTATAGTGATACAGACTCACCTTAAGAAACAAGAAAAATCCCAAGTAAACAATCTAATCTACCATCTAAAGAAATTAGAATAATAAGCAAGCCCAAAGTCAGCAGAAGGAAGGAAATAATAAAGATCAGAGAGGAAATAAATGAAATGGAAACCGAAAAACAATAGAAAAGATTAATGTAATCAAGAGCTGATTTTTGGAAAGATTTAAAAAAAAAGATAAACCTTTAGTCAGGCTCATCAAGAAGAAAAGAGAGAGGACCCATGTAAGCAAAATGAGAAATGAGAGAGGATAAATAACAACCAATACAACAGAGATACAAAAAATCATAAGAGAATACTATGAACAGTTATATGCCAACAAATTGGACAGTCTAGAAGAAGTGGACAAATTTTTACAAGTATAAAACTTGCCAAGACTGAATTAGGAAGAAATAGACAGTCTGAATAAATCAATTACTAGTGGTGAAATTGACTTTGTAATTAAAAAAAAAGCAACCTCCCAGAAAACAAAAGTCCAGGACTTGATGGCTTCACAGGTGAATTTTACCAAATATGTGACAAAGAGCTAATACCCATCCTTCTCAAACTATTCCAAAAAATTGAAGAGAATTATAATTATAATTATATTATCATAAAATTATTATTATTATTATAAAATTATTATATATTATTAAAAAATTATAATTATATATTATATAATATATAAATATAATTATAACACTCCCAAATTCATATTATAATGTCACCATTATCCTGATAACAAAACCAAAGACACTACCAAAATAACCCATGAAATTATGTTTTACAGTATTGGGACAGCTTGATGTTTGTCTAAAGAAAGAAATTCAGATTCTATTATTTTTTTTGTATGTTTAAAGAAACAAAAGATGTTACACAGGTAAAGATAGTACATTAACTTTGAAAATTCTATAGATGGTATATTTAACTCATAAATTTAAATGACAGAATCATGAATGATTTTATGAAATAGAATTCAATTAACACTAATTTTCAAAGATTTTGAAACAAAATGACAATTGATACTTTTATTCTCAGCCCCTCTTCCAAATCCTAATTCACTAAATGCTTAAAAAATAGGAAAACAGGTTACTATATGGGTACAGTGCATGTTAAATTAATTATACTCTACAAATGGAGTATAAAAACTTATGATTCTGAGAATCAATCAATGATTACTAAATAAAAATTAAAATGTATGCAAAAAAATCAGGTGTAGTTAAAGTTATTATTGTGCATTCACTCTTAAGGCAAATTACAAAAAATCTGTGCTGGAACTGCTTAATAAAATAATGGAGAGTCATAAAAAAGAAAAATATAAGACAAAGATTTTATATTTATTAATTACAATAAATATTGTTAAAATTTCAGTAATATCTAAGAAAACAGATTAAAAATATATCATGGCATACATTTCAAATAAAGCAAACAGAACCCATGTTTGGAAGAGAACAAGTAATTATGGAAATCTATATGCTATTAAAATATATTTCCTTTCCTTGGCATGACAGGATATCCACTTTAAATCTTTTTAATACTTTTTGTATTTGCATAAAATACCTCTAAATGGATACACAATAAATTGAAAATATAGTTATTGCTGAGAAGAAAATCTGGGAAACTTGCAGTGAGACTTAATTTATACCTCCCTTTTTTAATCTTTTGAAATATTCACTGTGTTTGTCCACTACCTCTCCTAAAATAGACAATATAATCTAAACCAAAAATGTAAAACAATGCAAACTCTTAAAAATCTATAATTAGTACAAAGAGAACAATTATGTAAGACTTTATGTTATTGAAATATAATACTTTCTTGGTATGAAGTAAATCTATTTACCTTATAAAAAAATATTTCTTTTAAATCATTGTGTTCAAATCTCTGAAACTGCCAGGACTGGGAGCATTAAAATAAATGTTGGTCCAGGGCTTCCCTGGTGGCGCGGTGTTTGCGAGTCCGCCTGCTGCTTCAGGGGACGCGGGTTCGTGCCCTGGTCCGGGAAGATCCCACATGCCGCGGAGTGGCTGGTCCCGTGAGCCATGGCCTCTGAGCCTGCTTGTCCGAAGCCTGTGCTCCACAATGGGAGAGGCCACAATAGTAAGACGCCTGCATACCGCAAAAAAAAAAAAAAAAAAAAAAAAAGTTGGTCCAGTTAATGTTACTCATTTTCAACATAATGCCATTTTATGGTAAAATTTTATTAATTTTTTTATTGTAAAATTTTGTTAATTATTAAAAGTAATATCACCTATAAATAAATATTGTATTGGGGCTTCCCTGGCGGCTCAGTGGTTAGGAGTCCGCCTACCAGTGCGGACCAGAGGTCGAGCCCTTGTCCAGGAGGATCCCACATGCCTTGGGGCAACTAGGCCCGTGTGCCACAACTGCTGAGCCTGCGCTCTGGAGCCCACGAACTACAACTACTGAAGCCTGCTCACCTAGAGCCTGTGCTCCTCAACAAGAGAAGCCACTGCAATGAGAAGCCCACACCCCGCAACGAAGAGTGGCCCCCGCTCGCCGCTTATGGAGAGGGCCCACGCGCAGCAGTGAAGACCCAATGCAGCCAAAAATAAATTTAAAAATAAATTTATAATAAATAAATAAATAAATACTGTATGTGCCTGTGACTCTGATCTTAAATGCACACCATGAGTTTTGTCCTGGGTGCCGAGTAGCACTCCTTCATCCAAAGTGAGCATGCAAACTCTAAAAGCAGAGAGGGTAATCAGACTTGTGATATTTTAGATAGAGTTAAATAAAAGCACATTTGGTAATTATTTGAACTGCTTTAGTATAGCAAAGGCAGAAAAAAGGTTTTTTCCCTCCCTCTTTCACATCTTTTAAGCTACATAATATAAAATACATTCAAGAAAGAATAGCTAAGTAGGTGATTGGTAATGTGTAAGAGATTGTGATGCTCATGGATTATTTGCATTGGCTAATACTTCTCTATAAGCCTCAGTAGAATATTTCATTTTTGCTATGTAGTGTATGGCAAATATTCACTCCTATTTTATTTATAAATTATTAAGTTAATTGGTAAAATAACTCTAGGATAAATAATATTTGTTAACTTTATAAAGGGGCTACAATGATTAACTTTTATTTGGGATTTATAATGCAAAATACAAATTAAAAAAAAAAATTCCAGGAACAAAGTTCTTAGAATTCTGGTAGCAAACAAGCTCATTTGCAAAAGGGTACAGCATGTGGGTACACATTGATGCTTCTTGAGATTTTCATGGCCTGGAGTGTACTTTTTCACATATTGCAGAGTAGATTCTAATGTTGTTCCTGACTGCATCTGAACTCTAGTTTCTAGGGGACTTGCAGAAGAAATACATTCTGTTTATATTTCATCTTTTTGAACTTAAGAATAAGAGCCTTCATGCAAATAACCCCACAGCCAGTTCTTGGTGAATTCCAGTTCCACTGTAATCTGTTGTGCCTAGAAGCCTTGTATTTCAGCATTTTACAGTACACAAGGTTACCTGTGTTTAAAAGCAGTTCATTAAGAATGATGTATTTCAAGTAAAATCCAAACATGCTTCATATTTATAATAATCACAATTGGCTTTAAGGATTCTCTTGTGAGTTTTATAACTCTCCAGCGAATAGTAGTTTTTCTTTGTGTTTTGGAGACACAGGAAGTCAGAAATGTGTATGGCACTATATTTATCATGAAATTTACTGCCAGTGTTTCAGACACAATGAAAGCCTTGTAACAATTTTGTCATGTCTACAGATTTAATTCTGTTCTCTAACAATTCCATCTTTGAAAGATAATTAAATAATATTAAATGCTTAGTGATTTTAACAATAAATCAGGACTACTTTTTAAATAAATGTATTTATTTTATTTATTTATTTTGGGCTGCATTGCATCTTCATTGCTGCGCGCGGGCTTTCTCTAGTTACAACGAGCGGGGACTACTCTTTGCGGTGCAAGGGCTTCTCATTGTGGTGGCTTCTCTTGTTGCATTGCATAGGCTCTAGGCGTGTGGGCTTCAGTAGTTGTGGCACATGGGCTCAGTAGTTGTGGTTTGCGGGCTCTAGAGTGCAGACTCAGTAGTTGTGGCACATGGAGTTAGTTGCTCCGCAGCATGTGACATCTTCCCAGACCAGAGATCGAACCTGTGTCCCCTGCATTGGCAGGCAGATTCTTAATGATTGCGCCACCAGGGAAGTCCCCCCCCGCCAACCACACACACACACTTTCAACCGTATTAGTGAATGTACAAACTCAAAAAGTATTCCACTCTCTGTGAATCCATTTTTTGGTTCCACATTTCAATTAGATTGTGAAAAGCAAGGTAGGATCAAAGGGAGAGCAATTTATCAGGTGAAATCTCTGAGAAGTTGAAGGAAGAACAAATAAATGAGCTGGTAATTCAGGCTGTGGAAGAAAAACCCAGGTGATTTACTAGATCCCACAGCACCCTGGAAGGCTGTATTTTACAACTTACCAATTTTATACTCTTCCAGCAAGACCAGCAATCAGTGTTCATGAGAGAAATTTTGAGGATATAATTATCTGTTCAATATCATCATTAAATATAAAATTATTGTTATACAGCAAAAGCACAATTATTTCCCATTTAAAAAGTATTTAAAAAGAAAGAAATGGCCTCATATTAAAGTGAGGAATATAGATTAAAATCATATGGAAGTGGGATCTTATAATGATTGTTTGAAATACGTTGAAGCACACTGTGTTTTAAACAATGGGAGAGTGTGGATATGAATATTAACCCAGGCCAAGTTTTTTCCCCAGTTTAGAAAAAATATAGCCTAAGAAAAAATCATATGTTGACAATTACATAATTGTCAACATATTAATTGAATTAATGATTTTTACATTATAATATGTATATAATATGTATAATAATGTATAATTGCTTAAATTAAAATACAGATAAACTAGGTAGAGTGAAGCAGTGGTTCTTGAAGTTTGTTCATCAGGCCAGCAGCACCAGCATCATCAAGGATTTTGTTTAAAGTATTAATCCTCAGGCCCCATCTCATATTTATGAATCTGAAATGCTGGGTGTGGGGTCAGTAATTTTCCTTTAACCATATGGTTCTAATACAAGTAAGTTTGAAAGCCACTGGAGTAGAGGACGGTGATGGGATTTTAACAAATGGGGTAGTCTTGTGGGTGCATCTAATTGCCTGGGGGAATAAGAAAGACAAGATGGTATTTTGATGGCTTTATCTGTCTACCTCCATTTACTTAATCAAGGAACAGCTATGTGCACAAAGTTTAAAAGATATTCTTTGGTCCCTGATGTTTTAGGACAGGTGTAGTGAAAAATAGAAACATTATTTCACCAACTCAAAGATTCAAACTTTTCCCATTTTATTGCAAAGAACTTTCAGGCGTATTTGAAATGCCATATTTATTCTAAATATCAGGTATAAAGGATATAATTTTAACTCATTTAACTTTATTCTTTATAAATTAAATATTAATTCATATTCCTTCATAAATTACAAAATTAATATTTAGTTTTGTACTTTTATTAAGGAAATAACTAGTAGCTTGATGAAATCCTGGGTATGAACTTTAGACTATCACAAGGAAACATATTGTAAAGGGTTTAGCAATTTGTAAAGAGCCATGTTGCAGATACTATGTCTTTAAAAAATGAGACATGACAAAGGAGAAAAGAACATAAGACTAGAAATTTGAAGACTTGAGATAAGGTTTGAACTTTGCATTAATTATTAATTATCTTAGGGAATTTACCTGACCCCCTAAATTGTTCTTAGTTCATTTATAAAATGAAGATGAACTCCTAGATCCTTTCTATGATTCGAATTTTAGGGGATTGGATACCTCTATTAATACAGATTATAGCATTGCCTGGAGATTGTATTAATCGAGCTGTTTTTATCCAGGCATTTATGTACTCTTCTGTACTTGGTTCTGTTACATTGTCATTTTATGTTGCCAAAACCCCAAGTTCCTTACCAGGCAGCCCGCATGACTGTTGCCTGTCTTCAGATTTAATATAACTATTTTAATTAAATTTTCTTAGACTTCATGAAAACTTTGTTCAAAGTGTCGATTTGAAGAAAATAAATCAAACATGTCCGTTTAATATCATTCTGAAAATAAACCCTAAGATTTCTCTAAGGAATTTTCAAATGTCATTTCTACTCAGCAATTAAAGTTATAAGCAAGTTTTACTGCTTACAAAAGCTTCATTTAATTCATACAGCTATATTTAGTTTCTGAATTAATTTTATGGATGGTATGAAATTTGAAACCCATTACATTTTTATATGTAAATCACAATTCTGAGCCTTATTTGGGCATCTCTTTATTTTTAACCACCCCATCATACATGAACAAAAATTTGAAACACTTTAAATTCTTTTGCTTAGAATGTCAGTGTTAACGGAGTTATTCTTGGCAGCTCCATTTTCCTTCCAATATAACTACTGTCAATCTTTTTGGGCTGAGATTCTTTTCCAGAAAGAACCTTTTTATCTAGTTTTATTATGACATTTTCAGTTGTTCGAAGAGTTATCAAGACATGTCTGAGATAATTTTTTAAAATTCCTATATTTATGGCACTAGCAGCAATGAGTTTTAATACTTTTACGTATTTAAAATAATTAACATAGAGAGGTTTCTCATACTTAAGAAATAATAAAATCAAACTGCCATTTTTTATATAGTAAAGGTAGACTCATATTGGAATATATAATCTACCAAATTATTGAATTTTGAGCTTTGCAATCATTAATACATACCATATATTCTTTATGCATTCATCTGTTGATGGACACTTAGGTTGTTTCCATATCTTGTCTATTGTAAATAATGTTCCTATGAACATTGTGGTGCATGTATATTTTTGATTAGTGTCTTCCTTTTCTTCGAATATATACCCACTAATGGAAATGCTGGATCATATGATAGTTCTATTTTTAGTTTTTTAGGCACTTCCATACTGTTTTCCATAGTGGATACACCAATTTATATTCCCACCAACAGTATACTAGAGTCCCCTATTCTCCACATCCTAGCCAACATTTGTTGTTTGTGTTCTTTTTGATGATAGCCATTCTGACAGGTGTGAGGTAATGTCTCATTGTGGTTTTGATTTGCATTTCTCTGGTAATTAGCATTGTTGAGCATCTTTTCATGTGCCTGTTGGCCATATGCAGATCTTCTTTGGAAAAATGTTTATTTAGGTCTTCTGCCCATTTTTTAAAAATCTGGTTGTTTATTTTTTTCTCATTCAGTTGCTAATTGACATCTCACAAAAAGATAAGCTCTTTGAGAGACACAATGTGGAGAGAGAAGAAAAATTATAATATTTAATATTAAGTATTTATTATATATAAATTATGTGCTAAGCACTTTATTTGCATTTCTTCATTGAACCTGATAGGTAATATCTAAGATAAAAGTAGTGTTATTATATTTATTTTACAGATGAGAAAACTGAGGCTTAAGATTGTTAGTAAATTTCCCAAACTCAACAGCCTATTCAGGTTGGACTGGGGGAATCAGGACCTTGGTGTTGAGTTTATCAGATCTGACTAGTGTTGCACTAATTATGAAAAAAATAAAGGTGATTATGACAAATCATATATAACAATGCCAACATTTTGGAGATTAATTTGTTAAAGCCCTATGCTAGACTCAATCTAAGAAAAATCTTATTCTCAAACCTAAAAATACAGATTTGATTTCCATGTCACTCATTTTAAACTCCCATTTTCAGCCACACACACTGATCTCTAGTGTTTTTACTTATCTGGTTTTAGTCAAGTATAGGATATATTTGTAAAAATAATGAAAATGTCCCCTTAAACTATTAAGGTGTAGAAAGACATGAAAACAGTGCTTAACCAAAGAATCTAAGAGTAACTTTTTGATAACATTTGCTGAGAGTAAAATAAATAAATAAACAAACAAATAAATAAATAATGCTTTATCAGTTGAATCAGGTCAGGAGCCCCAGTCCTAAGTCTTCAAATAAAGGGATGATATTTTTCATAGAAAATAACTTTATGGGCATCTTTTTTGTCATATTTCAATTGATATATTGAATGAGAAAATGTTTAAGCTGCTTTATCATTTATCAGTAGCTAAACCTCTGATTCTTAAATATCTATTTTCAGCTTAAATATCTATTTTACCTCATTTCTAACCCTGCATTTCCTAATATTTGAATGCTCCACTCTTTCTTTACTCTTACCAAAAGCAAAATTTGACTCTTAGGACCAACATGATTTTGCTCTCAAATTCATCATGTCTGTCACTAGCATCCACATTTTGCAGTCACTGAGGTTAAAAATATTTGTCATTTTTGCTTTTTTTCCCTTTTGTAACCCATGTATGGTCATCTTGGAAACCGTAATGGATTAATTCTATATTGCTATATAATCAATTACCCCATAACTTAATGCCTTAAAACAACAAACATTTATTTTTTCTCACAGTTTCTGTAAGTCAGGAATCTGAATATGGCTTAGCTGGATCTTCTGACTCAGGATGTCACATAAGGATGCAATCAAGGTGTTGATCAGGGCTGTGGTCATCTCAAGGCTTGATTGAGGAAGGATGCACTTCCAAGATCACTCTCATGGCTTGCTGAATTGTCATTGAATTGCAGGCTTCAGTTTTTCACTGATTGTTGAAGAGAGGACTCTCTAGTTGATCTTCTTTTCTTTCTTTCTTTCATTTTTTGCCACATTTCTCTCTATATAAGCCAGCTAATATCATGGCAGCTGGTTTTTATTTGAGAGAGCAAATAAGAGATCAAGAGCAGTGAGCAGAATGGAAGGCAGAACATTTTTATAAGATAATCTTGGAGTGACATCCTATCACTATTTTTTGTATACTGGTCATTTGAAGTTGCTAGGTCAATTTTCTTATATTGACTATAAAATAACTAGCAAAAAAATGGAATAACTTGCAAATACAATATTAGGATAGAGTTGATAGTATTTGGAAATTTTATAGTAGTGCCTATTCACAAAAGACTAAACAGAACAAAATGTGTATATACATGTATATATATATAATCTAATGATTAGTCTTCAAATCTGCCCAAACTTCCTTGGTGAACAAAGCTAGGCTATAGCATAAATGTGGAAGACTCTTAAGCCTGAAAAGATAGAGCTGACTTTAACATTTTTGTATCTTAATTTACCTGATTGTGTAATTAATATCATTCAAACCTAAGCTATTTTACATAACTAATTTCTAAACTATAATTTGAATTATGTTATTTTATAACAGTAAGTTTTAATAGCTTAGTAAGTATAGTATCACCTTTGATTTATGTTTTTAACTAATGTTGGAGTTGGGTCTTTAAGACTGCAATAAATTTAGTCATTGCTTATTTTTAGCCTCATCAAAACCTATTACAATTTTTTTTTTTTTTTTTTTTTTTTTTTGTGGTACGCGGGCCTCTCACTGTTGTGGCCTCT
>NC_041214.2:127180567-127204171 GCF_002837175.3 Physeter macrocephalus
CCAGCCCTAGCCGCCCCGCGGCATGTGGGATCCTCCCGGACCGGGGCACGAACCCGCGTCCCCTGCATTGGCAGGCGGACTCTCAACCACTGCGCCACCAGGGAAGCCCTACAAATATATTTTTGAGATTATATAACCTGATAAATAAGTGTTGTAACAAACTCACTCATTGCATATAAAATACATAAAGTGTGCATGAAAAATGCACATGTAGCAATTTGATTTTCTGAGGCAAAAATTAGGACATATAGTCCAGTGCATCATCTCAAAAAAAAGTCAGAGTATTATAATCATCTCTCTACTGGAAAATCTGACACATGTGCTGTCCTGTGTATATACACAATTCTCTGAAAAATACTTTTGGAGCATTTTTCTTGAGTTATTTTCTTGTATTTACGGTGTCATTTTCTTCCCACTGAAATTACAGTAAATTTTACAGAACTCAGTGTATTCCTAGGAATAAAAAAAGACAAAGAATCTAAATTTAAAAATCCATAGTTATAGTGCCTCCAAGTTATACCATGCAGAACTTGTCCTATTTGACAAGTGTTTGAATTTCAAACTGATCAATTGGGTTGCAAGAACATGAGCTCATAAAAATCATCCTTTTTCTGCTCTCATCTTGGACTACCATATAATCAACATTTCATCTTACTTTTTTCTCTTTCATTTCAGTTCTTT
Source organism: Physeter macrocephalus (assembly GCF_002837175.3). Lineage (NCBI taxonomy): Eukaryota > Metazoa > Chordata > Mammalia > Artiodactyla > Physeteridae > Physeter > Physeter macrocephalus. The sequence goes on from NC_041214.2 coordinate 127,181,249, forward strand.
AGAGAAAAGAAGCAAAAGTGTTTGTGTTAATTTTTTTTCAGCAGAGAATCTCAGGACATGACTCATAGAGCCAACAGTTAGGAAAAAAAGAGAGACTGGCACAAATAGAAATTACATATGGTTTGGTAGAAATATTATAATTCACAACACAGGGAGCACTTTAGGACACAATTATTTTCCCAGCTTCATTGGTTGGTATCTCTCTGCTTCCACTGTCCTGCACTAAGGTCCCCCCACCTCACCCCATCCAGAATTACCACTCTCTGAATTCCATATGTGGTTTCTCTCTTCTGCACACACCAAGTTCTTGTTACCACCAATATTTCTGATGTTTCAAACACTAAGTGACTTCTCTTCATGCTGCTAGGGGACATATAGTTTGCCTGTAGCCCTTCACTATTCACAACTTAGATTTCTCATTCCCCTCCTACTATTTCTCAGTACTTAGGGACTATTGCCTGTTCTGTGAGTTTCTGAAGAGGCTGAGAATGAAGAAAATGTCCTCAAAAGCTTCTAAGCTAAGTATATTGATTGCCCCATGGTTGGAAGTTTGCTAATTTTGAGAGTGTGTGGTAAATTAGAGGATTTCAGAGTTGACCTGGAAAAAATACAGGACCGTAACGAGGCAACAACACACAACAAGCTTTATTGGGTGGTAATTGGACAGGGATTTAATGAAAGAGGAAGTCCCTTCCAACAAGAAACCTTCCAGAGACAGCAGCTAGAGGTCACCACCCAGAAGGGAAATAGGGTAAGGGACCTCCAGAGGAAGAAGAGGAAGTTGTAGAGGGGGTTTATCTGTCTGGGTGATGTAGGTTTGCAGTAAGGTGGGGAATCCCTGGGTTGAGACCTCCGAAGGGCAGAAGCAGTTTGAGACCTTTTGTAGCATTTGTCTTACCTATGGTTAATAAATGTTGAATGCAGTTTTGGGGGGAATAGTACATAAGTAGGCTATAAATGACAAAGCATATGTTTATTTGGACTATATTTAAAGTATTTGAATTGTAAGAATTTGCATTTGGCACCGGCAGGCTTTGGGTTAACAGTGTATCTTGCTGTGAAGAAGTAAACAGCATGGGGACCATTTTAGGTCAATACACAGGGGCTGACTGTGGCCCATTTATATAACAGAGTGTTCTACCAAAATGAAAGGTTCACACACAAACAAAATAAAATGTTCACCACAATATTTAGGGCTGGAAGGTAAAGAAAGTATACCATGTATTTATTGATGCAATGGGCAAAAAAGACGGTAAAGAATGAAAATGAATTCTGGGTGCTATGACTGTGCTATGAGACTTGGGTAAATTTCATTTTAGGTTGTTGGACAATAAAGGATGAGGTCATCGTAATGGAAATAAAGAGACAATATGAAGAGTAGAAACTAACCCAGGTTGCTAACCCAAGACATTTGTACTCTACATCCCTATAATAATATCTAGAATGAGGCACTATACAGCATAAATATTATCTTACCTACCTACTCAGTTCTGAATTCTATGTGATATGTTATTTTTTATCTCTATCCCAGGGATCTTGGAGCATTTGCTGATCATCTATGGTTACAACATTCTGAAATAAAAATGTCAACTCTGGTAAAAGTACAGCTAAAGAACACTATTCAATCACATGGGTTGGGACTGGACATGACAGAGATTGTTGCTGTTATTTACCACAAAAGAATGATCATGAGAGGAATGTAGAAAGATATTGAGGGAGAAGTGTCAGTATTATAAATTACCTGTGCAATTCTGATATAGTGAACTTCCTCATAATTTCTGTCTTGAACAAGTTTCCTATGTAACTAAGGAACTTTCTGTTCAGTGGAGGAAAAGCTGGAAATATATATCTAATGGAAGATGACATAAAATATGACAACACAAGGAAGCATGAGAGAAAATCTTCAATTATTTTGAATAAGTTTTTATTAACATGGCTTTTAAGGAATATAGGCTTTTAAGGAACATTTTTTCCATATATGAGTAGTTTATTGTGCTCTATAGCTCATGTGGAAACCTACATTAATAATTACAATGTGGGCAATTTGAGTTTGGGAATGAAGTCATGCTTTCTTCTTTTTTTATTTTTATTTGAGGTATAATCAGCATATAACATAATATTAGTTTCAGGTGTACAACATAATGATTTGATATTTGTGTATATCGAGAAATGATCACCACAATTAAGTCAAGTTAATATTTGTCACCATACATAGTTACAAACTTTTTTTTTGTTGTGGTGAGAACTTTTAAGACTTACTGTCTTAGCAACTTTCAAACATGCAATGCAGTATTATTAACTATAGTCACCAATGTGTACTGTACATTACATTCCCATGACATATTTATTTTATCACCAAGCTATGCCTTCTTTGGTAAGTGATTACTCTACTTCTGAGATGAAGGTCAAGGTTCAGTATTGGGTGCTGGTAGAGACATTTAAACATGCAATACAAAGTAACCATCTATTTAGAGTTGTTCTTCTTAAAGTGGGTGTTTTCTTACTTACTAAACCATAAAGCAGGCATGGCCAGTAGCATATACATCCCAGCTCAAGAAGGTTGAGAAGTCACAGTTAAGTTATATTAACAGGTAAATTCTTAATGTGAATTTGCTTGCTGCACTGGCAACTGAATCCTCATCATGGAAGTTATTCATGCACAGTGGATGAATGAGAAAAAAATTCAGTATTGGTTTACAGATTTTTTAACAATAATATGCTGACATGAGCTGAAAGAGTACTGTTTTATGGTGGCCCAGATGGACAGTAAGTAAAACTTCTCTCTGAATAGAACTGAGAACTGTACACAGAACCTGTACTGACTATATAGGAGACATAGGCAGGGATTATAATCTACATTGACTAATAAGCAGTGGTTAAAAGTTTTGCTACATTAACAGGGAACTGAAAGAGAAGATAGAAAGATCAGTGACAAAGTGACAAAATGTACTGGGAAATACATGGATGGGCCTCTCATAGTGGGAATAAACTTTGAGAATATTTGTGTAACATGAGAATGCTCCCTCCACATTGCATTTGAATCAGTTGACGAGATGATCTGTCTCTTTCCCCAGACTCCCTAGTGTTTGCTCAATGAGCTCATGAACATGTAGACATGGTACCAGAAATATTGGTTCTGAATGTGGTTAACAATATAGACTTCCCCCGATTCAAGCTCACGTAGCTGTTGCCACCACTGAAAGCCAATGAACCAGCATCAGAGATCTATGTCAGGTTATCAGTGTGGCAAAATCCCTGTGGTATATCAGAGAGTCACCTATAGTGAGTGAGTTGATGACAGTGGACTTTCAAATCATCAAAAAGATTGCCATGCATCAGATAGTAACTCTGTCTGCAGAATACTCAATGCTACAATCATCAGCTTTGTATCCAACTTAACATGGGCTGTGATAAAGAAATTTATTGTACAGCCAAAATAAGGAAAGCAATGGGCTGACATTTACGTGTTCCATCATTATTGCATGTGCCACATTATCAGAAGCAGGTGACCTTACCTAGGGGTGGAATGGTCTGTTGAGACCTCAGTTATGGCACCATCTGTAAAGCCATGCCCTCAAGGTTGTGGGGCCCACCTACAGGATGCAGAACATGCTTTGAATCAGTGACCAATACATGATGCTCTTTCTCTCATTGACAGAATACATAGTCTGGTAGCTATTCCACTTGATGAGTCACTGGCAAATGTTTGCTTTCATCTCAGAACTAAATGATTTGATGAATTAAGGTCTCAGAAGAAAAAAAGCATCTTTCTACCAAGAAGCATAGCAATGGTTTTATTGTACTGGACACCTAGACTACGATATGGCTTTTTGGACTCCTTGAATCATCAGTAGAAAATAAAATAATTTTTATTTTTCTTTGGATGAGGTGACTAATTTTAGTTACAAAGGAAGATAAGAATGATACCACAAAATAGGTGCAAGGAAAACTATGTCCTTAACCCTCAGTCCTTTGTGTTATTTAGTACTATAACTCCAATGGTAAAAAATAATGGAAGACAAAACAGTAATAATTGTTACAGGCAAGACCTACTGATGTGTGCTAAAAATCAGTGAGTAAAAATTTAAGAAGAAACAGGACATTTATGTATTTAAAAAAAAATCTTCCCCCAAACGTTGAATAATTACAAAGAGAAAATTACTTCACAGTGGAGAAACCTGGCAGAGGGCACCTTAACCACATGATCAAGGTTAAAAATCACTAATAATGAGACTTCTGAACAGAATGTACCATTCAGCGTGATTCACTGAGAAGAGCACACTATCGCTGTGGTATTTTTATAAAAATGCATAACCTCAATATAATCATGAGAAAATATCCGTAGAAAATACCAGACAAGCCAAAATTGATGGGGAGTCTAGAAAATATTCATACTTCATATTAGGTAGGACTATATTACCATTACTATTAGTTTTTAAGTGTAAATGTGAGAAGGACTGTACAAGTTCAAGTTGAGAAACCAAAGAGAACCCACTCTGGTGGTTACTCTAACTCGACACCCATCCTATACTCTTCTAGTTTGCTTTCTTCTACAATAGATATTTAAAAAATAAAAAGGAAATAAGTAAAAAGCAAGAAGTACATTTTCCAGATTATGTTTAAGCTTGGATGCCCAGAGACCCTCCTGAGATTTGGATATAGAAGGGAGCAATAAGAGATGGCTGCTGGAAGACTGAAATATCTTGTGAGCATAAGGATAGAAGATTCTGTTTCCTCTAGGTCCCTCTGCACACATCTGCTTTATAGAACCATAGCTGCAAAATATTGTGTGGTAGTAGTATCAGTGTTTTCCACTGTCAAAATCCTGTGGAATTGTTGGCTATTTCTTTTTTTGACTGTATTGCCACTGGTTTCATTGCTCCTGGTCGTGTAAAGTTACCATTAGAAGGCTTTAGTAAGAGCAACTGAAATCACTTGATAACCTAGTAAATTAATTCAAAAGGTTAAATGCAGAGGATAATAATGCTAAGCTGATGAAGAGTTCTAACTAAATCGGTATATAATGGTCAGAGCACATAATCATATAGCCCAGAGAGAAAGGATACAGTGAACCTGAACAGCTTGCTGCACTGCTCTGACTTTACCTAGAAGTTCTGTAGTTACTTATATATGTGAGTATTTTTTAGAGCCAAACTCCTGTTACATTATTAAAAAGCAGTCTGTCCTGGTTACTGTCTTTATTGGTCAGGGTGCTCCAGGGAAACAGAAGCAATAGGAGATATATATATATGTATATACATAATATATACTGAGATATTATATATATGAGAGAGAGAGAGAACATGAGAGAGAAGAAAAAGATTTATTTTAAGGAATTAGTTCACAGATTGTGGTGTCTGGCAAGTCAAAACTGAGGGCAAGCCAACAGGCTGGAAATTCAAGTAAGAGCTGAAGTTGCAGTTTTGATTCCTAATTCTTCAGGGCACAGCAGGCAGGTGGGGAACTTGGGGAATGTTTCTATGTTACAGTATTAAGTTCAAATTCCTTCCTCCTAGGGGAAACCTCAGTCTTTGCTGTTAAGGCCTTCAACTGATTGGATGAGGTCCACCCACATTATAGAGGGTAATCTACTTTACTCAATGTCTATTGATTTAAATGTTAATCACACAAAAACAATATCTTGACAACAACATCCAGACTGCTGTTTGACCAAACAACTGGGCACCATGGCCTAAGCCAAGTTAACACATAAAATTAAGCATCACTCCAGCCCATTAGATACCTAGTCCCACAGTATTGCGTACACTATTTTATACTAAATTATATTGAGATTCTGACTCAGTACATTCTATTTCATAGGCTAAAATTGTTTACAAACTAACTTGTAGATATTTTATACCTCCAACTGGAGTCAGATCTGTATACTACAACCAGGCCAGACAGAATAGAACTTCTTAGATTCTTGTATATCATCCAGTGATGAAGATAATATATGAGACTGTTGGAATACAAAATGCCAATAATAGCACTCAAAACTTCTCAAGATAAACAATCAAAATTAAAATTTTCCTATCAATTTTATGTTCTGAAGTTCTTAGATTACTGTTTACTAGCAGAAGTTATTTCTATACTGAAATTATCTAGGAATTCTATATTCTCTTTATTTGAGACTCTAGGTTTTCTCCCAAAAGACCAAACTTTTCCACTCTGGTATACATGGGTGGAAACTGACCATTAATGCTTGAGTAAACGTATTACAAAACTGACAATTTTAGAATAAAGTTGAATTCTTTATTATATGTAATACAGAAGTATGTGGGTTTATCTGTATTTCTTAAGTACTCAAGTAATAACTATCTTGAGTTTGAGAAAGTATAGACTCTGAAGGCATTGACAAACCTCTAGGGCCTTTCAAGTTGACCTGAAAAAATGGTGAGCTATAAGCCTCAAAAATAGAAAAGGGTGTTTAAGTCTAGGAATGAAATATTTAAATAAGTCAATGTATTAGTGGTCATTGTGTCAAAATTTGCATACAAATATGAGTATGGCTCTACCCATCCAAAAACATGTAAACAAGTAGTAAAATCTATTATGTTAATAAATTTTGACCTTATAAAATTAAGCTAGAGTAGGATAATCCTGTCTTTCTGACTTAACTGACTTCCTATATTATTGTATGTTTGAAAAATAGGATAGCTCTTAAAATATGATTGAGCTAACTAAAAATATAGAGAATTCTAAATATACCTAAATATTTCTAGCATCCTTCCTTTTATAGGGTAAAGGAGTGAAGCTCTTGTGTTGCCTAGCATCTGCATGGGAAATGTTAAAGATGATTTCCTTGTAAAAGACACATTAGCAGTTTTATTATTCTTAACTTACAGCCTTATATAGGAGGACATGAAAAGGAATGTTTGAAGAAATTAGTTAACTCATTAAAATTCAAGTATAGGTGCATAAGAACAAAGGATGATTGTACCCTCAATCCCCTTGTTTTCCAGAGTGGCATCATAATATTTTAAAATAAATATAGCAGAAGGTAATATAGCAATAATTAACATTTTGGGGTCTTTTTAGGTGAGAAATCATTAGTTGATTTAAAACAGATCAAGCAAAACAAAAAACCACAAATGTTAACTCATTCATGTGAATTTAAAACACATAATAGCAAAGCAGTTATATGAATACAAGAAAAAAAAGGAGAATGGTTCTTCAGGACCTAGTATAGGAGAATAGGTTGTATACTTCATGATCATATTTCTTTTCAGCTGAGAAAGTATTGGTTAGATATTGCTACATAAAGCTGGGTAACAAACAAACGTAGAATCCAGTCAGCAAGTGCAGCTCTTCTGATCTCACCTGCGCTCGTTTGCATGTCTAAGAGCCGGCTGGGGCTCAGCTGATAGAGGTTGATCTTGGAAGGGCAGTTCTGCTACGGGAAGCAGATCTGACCCGTTTTGGCTCCTCCCGGCTACTGTAGGCTGGGCTCAGGTCTCCAAGTGTGTTCAATTGGGGAATTAAGGATAAAGGAAAAGCAGCTGCTCAGGGAAGGCGTTTTTGTGGCACTGGGAGAAGTACAAGAGAGCAAATCCAACTCCAAGAGAATATTGAAGCCTCTCCTGTGTCGTGTTTGGCAAGGTAAATCACATGGGCAAGCCCAACGTTGAGCGGTGATTGGGATGGGGGTGAGGCGGGAGTGAATTTTGCCCCCAGGGGGTCTTAAGGGGAAGGGAGTGAATTTTTTCAGAATGATCTCTTCTCCTTTATTCAGTCCTCTTTTCCGTATTCACGTCCCCGTCACCTGAAAAAGCTCAGACCCTATTCCATGATTGCCAAAAGTCTCATCCAATTACAGCAGCTTGAAATCCAGTTTTTCATGATCTATTTACATGTCTTCGGGTATTTACTTTTGAAATGAAGACCTATGATATAAAGAAATAAGTTATATCTGTCTCCCAAACATCTACCATATAATGCTAAAACAGGAGAAAGACAATAGTAATGAAGTGTTCTTTCGGGAGAAGGAAACATAGCAGTCACTCTTTCATGGAAAGGCCAAAACCTCACCGAGAAAATGTTAACAGATCTCTCTACCTTGGCTTTAAGAAACATACTTCCTTTAGACTTCTTAGTAGGGGTTCCCTAGTTCATTTTTCTTCACAGTCCATTACTGTTTTCTGGAAGTTTCTTTACTTGTCCTGCTTGGTTCTATCTGAAAATGTTTATAAATAATATTTCTTTTTTGACAATGAAGCTGCTTTCTCAACGTGCTTTTTGTTATGTAGAAATTTGGGTGCCAGAGTCCTTATCTTAATCTCATTCTCTTTTATTCTAGGCTGGCAGTGATTTTGCCAGTAAAGTTATTTTAAAAACTTAGAAATTTTCAAGGCATTTTATTTTAGTAGTGCAAAAGCCACATGATAACTTTTATAGACATGCCTCTCCATATATGCTTAATCATGAATAGTTTGGTCCATTAGGCTTTGCTAGAACCACGCTTTTAATCTTTCTATAAGTAGTTTTTACCAGACAAGAAATTCTAATAGGAGTAACCATAGTTCATTAAGAGGTTTTAACAAAGGCAGGATGGCCTGCCCTTGGTTTGGTCTGTGCCCACTTGGTATATATTAATGCTTTTAGTATTCTCTAGGCTATTATTAATTTGAGAATCTTCTCTTGTATGGAAACATTGGTGTTATGAGTTGAACTGTGTCCCCCAAAAAGATATGTTGAAGTCCCAGCCACCAGTACTGTGATCTTATTTGGAAACGGGTCTTAACAGAGGTCATTAGGTTAAAATGAAGGTGGGCTTAAATCTAATACAACTGGAGTCCTTATAAAAAAGTGACATTTGACACAGAGACAAATGTGCACAGAGAGAAAACCTTGAGGAGAAACAGAGAGAGAGTACCAGGTGAAGAGTGGAGTTATGCTGCTACCAATCAAGTAATGTTTAGGGCTACCAGAAGCTGGAAGAGGCAAGGAGGGACTCTTTTCCTATCGGTTTCAAAGGGAGCATACCTCTGCTGACACTTTGATTTCTGACTTCTACCATCAAGAACTATGAGAAAATAAATTTCTGTTGTTCAAACTCATCTAGTTTGTGATACTTTGTTATAATGGCCCTAGAAAACTAATACAATTGGAGATAAGAAAGGATTTTACTTTCCATCCCTTGTGATTTGAGTTCTTTATATTTTCTCTAAGTTCTGTTATTTGTACACACACTTGCCAAGTATTTTTCCTAAGCTTGTCTTTCTTGCATTACCTGATTAAAATGCAGTGTTTTATTGAAAAAAAGAAAGGAAATTCACACAATAATGTGATCAATGGTACTCAAAATCCCTAGTCCCAACATTAGGTGGACCTTCAAAACTAAACAGAAAATTTGTATAATCCCTTAAAAATTTCCTTTTTCATCATTTTAAGTGTAATTCTGCCTCTACAAACTATGACCAAAATACTTAAGCTCTATACCCTAACACTGCTCTCTAATTTTCAGATGCAATCAATTTTACTAACTAAGAATACAGGCGCTGGAACAAAACTACCACTTACTAAGTATGTGGTCATCTGCTAGTTACTTTAGTTTTCCATTTCAATTTCCTCATCTGTAAAATGAAGTTAATAATTATATCTTTCTTGTAAGATTGTCATGAGCTTAAATGAACACAGAATGTATTAGGTGTTCAGTAACTGTGAATTGTTCATTAGTAATAGTCATAGCATATGTTCATAATTCCAACTTCAAAAAATGAGTAGAAAACATTCATCATAAAATTACTTAAAATTTTGATATTTGTTATTTTTATTTCTACCTGTTATTTTCATTTCCTTCTTCCTCTTTTCTACACAGCCTGGCCCTTCCAAATATGCATTACAATGCTGTTGATTTTCCAAGGCTAATTTATCAATCCAAGTGACTTCTTTCTCCTTAACTCTATTTTCTCTGATACATGTTACACTGTTTTACATTTTGCTCTTAAACCTCTGAAGGGACAAGAGGATGCTACCAGTTAGAGGCTGAGGGCTGAGGATAGATTCAAAAAGTCAGCTAAAAGGAACATGAGCTACATTACACAATAGGGTAATATTGAGTCCTTGTGGCAGATTTCCTAGAAAACAAACAAAAAACATGTCCACAAGACCCCCACCATTTTGATATATCTCACTAAGAGGGCAGTTTGATAGAACTATAACAGCATTTCTCTCCCAGCCACCAATACACTCTCAGCTCCAATACTAGTATGAAATACAAAAGTAGCTCCCCAGATGTCCCCTCCAGGGAAGACCCTTTTTTCTTTAAATGTTTAGGAATATAAATATTATATAAATATGAATATAAATATAAAAGGAACTGTCATGATTAATTTCTCAATTTTCTTTTGTATTTTAGAGCTCGCAATATTATTTTTGAATTCTCTATTACAACATTAGGCTTTATCCGTTTGTCAGAATAGAATTTCTCTTCCTTTGCTATCCATTAGCTTCTTGTTTTCATTGCCTTATTTTCCCTATAGCTGATCAATACCATGTTAGGTTGCACACAGTAGCAACTTATCTTCTTTCAGAGCTTGCCACTAAGAGAACGTGTGAGGGTACAGGATTAGCCAAACAGCAACATCTTTCTCCTCATCATCATCAACAAAAAGCATTTAACTAGTTCCTATCATGTTTTTTTTGTATCGTAGAAGACAAAGCACAATGATAAAGACCACAACATTTATGTACTCACAAAGAACTCATTTCCATTGCTTGAATTCATATCACTCAAGAATTTAAAGAGAGAAAGAAAAAAAAAAGCTGATCATATTTGGATGTGAAAAAAAGTTAATTTATTCATTTCCTGGGTATTTCGTGGACACAAGATAGAGACCTTATTTCTATATGTATTGAAGCGCAGATAAAGCTGGTACACAAGTAAAAAGCTTCTGTTTCAGAGACAAAATAAAGTGATGCCAGTTAAATCTAATGAGCTAAAGTGACTACTAGTTTTATATTAAGTAAGCAGAGTGCTATTTTAGTGATAACTGTGACATTTTAATAACATTCAATATATTCTTTCATTTTCTCATATATGCTACATTTCATCTTGTAAGTTTTAATCTGGAATATATGGGGCCTTATATTAAAACATTAAAAATGTCAATAACAAAAACTACATATTTTCTATTCCTTTTGTAAACAAATTCTGTCTCAGGACAAAGCAGGATATATTTAAAAAGCATTTTCAAGTTTGTAAAATTGCAAAACTTATGCCCTCATTGTTTCTGTAGTAAACTGTTATAAAATTTAATGTACTCCTGACAAATGAATTCTGTCACTCTACAGAGACACTTCTCAAGTTGTACTATAAAGACATTTATCTTCTTCTTTTGGATCAAAACCAGTGCTTATTGAGACAAAGTTGGTTCAAAGGTGAAACTTAAGTTTCTTGTTTCTCAAAGTCTGGTCTTTCCTTATTCAAGACAAATAATAGATCTACCAGAAGTATGAAAACTGTGTGAAACAAGCAACTCAGAAATTTATTGTCATTGAATTTATAGTTTTGTCTTTTCTTTTTCTAATCTCTAAGGCAATTTATCTTTACCTTTTTCTTAACTTTGTTTATTAATCATCTGCGTATCACACTGAGTCCCTCCTTGCTCCACATCAGTCTCGATGCATAGCTCTCTTGGCATGCTTCACACCTCTCCTGGGGTGACTTCTCTCCTCTACCTCAGGTTTGTTCCAGCTTCTTCACCTTGAGTAGGTCTCCTCCTTGCTTTTCACTTTTATTTCCCTGAAATATATTCCATAGTATCTTTCAAAAAAATTCTGAACAAAAATAACCTTTCTGTACAATGAGGTATCACCTCACACCAGTCAGAATGGCCATATCAAAAAAATCTACAAATAATAAATTCTGGAGAGGGTGTGGAGAAAAGGGAGCCCTACTACACTGTTGGTGGGAATGTAAATTGGTACAGCCACTATGGAGAACTGTATGGAGGTTCCTTAAAAAACTAAAAATAGAACTACCATATGACCCAGCAATCCCACTCCTGGGCATATACCCAGAGAAAACCATAATTCAAAAAGATACATGTACCCCAATGTTCATTGCAGCACTATTTACAATAGCCAGGACATGGAAGCAACCTAAATGTCCATCAACAGAGGAATGGATAAAGAAGATGTGGTACATATATACAATGGAATATTACTCAGCCATAAAAAAGAACAAAATAATGCCATTTGCAGCAACATGGATGGACTTAGAGACTGTCATACTGAGTGAAGTAAGTCAGACACAGAAAGACAAATATCATGTGATATCACTTATATGTGGAATCTAAAAAAAAGGGTACAAATGAACTTACTTACAAAACAGAAGTAGAGTTATGGATATAGAAAACAGACTTATGGTTACCAGGGGATAAGAGGAGGAGGGATAAATTGGGAGATTGGGATTGACATATACACACTACCACATATAAAATAGATAACTAATAAGAACCTACTGTATAGCACAGGGAACTCTACTCAGTACTCTGTGGTGACCTATATGGGAAAAGAATCTAAAAAAGAGTGGATATATGTATATGTATAGCTGATCCACTTTGCTGTACACTTGAAACTAACACAACATTGTAAATCAACTATACTTCAATAAAAATTTTAAAAAATAACCTTTCTGTGATCTTACATGTCTGAAAACATTTTCCTCTGCCCTAACAGTTTGCAGTTTGGCTGATAGAACATTTATCAAGTGAACATTATTTTTCCCTCATCCATTTGAAGACTACTGTTGTTGTATTCAGTATTACTAATAAGAAATCTGGTGAAAGTGCAACTACTAGTCTTTATAAGTAAACACTTTTTGTCATTTTTCATCTCACTTTTATTAGCATTTAGGATCCATTTGTCTTTGTAACTTTGATATTTCCCAAAGGCAAGTCTATTTATAGTCTCTTTAATTTATCCTGCTTGCCATTTATTAAGCAATTTAAGTTTGAAATTCTGTGTCTTACTTAAGCTGGGAAATTTTTTTCTTAAAATTTCTTCAATGATTTTTTTTCTTCTCCAGTCTCTCATATTACTCTGGAAACAAATTGACATGCATGTTACTACATCTGGAATTTTCTATCACTACTAGTATTTATTTTATAGTTTTCATCTATATTTCTACTTTTGTACTACATTTTAAGAGTATTCATGGAATTAATCTTTGTGCCAACAACTCTCCTATTCATTTAGCCAATTGTGCTAGTCAACCATCTATTGAGGATATTATTCTTGTATCAATATTTCTTCTCCTAAATATATTAGTTATGGTAGATTAACTGTTTTAACAAATGAATACCATATCTCATTGACTAAACACAAAAATAGTTTATTTCCTTCTCACATTATTGTCCACTGCAAATAAGCTGAGTGTTCCCTGTTTCGCAGAGATAGGTTCTTTCCATTACGTGTTTTAGTCATTCTTTAGAGTCCTGGAGACTCCATCAGGCCCTCTGCTTCTGTTTGCCAATAACAAATGACAAAGTATAAGAGGAATATCAAATGAGGTTTCAGGGGCCAGGCTGAAATGCTGGAGTCATGGAAGAAGAAATTAAGTTTCTGACTAGGAAAAGGCTTCTGTGCTACACTAAGAAATTTGTATTTTTCCTGAATGCAATGAATCTTTGAAGTGTGTTAAGATTTTTAGTCAGCCCCATCAGTTGTGTGGTTTAGAAACATCACTGTGGCTGCTCTGTAAATTATAGATCTCATTTGAGCAAAGACAACTCTTAGGAGAATGTTGTCAAAAACCAGGTGATAAATCATGGTATTTTGGACCGTGGGCATGAACATGGGTAAGAAGAGAAGTGAGAAGACTGAAAAGATGATATTAGGAAATAACAGGGACTGGTGATGATTGAGCGTTAGTGCTTGGAAAATGAGAAGTCAAATAATACAGGCAAGTTTCTAATTTTCACTATGGGTGGATTGTATTTACTAAGGTAGGGAATTTTGCAAGAGAAGCACATTATAAGAAGAATTGAGTGTTTGGGGAAATAAATGGAGATGCTCACTAAGGCTTTGGGTTTGTAGTTTTGTAGCTCAGGAGAGGCATAAAGGCAGAAAAAAAGACTTAGAAGGTATCACTTTACTGACCCTAAAAATGGTAAAATAATAAATGGGAGTTAAAGAGTATCTATTTTCATTATATTCATAGCACTTAGAAAACTATAGTATTAAATATGTTTTTCTTTTCATAAAGTAGTATGTCAGATGTTGGGAATGATGTTTAAGATGGGAGATTTTGAACATATTGAAATACTGATGAAGAGCTAGTAAAAGGAAAGATTATTCTTAACTAGCAAATAAACTAGTTGTTATTTGGAGAGTGAGGGCAGATAGAACCCAAAGCAGGAATAAAGGCATTTGTCTTGTCAATAAAAAGAAAGGCCTCTTCCATAATGATGAGAGGGAAAGATACATTTACATAAGGACCAATAAGTTTTGAGGATTAATGCAGTTCTTATCTCATGGCATTTTCTCTGTAAAGTCGAATGGAGACTAGTGAGACAGGGTGTTTGACAAATGTGAGATTTTAATAGAGGTACTGTGGAGATGGGGGAGAAGAACTCATTAAGGAAGGTATGCAGAGGATTCAGTATTTATTTGTGAGTCATGCAAAACAGCATTACAAGAACCAAGCTGTGGCTTGAAGGGGAGATAGATGCATGCTAACCATCAAATCAAAAAAACCCTTACCATTATGTGTATCACTCTTGAGAAGACTTAAGTAAGCATGGTTTCAATAAAAATAATATATGGGAGGTGTAGAATGAGCAGAGATATACAGAAATAGACGGGTAAGCATTTTCCCAAAATGGTTCATAGATCAATGTATAGTTTAGTTAGTTTAGTGGCTGGAATAGGAAAGGAGCTGGCCATTTATTTTGGAGCTAGATCATCCAAATATTAAATGTCCTGATGAAGGTATTCTATCAGTGCTGATGTTCCAAGAAAAAACAAATTGATCTTACTGGATTTGGGAGGAAGAAGGAAGGAAGTGCACACTTAAAGATATATTAGAAATGATTTTTGTACTTTCTCTTTTTAAAAAATAAAGAGATAGTCTTCCTTGAATGTAGTCTTGCATCCCTATAAAAATTCTGACTAAGTTTAACACAACTAGGACCACCAGGAGAACAAAGAAATACAAAAACACCAGAAATATATTTCCCAAATTTAGGAAGAATTTCCACTAACAGCATGCGAATTGTACTGGGTTTAGTAAAGAAACACCATTGACAGTTCACACATTCATAGCTCTATCCTGAGCAGAACAAATTTTCAGGGAAAATTATTTTGCTTTTGTATACTGCCTAAGTATATTATATCAGAAACCCAGACCTAACCCAGCCTTTCTATTATATGAATGTAGCCTCTTTTAGGCAACTGGATTGTTAGCAACCTCACTTCTTTCTCCTAACAGGATCCTTCTCTCAATATCCACTGAAGAACAGAAAATCCTGGTAAAGAATCAAACTGGTGGTAAGGAGGGGCATGTAAAGGTAGTTGTATATTCCATTTATAGAGATAAAGAATCTATAGTTTAAAGGTGATAACAAAAATTAGAGGAAAAACTAGTGGTAAATATTAGGACTATGGAATTTTCATGTTCTTCATTCAGGTAATAGGTATAGGACACATTCCCACCTCAGTCCAGAATAGGTCAATTAGATTAATTCTTATGGAAACCCAGAAATTGGATGAAAACTGAGTGCATTCAGCTCTAGGTACTTGAAACCTGAAGGAAAAGTTAAATGAAGTAAGGCCATAATATACAATATCAGTCTTCGATATCACTTCTCATTTGATGCTAAATAAAATGAGAGGTGCATGGGTCCTGAGAAAATACACTCTGAAAGAGGACAAGAAGGAATAAAATTTCATAATTCAGAGGAAAAGCATAAATTTAAAAATGATTTTAATAAAAATCTGAATACAGTTAAAAAAAATTGACATCAATATGCTGCCTCCCCGAAACTTGAAAGAGAAATCTTAGGAATAAGTAAGACACCATGAAAAACAAACAAAAACTAAACAAAACCAAAGCAGGAATACATAAGAAACTAAATGATATAAGAACAGATTTCGGCTTGGACCTTCAAGATGGTGGTGGAGTAAGACGTGGAGATCAACTTCCTCCCCACAAATACATTAAAAAATGCATCTACATGTGGAACAACTCCTACAGAACACCTACTGAATGCTGGCAGAAGACCTCAGACTTCCCAAGAGGCAAGAAACTCCCCACGTACCTGGGGCAGAAGAAAAAAGAAAAGACAGATACAAAAGAATAGGGACAGGACCTGCACCTCTGGGAGGGAGCTGTGAAAGAGGAAAAGTTTCCACACACTGGGGAGCCCCTTCACTGGTGGAGACGGGGGGTTGGGTGGGTGGTGGGAAGCTTTGGAGCCATGGAGGAGAGTGCAGCAATAGGGGTACGGAGGGCAAAGTGAAGAGATTCCCTCACAGAGGATTGGTGTCGACCAGCACTCACCAGCCTGAGAGGCTTGTCCGCTCACCTGCTGGGGTGCGCAAGGGCTGGGAGCTGAGGCTCAGCCTTCGAAGATCAGATCCCAGGGAGAGGACTGGGATTGGCTGCGTGAACACAGCCTGAAGGGGCTAGTGTGCCACAGCTAGCTGGGAGGGAGTCCGGGAAAAAGTCTGGAACTGCCTAAGAGGCAAGAGACCATTGTTTCAGGGTGTGTGAGGAGAGGAGTTTCAGAGTACTGCCTAAACAAGCTTCAGAGATGGGCGTGAGCTGCGGCTCTCAGGGTGGAAACCAGAGACCAGCATGAAACGCTAACCTTGATGCTGCAGCCACCAAGAAGCCTGTGGGCAAGCGCAGGTCACTATCCACACCTCCTGTCCTGGGAGCCTGTGCACACCACCACGGCCAGGGTCAACTTCCCCAGGAGAACACACGGCGTGCCTCAGGCTGTTGCAACGTCATGCTGCCCTCTGCCACCACAGGCTTGCCTGGCATTCACTACACATCCCTCCCCCTGGCATGAGTGAGCCAGAGCCCCCTAATCAACGGCTCCATTAACCACCCCGTCTGGGTAAAGAACAGATGCCAGAGGGTGACCTTCATGGAGACGTGGGACCAAATCCAAAGCTGAACCCCAGGAGCTGTGCGAAAAAAGAAGAGAAAGGGAAACATCTCCCAGTAGCCTCAGGAGCAGCAGATTAAATCTCCACAATCAACTTGATGTACCCTGCATCTGTGGAATACCTAAATAGACAATGAATCATCCCAAAATTGAGACAATGGAGTTTGGGAGCAACTGTAGATTTGGGGTTTGCTGTATGTGACTGACTAGATTCTGATTTATAGGTTTATCTTAATTTAGTTTTTAGCACTTGTTATTATTGTTGGATTTCTTTATTGGTTTGGTTTCTTTTTTTAAAATTACTTCTTAATTTTTTTTATTTTAATAATGTATTTAAAATTTATTTTATTTTATTTTATTTTTTATTTATTTCTTTTTTGCCTTCCTTTTCTTCTGAGCTGTGTGGCTGACAGGGTCCTGGTGCTCAGGCCAGGTGTCAGGCCTGAGTCTCTGAGGTGGGAGAGCCAAGTTTAGGACATTAGACCACAAGAGACCTCCCCATCCCAAGTAATATCAATCAATGAGAACTCTTGCAGAGATCTATGGCTCAACGCTAAGACCCAGCTCCACTCAACCACCAGGAAGCTCCAGTGCTGGACATCCCATGCCAAACAATTAGCAAAACAGGAACACAACCCCACCCATTAGCAGAGAGGCTGCCTAAAACCATAGTAAGTTCACAGACACACCAAAATACACCACTGGATATGGTCCTGCCCACCAGAAAGACAAGATCCAGCTTCATCCACCAGAAGGCAGACACCAGTCCCCTCTACCGGGAAGCCTACACAACCCACTGAACCAACATTACCCACTGAGGGCAGACACAAAAAACAACGGGAACTACGAACCTAACCCAGCAAAAAGGAGACCACAAACACAGTAAGTTAAGTGAAATGAGAAGACAGAGAAATACTCAGAGGAAGAAGTAGCAAGGTAAAAACCGACCACACCAAACAAATGAAGTGGAAATAGGCAGTTTACCTGAAAAAGAATTCAGAATAATGATAGTAAAGATGATCCAAAATCTTGGAACTAGAATGGAGAAAATACAAGAAAAGTTTAATAAGGACCTAGAAGAACTAAAGAGCAAACAAACAATGATAAACAACACAATATATGAAATTAAAAATTCTCTAGAAGGACTCAATAGCAGAATAACTGAGGCAGAATGGATAAGTGACTTGGAAGATAAAATAGTGGAAATAACTACTGCAGAGCAGAATAAAGAAAAAAGAATGAAAAGAATTGAGGACAGTCTCAGAGACCTCTGGGACAACATTAAATGCACCAACATTTGAATTATACAGGTCCCAGAAGAAGAGAAAAAGAAAAAGACTGAGAAAATATTTGAAGAGATTATAGTTGAAAACTTCCCTAATATGGGAAAGGAAATAGTCACCCAAATCCAGGAAGCACAGCAAGTCCCATACAGGATAAATCCAAGGAGAAACAGGCCAAGACACATATTAATCAAACTATCAAAAATTAAATATAAAGAAAAAACATTAAAAGCAGCAAGGGAAGAGCAAAAAATAACATACAAGGGAATCCCCATAAGATTAACAGCTGATCTTTCAGCAGAAAGTCTGCAAGCCAGAAAGGAGTGGCAGGACATATTTAAACTGATGAAAGGGAAAAACCTACAACCAAGAATACTCTACCCAGCAAGAATCTCATTCAGATTCGATGGAGAAATTAAAAAACCTTTACAGACAAGCAAAAACTAAGAGAATTCAGCACAAGCAAACCAGCTCTACAACAAATGCTAAAAGAGCTTCTCTAGGCAGGAAACACAAGAGAAGGAAAAGACCTACAAAAACAAACCGAAAACAATTAAGAAAATGGTAATAGGAACATAAATATCGATAATTACCTTAAATATAAATGGATTAAATGCTCTAACCAAAGACATAGACTGGCTGAATGGATACAAAAACAAGACCCATATATATGCTGTCTATAAGAGACCCACTTCAGACCTAGGGACACATACAGACTGAAGGTGAGGCATGGAAAAAGATATTCCATGCAAATGGAAATCAAAAGAAAGCTGGAGTTTCAAGTCTCATATCAGACAAATTACACTTTAAAATAAAGATTATTACAAGAGACAAAGAAGGATACTACATAGTGATCAAGGGATCAATCCAAGAAGAAGATATAACAATTGTAAATATTTATGCACCCAACATAGGAGCAATGCAATACATAAGGCAGATGGTAACAGTCATAAAAGGGGAAATCGACAATAACACAAACATTGTAGAGGACTGAAACACCCCAATTTCACCAATGGACAGATCAACAAAAAGGAAAATAAAGAAACACAAGCTTTAAATGACACATTAAACAAGATGGACTTGATTGATATTTGTAGGATATTCCATCCAAAAACAACAAAATACACTTTCTTCTCAAGTGCTCGTGGAACATTCTCCAGGATAGATCATATCTTGGGTCACAAATCAAGCCTTGGTAAATTTACGAAACTGAAATCATATCAAGTATATTTTCCAACCAAAACGGTATGAGACTAGATGAAATTACAGGAAAAACTGTAAAAAATACAAACACATGGAGGCTAAACAATGCACTACTAGATAACCAAGAGATCACTGAAGAAATCAAAGAGGAAATCAAAAAATACCTGGAAACAA
Organism: Physeter macrocephalus; assembly: GCF_002837175.3. NCBI lineage: Eukaryota > Metazoa > Chordata > Mammalia > Artiodactyla > Physeteridae > Physeter > Physeter macrocephalus. Next base: position 127,201,029 of record NC_041214.2, read on the forward strand.
GTGACAATGAAAACACGATACTCCAAAACCTATGGGATGCAGCAAAAGCACTTCAAAGAGGGAAGTTTGTAGCAATACAATCCTACCTCAAGAATCAAGAAACATCTCAAATAAACAACCTAACCTTACACCTAAAGCAATTAGAGAAGAACAAAAAAACCCCAACGTTAGCAGAAGGAAAGTAATCATAATGATCAGATCAGAAATCAAAGAAAAAAAATGAAGGAAGTGATAGCAAAGATCAATTAAACTAAAAGCTGGTTCTTTGAGAAGATAAAATTGATAAACCATTAGCCAGACTCATCAAGAAAAAAAGGGAAAATACTCAAATCAATAGAATTAGAAATGAAAAAGGAGAAGTAACAACTGACACTGCAGAAATACAAAGGATCATGAGAGATGGCTACAAGCAACTATATGCCAATAAAATAGACAAACTGGAAGAAATGGACAAGTTTCTAGAAAAGCACAACCTTCTGAGATTGAACTGGGAATAAATAGAAAACATAAAAAGACCAATCAAAAGCACTGAAATTGCAACTGTGATTAGAAGTCTTCCAAAAAACAAAGGCCCGGGACCAGACGGATTCACAGGTGAATTCTATCAAACATTTAGAGAAGAGCTAATACCTATCCTTCTCAAATTCTTCCAAAATATAGCTGATGGAGGAAGACTCCCAAACTCATTCTACGCGGCCACCATCACCCTGATACCAAAACCAGACAAAGATGTCACACAAAAAAGAAAACTACAGGCCAGTATCACTGTTGAATATAGGTGCAAAAATCCTCAACAAAATAGTAGCAAACAGAGTCCAGCAGCACATTGAAAGGATCATACACCATGATCAAGTGGGGTTTATCCCAGGAATGCAAGGATTCTTCAATATATGCAAATCAATCAGTATGATACACTGTATTAACAAACTGTAGGATAAAAACCATATGATAATCTCAATAGATGGAGAAAAATCTTTCAACAAAATTCAACCCCCATTTATGATAAAAACTCTCCAGAACATAGGCATAGAGGGAACTTACCACACCATAATAAAGGCCATGTAAGACAAACCCACAGCCAACATCATTCTCAATGCTGAAAAACTGAAACCATTTCCACTAAGATCAGGAACAAGACAGGGTGTCCACTCTCACCACTCTTATTCAACATAGTTTTGGAAGTCTGAGCCCCAGCAATCCGAGAAGAAAAAGAAATAAAAGGAATACAAAATGGAAAAGAAGAAGTAAAACTGTCACTGTTTGCAGATGACATGATACCATACATAGAGAATCCTAAAGATGCTACCAGAAATCTACTAGAGCTAACCAATGCATTTGGTAAAGTAGCAGGATAGAAAGTTAATGCACAGAAATACTTGAATTCCTATACATTACTGATGAAAAATCGGAAAGAGAAATTAAGGAAACACTCCCATTTACCACTGCAACGAAAAGAATAAAATACCTAGGAATAAACCTACCTAAGGAGACAAAAGACTGCTATGCAGAAAACTCTGAGACACTGATGAAAGAAATTAAAGATGATACAAACAGATGGAGTGATATACCATGTTTTTGGATTGGAAGGATCAACATTGTGAAAATAACTATACTTCCCAAAGCAATTTACAGATTCAATGCAACCCCTATCAAAGTACCAATGGCATTTTTCACAGATCTAGAACGGAAAATTTCACAATTTGTGAGGAAACACAAAAGACCCTGAATAGCCAAAGCAATCTTGAGAAAGGAAAACGGAGCTGGAGAAATCAGGCTCCCTGACTTCAGATTATACTACAAAGCTACAGTAATCAAGACAGTATGGTACTGGCACAAAAACAGAAGTATAGATCAATGGAATAGAAAAGGAAGCCAAGAGATAAACTCACGGACATATGGTCACCTTATCTTTGATAAAGGAGGCAAGAATATACAATGGAGAAAAGATAGCCTCTTCAATAAGTGGTGCTGGGAAAACTGGACAGGTACATGTAAAATAATGAGAATAGAACACTCCCTAAAACCACACACAAAAATAAACTAAAAATGGATTAAAGACCTAAATGTAAGGCCAGACACTATAAAACACTTATAGGAAAACATAGGCAGAACACTCTATGACATAAATCACAGCAAGTTCCTTTTTGTCCCACCTCCTAGAGAAATGAAAATAAAAACAAAAATAAACAAATGGGACCTAATGAAACTTAAAATCTTTTGTAAAGCAAAGGAAACCATAAATAAGAGGAAAAGACAACCCTCAGAATGGGAGAAAATATTTGCAAAGGAAGCAACTGACAAAGGATTAACCTCCAAAATATACAAGCAGCTCATGCAGCTCAATATCAAAAAAAACCCAACCCAGTCCAAAAATGGGCAGAAAACCTAAATATACATTTCTCTGAAGAAGATATATGGATTGCCAATAAACACATGAAAGGATGCTCAACATCACGAATCATTAGAGAAATGTAAGTCAAAACTACAATGAAGTATCACCTCACAGCAGTCATTGAGTTATTTGTAGTGAGGTGGATGGACCTAGAGTGTGTCATACAGAGTAAAGTATGTCAGAAAGAGAAAAACAAATACTGTATACTAATACATATATAGAGAGTCTAAAAAAAAGAAATGGTTCTGAAGAACCCAGGGGCAGGACAGGAATAAAGACACATATGTAGAGAATGGACTTGAGGACACAGGGAGGGGGAAAGGTAAGCTAGGATGAAGTGAGAGAGTGGCATTGACATATATACACTACCAACTGTGAAATAGATAGCTAGTGGGAAGCAGGCACATAGCATAGGGATATCAGCTTGGTGCATTGTGGGAATGTAAATGGATACAGCCACTATGGAGAACAGTATGAAGGTTCCTGAAAAAACTAAAAATAGAACTACCATATGTCCCAGCAATCCTAATACTGGGCATATACCCTGAAAAAAAAACAATTCAAAAAGAGTCATGTACCACAATGTTCTTTGCAGCACTATTTACAATAGCCAGGACATGGAAGCAACCTAAGTGTCCATCGACAGATGAATGGATAAAGAAGATGTGGCACATATATACAATGGAATATTATGCAGCCATAAAAAGAAATGAAATTGAGTTATTTGTAGTGAGGTGGATGGACCTAGAGT
>NC_041214.2:127204363-127222479 GCF_002837175.3 Physeter macrocephalus
GATATATGTATACATAGAGCTGATTCACTTTGTTATACAGCAGAAACTAACACAACAATGTAAACAATTATACTCCAATAAAGATATTTTTTAAAAAAAGAATTGATTCCAAAGGGACAAATTCTAATAGATTGAAATCTACTTTGGAGTAAAAAAACTAACAAAAAAACTTCTATAGAGTGCAGAGGGGAAGTGTTTTTCTTAAAAGAAGTAAAAAGGATGAGAGGGGAAATATACCAGAGAATGTCCCTAAGGAAATATTATTTTACATATGTAAATCTGGGGGTGTATCTGGTTATATTTTCTGAAATTGAAAAATAGTTCTTTTAGGAAATATTTAGACAATGATAGGCTATTGGTCTCAGTCCTTGTAACCTAGGACTCATAATGATAACAAAAATAGGTATACAAAATACTTATATATTTAATTTCCCTGAAAAAATATTTTGCTGACCTCACTGGTTTTCAGAAAATGAATTGAATGTATTTTTTATTTATTGTACTTCATCACCTTGAAATAGTTGTAGAAATTAAAAAATAATAAATTGAGGCATTTTTTTAAAAAGGAAGGAGTAGAGAGTAGCATTCTTTACCCAACTCTGTCATTAACTTGGCAAGTTTCCTTGTGGAAGTCATTGAACATTGTTAAAACACATCCTGTTTTTAATGTAACACATTCTGAGAATTTCTAGAAGATATACTTTTGGCTGGATTCCCTGCTTTGTTATGCTCTCTCCTGCCAGCTGGGGTCTCTAGGGTATATTTTAATTACATTGAGGGAAATTGTAGTAATAAGAAAAAAGTCTCCAACACTGTTTCAATGATTAATTTTACAGGAAGCTTTATAAGCAGAGCATTTAATTCACTTACAAAGTCTTCATTTGTGATGTCATTCATAACAGTATAATGATGGGGTATGGAAAATTTTACAGTGATATTTTTGAAAAAATGAACGTATTTTAAGACCATTTCAGAGATAATATATACCTTTTTCCAAGGTGAAGGTAGCTATAAAGAGTGAATATATATGTGTGTGTGTATATATACATATATATATGTATGTGTGTGTTTGTGTATTTTTTAAACCTGAAGTGTATGCAAACTTGCTACACATAGATACTCTGCACTGGTTACTTGTGCCTTAGGAAGTATTGAATTATACCATCATTGATACTTTTTCTGTAGTCCTAAAAGCCTAAAATTTCTTAATATGTTGATGAAAATATTACTCTCATTGAAAAATTTTATCATCTCTTTTCCTCCATGATTAACTTTTGAATAAACCATAGCTACAAACACACAATCAATTTTATTATAACATCTACTATTTCTCATAATTTTCAGTGTGTCCCAAATCTGGGGAAAGAAAATCTTTTAGCTAAAACCTTTTTCCATTTTGCCATTTATATTTCATATATAAAGTGAAGGACTGCCATATAATACTAACCACAGTAATGTGAATAAAAATTTTTTTAAGTGAAAAAAATGTTTAAGAAGTAAAAAATATAAATAATGAATGGACATGCTAACTGGAAGCAACTGAAAGCCCTTATGAGGCAATTTTATAGTACCTGACCTTAAGTATTTACATGAAATATTTGCAAAATTACCTTCATTAAAACTTTTATATATTTTGCAGAAATATATTAAGAATACCAGTGTTAGAACAGAGATTATGCAATATTTGACACACTTATATGAAGGAAAAATAAATTACCTGGAGAGCATATTAAAAATGCAAATTTTTCAGATTCTGTGGAGACCTACTGAATTAGAAATTCCAAGGGATAGGTCTTGAAATACATGTATTTAACTAGTGATCTAGATGACTTTATCTGAGTGAGTAGCATCTAAAATTAATATTGGATTTATATGTGAAGAGCTATAGAACAATGGCATGAGATATAGATTTTAAAGTTGCTGTATATTTTAAATAAGATAACAGATTTACTTGATAAACATAAGTTGAAATTTTAAAAAACTCATTAATAAAAGACCTATGGATTTAAGACAAGAGGGAATCCTTTCTTATATATCATGTTGGTTATATTTTAGAATGGAAATATGCAAAATATTATGTCTAAATTTTATTCAAGGAATATTTTAATAAGGAAAAACAAAAATTAATAAAAATGCCTGTTGGAATTATACATATACAATAGTTATATTATAATACATATGAGAATAGGATAATATGTGATCATTAAAATACTGATGCAGAAACTTACTCATTGAAGTGGCAATACAAAATTAAAAGTACATTACAGAAGAGAATATGTAGTATGATCAGATTTTTTTTAATAGAACTCAATAGAAATATTTTAATGGTGAAAATGTAGAGAAGGAAGTAAACTCTAAGTTCAATGGTACTGTGACTGGTTGAGTTTTATTTTTTTATTTTGCTTAATTGCAAATAAGCAAATTCCTTGTGTGTGTGTGTTTATGTATGTGTTACATAAACATTACAAGACTATTGTTAATGTCAAAAATAATTGCAAGCCCTTAGTATATCCTTGCAACTGTTCTAATTCAATTAGATCTTTATAACAATGCTATTTCTTAATTAATGTTACTATTAAACAGGGAAGTCAACCCAGGCAGGTCAAGTGATTTTCCCAAATTCATACAGCTAGTGAGTGTATATTACATATTATTAAAAATTTTCTAAATTATATAAAGACAATAATATTGATAATTTAGTTTATAGCTTCTATTTTACCTTGTTATTTGTATAATTTAAAAATATTTTACAGCCTTATTTTTTTAAGATTTGGATGGTATGTTTAAAACAAAAACAAAGTTTATCATTTATTGTCAACACTCAGTTTTCAGAGAAAAATTCAACAAATTCAGTCTAATGTCTGATTTAATATTTATTTGCTTTTATCTTTCTATATCATCACTACAAGATTTTATTAAGGATAACCACGTCTAGATGCTATCAAAATCATTCAGAGTACAATCTGACTTAGAAAACTGAATGTAGAATATAGCACGTGTGATAGAAGAACATTATTTCTTCTATTTTTACTTTTAATTTTACTTTAAGGTTGTGTATGAATGGATATGTATGTATATATCTATCTATATACATACATACATATATATCTTCATTTTGAAAAAATAGAAACCTTATTAAATACATTTTTAAGGGAGTTGAAAAAGAGCTGAATATACTTCATTTGAGAATATTTGTATTGTACTCTTGGCTACAGTTTGGGAAGTGGCAGTGTATTGGAGGAATAAAGTGAATCAGAATATCATTGCTTGGGCAGAGTTACATAACGTGCAATGGCAGAGTTACATAGTGTGCATTTGTGAAGTTAAAAACTAACACTTCTCTTGACTTCTCTACTGCCTGCTTAACTGCATGTTTTCTATAGCTATTGCAACCAGCAGGACAAGATGAAGTTGACAATCTACCTAATAGGTTATGTTTTTTGGTCAGATTATTTAGACTAGAAAAAATTTAAAACATTATTTAAAAGCGTATTATAAAATCTCTAAAGCTGTTGTTTGCTAGTTCATTTTATTTCAGTTTAACAGAGGCGTTGGGCTAAGTGCTGTGGACAAAAAGAAGAATTACAGTCTGTCCTTTTAGGAGCTCCCTACCTAGGTAGAGAAAGAAAGAGAAAGAGAGAAGGAGAAGGAGAAGGAGAGAAGGAGAAAGAGAGAACGAGAAAGAGAAAGAGAAAAGAGCATTTTTATAATACAGTATGGTAAGTGCTGTGATAGACCTTCAGAAGGATAGAATGGGAACGTGGTCCAACCTTTGTGGTTAGGGTACTTAGATTAGGCTTCATGAAGGAAATGTGTCTTAAAATATGATAGGTTAAAAAAAAAAGTAAGATTTATATGAGGGCAGAGAGAAGGAGAGGGGCTAAAAAGGTGTTTGTTTTTTTCTGACCAGAAATAATAGCAGAAATAAATAGGAAGGAAGGTCTGAAACAGGCTGTTGGTAAGGTTTGCTCTATGTAAATGGCTCTCCTCCCTGGATCAAATGTAGACAGGAAGTGAACTGAACCCTCCAGCGATACAATGAGGGCCCTAGTTGTCTGTGTTTTGAAATGCACACACATTTGTGGTCTTGTTGCCTAAAGTGGTGGAGGTGTGACTGGGAAGTAGGAAGATCCATTCCTGTAGCAGTTATATGCCGTTGTCTGATTTGTAAGGAGGCAGTAAACATATTTAGTAAACATTTACTATGTGTTTGTAATGCACTGGTATATAGGTAATGCTGAGCATGTAGAATTAGTTGAGGAGTATTTCCTCTTCTTCTATTATTTGGCAGATATTTTACCAAATAGGAATAATATGCTCTTAAAAAGTATGGACAACTTTTCTGTAAAATTATATTGGCCTTGTTGTGTCTTCTCTTAAAAAAGTTTAAATGATAATTAAATTTATTTAATGGATAAGAGGACTATTTAATCATTCTATTTCTTTAGTCAATATCAGAAAACTTTATTGCCAAGAATTTGCCCATTTCTAAATTTTAAAACTTTTAACATAGCTTTTTTATACTAATATTGCAATATGATCCTTTTTATTTTTGTTAATTCTGTATTACATGCTGATTCTATATATACAAGCTATATAGATCTGTTATGTCTCTGTAGTTCTATCAACAGTTTGCTTTATTTAGAGACTGCTTCATTAAATTAATGAAGTCCATGATTTTTGTATCTTCTTAAAGAATTGGAAATTTTTCATTTGGAGTGAAACGATCCATTTTTTTAGTCTATTTTTTTTCTGATGTGAGCAGAGATACTCTACCTTTCTTTTGGGTACTTTAATATGTTTATTAAATCTCTCTGTATTCTATATTTATTTTAGATGTATCTCTTGCAATCTCTCTGTGTTCTATATTTTCAATCTTTCCTTCTCTCTTTTGGCTTTTTTTTTTTTTTTTTACTTTATAAATATCTATTTTTCTTATTCCTTTTCCTATGTACTAGTTTGGAAGATACTTTTATAAAAAAATAATTTTTAGTGGGTGAGCTTAAATTTTTATGCTGCATTCTTAAAGTCTAAATTAAATTAATACCATAATTCCCTTCCTCAACAACACAGACTCTAAAATATTTTATTTTTTATCTTCTCTTGACTTGCTATCTTTTCCAGTGTTTTATTACATTTTTTAAACTCAATACTTTATACATTATTAATGTTATTTTATGTGGATTATGTTTAAATAGACTTTCTACACATTAACTCATTTTTTTACCTCACCATTCCTTTTGCATCTCATACAGTTCTTTGGCATTATTTTTACTTTCTCTTAATTGGCTCTGTTGCACAAGGCAGAGTCCAATTAACTAACATGACTATCGATTATTATTATTACTTTAGTTTTATATGCTTTCTTTTCTTATAAAATATTTCTAATTATTTTGCTACATTATAACACTTTACCTATAAATGTATATTACTAAGTGAAAAGGCTACATTCTGTATGATTCCAACTATATGACATTATGGAGAAGACAAAATGATACAGACAGGAAAAAAAATAAAATCAGTGGTTTCTAGGGCTTCATGGTGTAGGAAGGGTAGGTGGGCAGAGGATGAATAGGTGGCGCACAGGGTATATTTAGAGCCATGGAACTAGTCCTTGAAAGTATGATACTCTTATGGAAGATACATGACATTATGCATTAGTCAAAACCTATGAAGCTATGCAGGACAAAGAATGGACCCTAATATAAGTTATGGTCTTTAGTTAGTAATAATGTATCAATATTGGTTTATCATTTGTAACAAATGCACCACAGGAATGGAAGATGTTAATAATAGGGGAAATTGTGTCACCACACAATTTGAGGTGAAAGGGTGGGAACAGGGAGAGAGGATATATGGGAACTCTGTACTTCTCATTTTTTTGAAAACCTAAGCCTTCTCTAAAAAACAAAGTCTATTAATACAAAATAAAATCCACTTATAATATTTAAAATTGGATAAGCAATTATTGTGTTATTCATATTCCTTAAGAAATTTTCCAAAGCTCCATACCTAGAAACAAAGCTGCTTATAAATTTCTTTACAGTTTTTTTTTTCCATTTTGCATTAAATGGGATTATCAAAATAGGAAGAGACTAGCACCGACTAACCATCCCTTAAGTAAAACTATTATCCATTGTATGGTTTGTCAAAATAATACCAAGAGAAAATGAATAACATTCAAAACAAAAAATCATCATCAGTAAGCATCATGACCAAAAATTTTTTATCCTGAGATCTTAAAGTAAGTCATTTAAATACCTTGGTGACACAGTTTGGTAATGTTATACAAATAATTTTTTGGAATTCAGGAAGAGTTGAGCAGAATTCTGCCTTTGTTAAAAATACAAAGTTATCTTGTATTATCTTATATTTTCTGGAAGTTTACTGTCTTGAGCTGTGTAAAGAGTAGCTTGTATTATCTCTGAGGTCCTATTCACCTTTGCATTCTGTTGTTGTATGATCATACTTCTTAATGAGGAGCTTGTGACTTTGTGTGCTTAGACAGTTCATGTAAATGAATTCTTAAGAATCAGAGGCCCTGTTTTCATGCAAATAAACCAAGTGATGAACAATAGAGGAGAGCTAAATTATGAGCAATGTTAATTTGCCATCTATATAACTTTTCTTCATTCTTGAGAATTGATCTGAATATGAAAATAAAATCTGAAGGAATGAGAAAACTAACAGTCATTATCCTAACTGACTGCCAAGTCACTTTCCTTATCCAAATATGAATTCCAGTGTTTATGAATATATTTGAAATTACTCAGATAATATGACAAATGGGTAATTTTATCCGACTACATCTTTTACAGAAAGGAAGATTTGGGGTATTTAATTTAGGTGATATTTATTTTGAAAGTTTAACAATAACTATAGTTAAGCTTGTTCCTTTGTTAGAAGATTATTGGTGAAGTATAGACCCCAAGGTCTATTAAAAATTGTTTATCACTTTTTTCATTTCATAGAGGCAATTTATGAATTACAGTTAATTATTTCCTTTTAAGTATAATTATTCAAAAACTAGCTTTCAAAACTCCTATTTTATTTTCAACTGTGTTCATCTTTAACACTAATACATATGATCATATAGCTGACTAAAGAGGACCAAGGTCAACACACCATTATAAATAATTAAAAAAAATTAAAACCTGTAACATACTTAAAATTATCTATTCTCTATTTTTTAATAATTAATTTTCAGTTTTACATTAATTATCAAAAGTTAATACTAAAACCATTGATGAAAAGTTTTCCTTTTAGATTCATTCTGATTATTCAATAATATATATATTTTGGGTTTGGATTACTTTAAATAGTTCATTTAAGGTAAAAATTGTTATAGTTAAGTCATAATTTTTCAGAATCCTATGAGGGTATAGGTATTCTAGGTGTTAATATACGATCATAAGAAACTCTGTCGTAATGGGGTTTAGTATATCTACTCAGAAAAACAAATGATAGATCAGACTGTTATCTGGAGTGTACTGAATTGGAACAAAGGGAATTTAATGTTCTTTAAGAAATATTTCTATCATGCTTTAGTACTGAAATAAATTTCTCTTCTCCCCTCTAGAGAATTTCCTGTCTGAATACCTGGGACAGATCATGCAGAATCAGATTATTTCTCTTTTGAAGGATGCTAGGAATACCCAGATATATTTTCACTATCTAGCTCTGTTTGCATTATTCATTTAATGCAACCAAAGTTTCTGCCATTAGAAGGAAGTCTCCTGTTGCAAGTTACTATGATTTAAATTGCATCTAATTTTACTTAAATCATGGAGTGGTATCTCTTTGAAATTGTGTTGGGGTAAATCTTAGGAATCCTAGTGATTTGGGGAAAATAATTTAGTTTCATGAAATTTATTTAATATACTATATGCTCATGTACATTTCTCAGAAATTGTCTACAGATGAGTAATAGTAGATTTTTTTCTCACATTTATATCTATTTCCAGGTTATTATTTCCTGATCTTATCCCTAAAATCTGGAGCCTTCCTCTTTGCGGACATGTTGCCATTTTTCAACAAACACAAATCTTGTGCCAGTCCTTGGTGATTTCTCTTGCCTCAGACAGGCACTTATGGTTTATATCACTCACTTAGCCCTGGATCATGTCATTTAGTCATTTTTTGAAGTTTTCTTTCTTTGAATTATCGAGGGATTTTAAACTATTTGATAGCAAGGTTCATGCTGATAATGAATTCCTAGGAGGGAAAATGTCATGGGTAAGGATAATAAAGATTTCACAGATAAGTCTGTACTTAAACTAGATCTTGGGAAATTTTTCTAGGCAGAAAGGCAGAAAGAAGTTAACTTGGATATTAGACCTAATGCAACAAAGGCACAAAAATGGTGACAAGGATGTAGGGATATCACTGCTGCTTAAACAGTTTGTAAGCATATGTAGGTTTAAACTATAGTGATGGTATCAGTAATGAAAATAAAGGGATAGATGCAAAATTTACTTGGAGGAAGAATCTGTAAAAGAAATTCTTATGTATAGGAGAGTTTGAATGACTTACCATCCATGTTACATTTCAACTCTAAGATTCTATCAATATATATTCAATATTCAATATATGCCAGGGTCTTGCATACTAGTTGAATATCAGAGATATTGTCAAAATGAGGTACAAATCAAGTAAAACAAATTCAAATGATATTGACTATTAAAGCAGAATCCCTACTTATCAGTCTAATGACAAATCATTAGGTGTAAGCAGTTTGGCTCTATTCACCGGAGTAGATCGTAAGAAACCTGTCCTGGTAGAGTTGAAAACAAGTGATAAACTTTATACTAATTTAATATTAAGTTTTTATTAGTTGTGACTTTTATTATGTGCTCCATTATCTTAAATCTGAAAATAGGAATTCGTTTTTGGATTAGTTTTAATGCACAAATTTACATATATACTTGCATTTAAAATATCTTATTCCTGAGAGAGTTAGGAAAACTAGGGAGAATCAGATAATAGTTTTTAGCAAGGTCTATTTCACCAGAAATAATATTTAATTCCTGATTATTTTTAACTTGGCTGAGCACTCAGTATTTGAAAAGCAAGGTTATCATTTCTGAAAGATGATCCTGTAATATTAAATAGAGCTTAGAGCAAGAAACACTGGCAGCCCTCTAATTTGCCTTACTAGGCATACACTTAGTAATGATGTTCTCTTGGTTGGAAGTCAGCAGTGCTCACAAGCAAAACATTTGTGGATACATTGCTGAGGATTTTACTCACTAAGATAGACTTTCTTTAGCATGTACTTCAAAAGAGTTCTTACCTAAATGTAGCACTGCTAGTCTTATTTTTCCATAAAAAAAAATCTCTGGGAATTTGATTCTTCATTTTTGTTCTATCTATTGAAATGTTAAGCAAATTGCTTTTGAGGAAAATAGTATTCTTACCGATGAATAAATCCTTGGGTTATATCTCTCTAGAGATAAAATGTATATATATATGTATGTATGTATATACATACATATATATATACACACACACATCAGAACATTTATGGATATATATATATTTATTAGGTTTCTGAATATTCTTTTTTTTAACATTTTTAGTAGAGTATAATTGCTTTACATTGTTGTGTTAGTTTCTGCTATATAACAAAGTGAATCAGCTATACATATACATACATCCCCATGGTTTCTGAATATTCTTAAGGGAGGTTTATCATTCCAATCCATATGTTAAGACTATTAAAGCACATCACTCTAGCAATATGCAGTAGATGTATTCTACATAGTAGTAAGGACATATAAGTTTGAATTTAAATTCCAGCCGTTACTTACTAAGCGTTCATCTAGGGAAAGCTACTGTCTGGTGTTCGTTATGCCAGGACCCCTGCTCCATGTGGATCTTGGATAAATATAAATTAAGAGAAAATATTTTTCCATCAGAGGTTTAGGAGATTTAGCAACCATTGCTTTCCAAAATCGTCTCAGGAGACAAACATTAAGATGCCTTAAACTTGTTTGAAAAATATATATTTTACTTAAGATATATGGTGTCTGAGACAACACTACTCCTAGCATGCCAAATGTTGATTATTTCCATTTTAAGTTTTTTTTACACAACTTCATAACTTCCCACATTAGTATGATTAGAATTGTATAGCATAATAGAGGTTGTGTGTGTGTGTGTGTGTGTGTGTGTGTGTGTGTGTGTGTGTGTGTATGTGTATGTGTATGGAAGGGGCTGGTGGTATATGTGTTGGCTGGCCTTCTCTGCCACTCAGGCTAAGGTTGAAATTTTGCTTTTGCAGACTAGTTTTGTGTACCGGAAATTTTAAAAGATTCAGGCAAGGACGATAATGGCAATCAGCAGAAATACTGTGTCATTAAATTGGAAGAAAAATAAAAAGAAGTCTGTATGAAAATATCTAGGGAATCACACTACTATTCTGTATTAAGGCAATTATTAGCTAATGAAGGAAAAAGGTTTGTGTGAAATCCTTATCATTAACATTAGGCCTTTGATTATTGATGATGTATGTTGATACCTTGGTTATAGAAAGTCATCCACATATGTAAATAAAATTTTTCAAAGAATATATATGATTCTATACATGCAAAAACAGGTTTTTATTCATACTGATCATCAGAGACATTTGTATCTAGAATAGAATATTTTGCCACCATAAACTTGCTTTAACTTACTTGTATTGTACTTTGGACTGTTGCCGTCTTTAAAAAGTTTCAAAGAAACTCGATGACTACTTGGGTATAATTACTGCAAGTGTCATTGTTTGTTACATTATGATGGCTTTTTAAGCTACTTACTATGGAAATTTCACGTATTCAAAAGTAGAGAGAACTGTATTAGGAATTCTCAAATATCATCTAGTTTCACTCAATCTAACTCATGGAAAATCTCATTCATTTATAACTCCCTTTTCCCTATTTCCCCTGTTGAATTAGTTTTAAAAGGGTCTCAGGCATTATTATAAATATATATAAATCATGTATAAATATTGATACAAATAGTATAAATATATAGTATTGTCTCCAAAATTAAGCACGTATTTTCTAGTGTAGCCATGATTCCATTATAGTATAAAAATGGCAAATATTTCTTAATATAGTGAAATATCTAATGGTCAAATTTCTGTTGTTGTCTCACTAAATTATATTTTGATATAGATTATAAATTAATATATAATATCAATATTAAATGCTTATATATAAATACAGATTTATAATTCTATCTATATGGTCTATCTATGTAATATATATTTACTATGTAAGACCCCCAAAATTTCCAGGACCCCAAAATGTTTATGTATGGCATTCGCTTTAAAGATCTCCTAAATATCTTTTAATCTATAGATTCCACAAACCCTCATTTATCTCTTCAAAATTTACTTGTGGAAAACACAGATTGCTTGTCCTCCAGAATACTGCGATATTTTGGATATTTCTTTTTTGCATTCTTGTGGTTTAACATGATTTTCTAAACAGTGTATTTCCTGTAATCTGGTAGCTAGATCAAGAAATTAGATTATATAAAGGTTTATGTTTTGGAAAAAGAAATTCATTGATAATGCTGTTTTGGCTTTTGTTTGTTTTTTCTCAAAAAGAGTTTCTTAATAGGCAATTGAGTCTTTTTTTGTAATGTTAGTTGTCACTGAGGATCCATGCTAGATCCATTATTTTTCAGGGGTTTGCATTTTTTGTTTTTCAAGTTTTCTAAGTGAAGAAAAAGCTGTTGTTATTGATTTCAGCCTTCTTACTGAGGTTTAATTTACATATAGTGAAGTGCAAAGATCTTAACAGTGTAATGTGTTTTGACAATTGTTTATACCCATAGAACTGAAACCATAATCAATATATAAGCTTTTCATTCCCATCTCATCGGCTAGGAAAAGGCAATGTTAAAAATTTTATCATTGAAAATAAGCTTCATAAATGTTCTAGAATTTCAAATAAACAAAATCAAACATGTTCTCTTTTAAGTTTCATTTCATTTGTTCAGCATAATGCTTTGAAGATTCATCTGTGTTGTTATATGTATCATAAATTTGTTTTTTTATTGCCCAGATATATCCCATAGTATGGATTACTGTTAGAAGATAAACTGAAGCATATTCAAATTTTAAGAGTTTATTTGAGCAAAAATCAATTGAAATCAGGCATGCCAAACCAGAAGTATTTAGGAGTACTCCCTAGTAAGGAGCTAGTGGAAAGATACATAGAGAAAGTACAGAGGCAAAGAAAGGAAAGTATATAATTGGCTATAGTTTAAAGCCTACTTGACTCTGATTGGTTTTCCTTAGCATTTTGATTTTGTAACCTTGGGACATTTACAAGCTTAGGTTAGGTTTGCTTTCAGAGGCTTCCATAGCATTAGAGTCACCTCAGTCTAATGGCCTCCTTGTTTCATTAATTTAACATTACAAATATATTCATTGCTCCTTCAGTTGGTGAATACATAGGTTGTTTTCAAATAGTGTCTGCTGTAGAAAATCTACTATGAACATTTGTATAGGATAATTGTGAATATATAATTTCATGTTTCTTGGCTACATACTCAGGAGTGGAATGTCGGGATCCTATGGTAAATTGTATATTTAACTTTCTAAGAAACTGGCATGGAGTTTTCCAAGGTGGAACCACTATTCATTCCTAGAAGGAATACATGAGAGTCCAGGTTGCTGCATATCCTTGGCAACACTGGACCTTGTTAATCTTCTTTTATTTTATCTTTTAAAAATTTAGCCATTTGGTGGGTATGTGGTAATATCATATTGTGATTTTACTTTGAATTTATCTGACGACTGATGATAATGTGCTTATTGACCATTTGTGTGTGTGTCTGTTGACTTTACCCATTTTTTAAGAATTGAATTTTCTTCTCATTAAATTGTAAGAGTTCCTAATATATTCTAGATATAGATCTTTGTCAGATGTATAAACTGCAAACATTCTTTCCCAGTCTTGGTTTAATCTTTCTATTTTCTAATCAAGGTCTTTTTATGAAGAGTAATTTTTATTTTAATAAATTTTTTATCATTTTAATTTTGTAAAAGGTATCCTTTATATCCTATGTAAAAAATCTTTGCCCAAATGAAGGGAATGAAAATATTCTCTCATGTGTTCTTCCAGAAACTTCATAGTCTTAGCACTTACATTGTCTATCTCAGATAAAATTTTGTATATATGAGATTGGGTTTGTTTTTGACCATAAAGATATACAGTTGTTCAGCACAACTTAGGGAAAAGACTTCATTTGAAGTTGTATTGCACTGACATCTATGTCAAAAAATGCTTGATTGACTATATATGTGGGTCTATTTTTTTTACTCTCAACTATGTTCTATTCCTTACACCAATTCCATATTACCTTAATTAATGTATTTGTATATGGAGTTTTGAAACCATGTAATGCAAGTCCCTCTCTTTCTGTCTCTCTAACTCATTCCTTCTCTCCCTCTTTTGATACCCTTGTATATTCTAGGTCTTTTAAATTTCCATACAAATTTTCACATTTATTTGTCCATTTTAACAACAAAAAAAGGCATTGTGGTGACACAATATGGATAGAATCCTAACAAAATTGAGTCTTCCAATTAATTAATATGTTATATTCCTTATTTAGTTCTTCACTAATCTCTTTTAGCAATATGTTACAGTGCTCAGTAAAAACATCTTACACAATTTTAGCTGAATTTGTGAATTTAGTTGAATTTATGAATTATCAAATTTATTGTTTGTTATTGTGTTTAATAACAGTACTATAAATGGTAGTTTTAAATTTAATTTTTCAGTTGTTTGTTACTAGCATATAATTCTTTTTTAAATTTAATATTGATCTTGTAGTCACTTATTCAGAGATCTTGCTAAATTCACTTGTTATACCAGGTAGCTTCTCTGTAGATTCTTTTCGGATTTTACGATGATAATCATGTCATCAGCAGAGAAGAGCATCTATATCTCTCTTCTTGTTTGTTTGTTTGTTTGCTTTTTGCCTTACTGCATTTGCTAGAACCTAAATTATATTGCTGAATAGAAGTGTTAAAATGAATCATCCTTTCTTGCTCCTGGTTTAGGCAACAAGAAAATTTCATCAGTAGCTATGAAGCTAGCAGTAAAGCTTAGGTTTAAACCCTCTATCTGTTGGAAGTTTTTGTTTTTCTATTTCCAACTGATTAAAGTTAAAATGGCAATATTCTAACTCTGTCATTCTTTCTGCATGCCTATATACTTTCTCAAAGAGAAATTCTCCCTCATCAGTTATGTGGTTATCTTGAAAGAAAATTATATGCTAGAGATCAGAATAAATACCTGATTCTTTTTTTATTCTAGTTACAAAAATAAAATGTTGATTCCTTTCATTCTTTGAATATCATAATTAATTTTTTACATTTATAATCTCAAAGAGTTTAATGTATTCGATCTGATTAATTCATTGTGGTTATTGTCCTTAACTGATGCTCAAATTTTTAAATCTTCGACAAGTTGGAGAGCCTCCTCTTGTTGGCTCCTGAGTCCTCTTGATAAAACCTTAGCTTTTTTTTTTTTAACATCTTTATTAGAGTATATGTGCTTTAAAATGGTGTGTTAGTTTCTGCTTTATAACAAAGTGAATCAGCTATATGTATACATATACATATATCCCCATATCTCTTCCCTCTTGCCCCTCCCTATCCCACCCCTCTAGGTGATCACAAAACACCGAGCTGAACTCCCTGTGCTATGCAGCTGCTTCCCACTAGCTATCGGTTTTACCTTTGGTAGTGTATATATGTCCATGCCACTCTGTCACTTTGTCCCAGCTTACCCTTCCCCCCCCCCATGTCCTCAAGTCCATTCTCTAGTAGGTCTGAATATTCCGTCCTGCCCCTAGGTTCTTCAGAACCTTTTTTTTTTTTTTGGTTCCATATGTATGTGTTAGCATATGGTATTTGTTTTTCTTTTTTAGACATACTTCACTCTGTATGACACACTCTAGGTCCATCCACCTCATGACAAATAACTTGATTTCGTTTCCTTTTATGGCTGAGTAATATTCCACTGTATACATGTGCCACATCACCCTTATCCATTCATCTGTTGATGGACACTTAGGTTGATTCCATGTCCTGGCTATTGTAAATAGAGCTGCAATGAACATTGTGGTACATGACTCTTCTTGAATTATGGTTTTCTCAGGATATATACCCAGTAGTGGGATTGCTGGGTGTTATGATAGTTCTATTTTTAATTTTTAAGGAATCTCCATACTGTTCTCCATAGTGGCTGTATCAATTTACATTCCCACCAACAGTGCAAGAGGATTCACTTTCCTCCACACCCTTTCCAGCATTTATTATTTGTAGATTTTTTGATGATGGCCATTCTGACCAGTGTGAGATGATATCTCATTGTAGTTTTGATTGGCATTTCTCTAATGATTAATGATACTGAGCATTCTTTCCTGTGTTTGTTGACAATCTATATATCTTCTTTGGAGAAATGTCTATTTAGGTCTTCTGCCCATTTTTGGATTGGGTTGTTTGTTTTTTTCATATTGAGCTGCATAAGCTGCTTGTAAATTTTGAAGATGAATCCTTAGTCAATTGCTTCATTTTCAAATATTTTCTCCCATTCTGAGGGTTGTCTTTTCGTCTTTTTTATGGTTTCCTTTGCTGTGCAGAAGCTTTTAAGCTTCATTAGGTCCCATTTGTTTATTTTTGTTTTTATTTCCATTTCTATAGGAGGTGGGTCAAACAGGATCTTGTTGTGATTTATGTCATAAAGTGATCTCCCTATGTTTTCCTCTAAGAATTTGATAGTGTCTGGCCTTACATTTAGGTCTTTAATCCATTTTGAGTTTATTTTTGTGTATGGAGTTAGGGAGTGTTCTAATTTCATTCTTTTACATGTAGCTGTCCAGTTTTCCCAGCACCACTTATTGAAGAGGCTATCTTTTCTCCATTGTATTTTCTTGCCTCCTTTATCAAAGATAAGGTGACCTTATGTGCATGGGTTTATCTCTGAGCTTTCTATCCTGTTCCATTGACCTATATTTCTTTTTTTGTGGCAGTACCATATTGTCTTGATTACTGTATCTTTATAGTATAGTCAGAAGTCAGGGAGCCTGATTCCTCCCGCTCCGTTATTCTTTCTCAAGATTGCTTTGGCTATTCGGGGTCTTTTGTGTTTCCATACAAATTGTGAAATTTTTGTTCTAGCTCTGTGAAAAATGCCATTGGTAGTTGGATAGGGATTTCATTGAATCTGTAGATTGCTTTGGGTAGTATAGTCATTTTCAAAATGTTGATTCTTCCAATTCAAGAACATGGTATATCTCTCCATCTATTTTTATCATCTTTAATTTCTTTCATCAGTGTCTTATAATTTTCTGCATACAGGTCTTTTGTCTTCTTAGATAGGTTTATTCCTAGGTATTTTATTCTTTTTGTTGCCATGGAGTTTATTTTTGTGTATGGAGTTAGGGAGTGTTCTAATTTCATTCTTTTACATGTAGCTGTCCAGTTTTCCCAGCACCACTTATTGAAGAGGCTGTCTTTTCTCCATTGTATTTTCTTGCCTCCTTTATCAAAGATAAGGTGACCTTATGTGCATGGGTTTATCTCTGAGCTTTCTATCCTGTTCCATTGACCTATATTTCTTTTTTTGTGGCAGTACCATATTGTCTTGATTACTGTATCTTTATAGTATAGTCAGAAGTCAGGGAGCCTGATTCCTCCCGCTCCGTTATTCTTTCTCAAGATTGCTTTGGCTATTCGGGGTCTTTTGTGTTTCCATACAAATTGTGAAATTTTTGTTCTAGCTCTGTGAAAAATGCCATTGGTAGTTGGATAGGGATTTCATTGAATCTGTAGATTGCTTTGGGTAGTATAGTCATTTTCAAAATGTTGATTCTTCCAATTCAAGAACATGGTATATCTCTCCATCTATTTTTATCATCTTTAATTTCTTTCATCAGTGTCTTATAATTTTCTGCATACAGGTCTTTTGTCTTCTTAGATAGGTTTATTCCTAGGTATTTTATTCTTTTTGTTGCCATGATAAATGGGAGTGTTTTCTTCATTTCTCTTTCAGATTTTTCATCATTAGTGTATAGGAATGCAAGACATTTCTGTGAATTACTTTTGTATCCTGCTACTTTACCAAATTCATTGATTATCTCTAGTAGATTTCTGGTAACATCTTTAGGATTCTCTATGTATAGTGTCATGTC
This sequence comes from Physeter macrocephalus, assembly GCF_002837175.3. NCBI lineage: Eukaryota > Metazoa > Chordata > Mammalia > Artiodactyla > Physeteridae > Physeter > Physeter macrocephalus. The sequence goes on from NC_041214.2 coordinate 127,221,566, forward strand.
ATCTGCAAACAGTGACAACCTTACTTCTTCTTTTCCAATTTGGATTCCTTTTATTTCTGTTTCTTCTCTGATTGTTGTGGCTAAAACTTCCAAAACAATGTTGAATAAAGTGGTGAGAGTGGGCAACCTTGTCTTGTTCCTGATCTTAGTGGAAATGTTTTTAGTTTTTCACCTTTGAGGACAATGTTGGCTGTGGGTTTGTCATATATGGCCTTTATTATGTTGAGGTAAGTTCCCTCTATGCCTACTTTCTGGAGGGTTTTTATCATAAATGGGTGTTGAATTTTGTTGAAAGCTTTTTCTGCATCTATTGAGATGATCATATGGTTTTATTCTTCAATTTGTTAATATGGTGTAGCACATTGATTTGTGTATATTGAAGAATCCTTGCATTCCAGGGATAAACCCTACTTGATCATGGTGTATGATTCTTTTAATGTGCTACTGGACTCTGTTTGCTACTATTTTGTTGAGGATTTTTGCATCTATGTTCATCAGTGATATGGGCCTGTAGTTTTCTGTCTTGATGACATCTTTGTCTGGTTTTGGTATCAGGGTGATGGTGGCCTCGTAGAATGACTTTGGGAATGTTCCTCCCTCAGCTATATTTTGGAAGAGTTTGAGAAGGATAGGTGTTAGCTCTTCTCTAAATGTTTGATAGAATTCGCCTGTGAAGCCATCTGATCCTGGGCTTCCGTTTGTTGGAAGATTTCTAATCACAGTTTCAATTTCATTGTTTGTGTTTGATCTGTTTATATTTTCTCTTTCTTCTTGGTTCAGTCTCGCAAGGTTGTGCTTTTCTAAAAATTTGTCCATTTCTTCCTGGTTGTCCATTTTATTGGCATATAGTTGTTTGTAGTCATCTCTCATGATCCTTTGTATTTCTGCAGTTTCAGTTGTTACTTCTCCTTTTT
>NC_041214.2:127222493-127350179 GCF_002837175.3 Physeter macrocephalus
GTTTTTCTTCTTTCTCTAATTGCTTTAGGTGTAAGGTTAGGTTATTTATTTGAAATGTTTCTTGTTTCTTGAGGTAGGATTGTATTGTTATAAACTGCCCTCTTAGAACTGCTTTTGCTGCATCCCATAGGTTTTGGGTCGTCGTGTTTTAATTGTCATTTGTTTCTAGGTATTTTTTGATTTCCTCTTTTATTTCTTCAGTGGTCTCTTGGTTATTAAGTAGTGTATTCTTTAGCCTCCATGTGTATGTGTTTTTTACAGATCTTTTCCTGTAATTGATATCTAGTCTCATATTGTTGTGGTTGGAAAAGATACTTCAAACGATTTCAATTTTCTTACTTTACCAAGGCTTGATTTGTGACCCAAGATATAATCTATTCTGGAGAACGTTCCATGATCACTTGTGAAGAAGATATATTCTGTTGTTTTTGGATGGAATGTCCTATAAATATCAATTAAGTCCATCTTGTATAATGCATCATTAAAGCTTGTGTTTCCTTATTTATTTTCATTTTGGATGATCTGTCCATTGGTGAAAGTGGGGTGTTAAAGTCCCCTATTATGATTGTGTTACTGTCGATTTCCTCTTTTATGGCTGTTAGTATTTACCTTATGTATTCAGGTGCTCCTATGTTGGGAGCATAAATATTTGCACTTGTTATATCTTCTTCTTGGATTGATCCCTTGATCATTGTATAGTGTCCTTCGTTGTCTCTTGTAATAGCCTTTGTTTTGAAGTTTATTTTGTCTGATATGAGAATTGCTGCTTCAGCTTTCTTTTGATTTCCATTTGCATGGAATATCTTTTTCCACCCCCTCACTTTCAGTCTTTATGTGTCCCTAGGTGTGAAGTGGGTCTCTTGTATACAGCATATATACAGTTCTTATTTTTGTATCCATTCAGCCAGTCTGTGTCTTTTGGGTGGAGCATTTAATCCATTTACATTTAAGGTAATTATCGATATGTAGTTCCTATTACCTTTTTCTTAATTGTTTTGGGTTTGTTATTGTAGGTCTTTTCCTTGTCTTTTGTTTCTTGCCTAGAGAAGTTCTTTAGTTATAAAGCTGATTTGTTGGTGCTGTATTCTCTTAGCTTTTGCTTCTCTGTAAAGGTTTTAATTTCTCCATGGAATCTGAATGAGATCCTGGCTGGGTAGAGTAATCTTTGTTGTAGGTTTTTCCCTTTCATCACTTTAAATATGTCCTGCCACTCCCTTCTGGCTTGCAGAGTTTCTGCTGAAAGATCAGCTTTTAACATCATGGTGGTTTTCTTGTATGCTATTTGTTATTTTTCCTTTGCTGCTTTAATATTTTTTCTTTGTATTTAATTTTTGATAGTTTGATTGATATGTGTCTTGGCATGTTTCTGGGGCTCTGGCTCACTCAGGCCAGGGAGAGGAAGGAGTATGGAATTTGGGGAGAGCCTATGGCGGCAGAGCCCTGCATGATGTTGCAACAGCCTGAGGTGCACCTTGTGTTCTCCTGGGAAGTTGTCCCTGGATCAAGGGACCCTGGCAGTGGCGGGCTGCACAGGTTCCCTGGAGGGGAGGTGTGCATAGTGACCTGTGCTTGCACACAGGCTTCTTGGTGGCTGCAGCAGCAGCCTTAGCGTCTCATGCCCATCTCTGGGGTCCGTGCTGATAGCCGTGGCTTGTGCCCATCTCTGGAGCTCCTTTAATCAGCGCTCTTAATCCCCTCTCCTCACGCACCAGGAAACAAAGAGGCAAGAGAAAGTCTCTTGCCTCTTCGGCAGGTCCAGACTTTTCCCCGAGACACACTCCCGGCCAACTGTGGTGCACTAGCCCCCTTCAGGCTGTGTTCACGCAGCCAACCCCAATCCTCTCCCTGCGATCTGACCTCCGAAGCCTGAGCCTCAGCTCCCAGCCCCTGCCCACCCCGGCGGGTGAGCAGACAAGCCTCTCGGGCTGGTGAGTGCCGGTTGGCACCAATCCTCTGTGCTGGAATCTCTCCGCTTTGCCCTCTGCACCCCTGTTACTGTGCTCTCCTCCGTGGCTCCGAAGCTTCCCCCTCTGCCACCTGTGGTCTCCGCCCGCGAAGGGGCTTCTACTGTGTGGAAACCTTTCCTCCTTCACAACTCCCTCCAAGTGGTTCAGGTCTCGTCCCTATTCTTTTGTCTCTGTTTATTCTTTTTTCTTTTGCCCTACCCAGGTACGTGGGGGAGTTTCTTGCCTTTTGGGAGGTCTGAGGGTCTTCTGCCAGCGTTCAGTGGGTGTTCTGTAGTTGTTCCACATGTAGATGTATTTCTGATGTGTTTGTGGGGAGGAAGGTGATCTCCACGTCTTACTCTTCCACCATCTGGAAGCTGTTCCCTCAGCATTTTTTATTAGCTTTGTAGCTGTCTGATAAGACAAGATGTTACAGGCTTATCATGTAACATGATCTTCATTTCTTTCCCATCCTTAAAAAATATATATTTCTCTAAAGTCCTTTGGTTACAAGAAATGGGAAATGGTATTTATAGGCCAAAATCCTAATTTGTGTGCTAAGGGTGCTATTCACTATCAGGTTGCCCTTTTTTCCTAAGCTTTTAAAATAGTGGAAAAACACTATTTTTAAACAAAAATAAGATTTAATTTATTGTAAGTTTATAATTACATTTTGAATTCATCTTTAAGAATTATAGAATTACTTATATTATTTGATTATATATACATCTATAACATATATTTTTCTTTCAGTTTTGAACATTATAATGATATTAGTATGATTATTCTTTGTTTTATGCTACACTTTATATTAAAGTTTCAAATTAATTTTCCTATGTCATTACCAAGACTATGATTATTCAAAGTAATTTTAGAATTTTCATTAATTTATTTTTTTCTTTTTGGCACATATCACCAGTTAAGAATTTGTTAACTTTCTGTGTTTTAAATTTACTTAAATAATTTCTTTCTGTGTGGTTATGCCATCAATTATTCTTGGAAAGAATTTTGATACTTTTTTCTTTATGTCTTTATCAGTAAGGAGAAAGGCTAACAAGAATGTTACTTATACACATTTGCCTTTTTTTAAACTTAGTAATGATTTCTTTTTTAAGTAAATATTTCTTTTTTAAGTTTTGAAGAGAGGAAGTTTTCTTGAGTAGTACTAGGAAGCAATTTTGTGTCTACTTAGGAACTGGTTCATTTTCATCTTGAGAATATTTTGAAACATCTTTAGAATATTTTAAAACATTATATATTGTTTATTTATGTGTAATGTAGTGAAATAATATTCTTTTACTCTATCTGCCATCCTTTTGTCTCATTTCTCAATTTGATCAGAACGCAGATACAATTTGAGTCCCTTTAATTATCTAAAATATTCATATTTACATATTTCTATCTATCTACAAAAAGTAATATTGGCATCTAATTAAATAATTTTTATTTTTGCACAGACTAACAGATCTTCCATAAATGTATAATTAATGTTAAGACCAAAAAAGATATAAAGGATGATTTCAGTTATTATACTTTGTCATAAAATAAACAAGGATAAGGACAATTATTGTAATATTAAGACTTAAATAATACTTTAAATTCAACTTTAAAAAAAACTTTTTCTAAACAGGTAAAATATAGTTATTACATGAAGTTAGAAAAATTTAGAATAAAGAAAGAAAGAACAAAATTACAGTTATTCTACCTAGAGAGAATTGTGTGAGTAATTTAGGTCATAGGCTGCCATATATATTTTATATGTAATCTCTTCGTTATCTAGATTTTGTATTCCCTATTAATTTGTGCATCCAAAAAAACTAAATTAAACTCTACTTACTGTTTCTAACTAGCTTGATATTTGTTAATTTTATTAATAAAATATCATGAACACATTACCTTTATATAATATAATAAAATACAGTTTAATGGCTGAATAATAATATCAGTTAACATTAACCTAATTAAGATTTACCATGTACCAGGTGCTGTTCAAAATGCTTTGCTTGCATAACAAGTGTAAGGTTTCAGAAGTTGGGAAGAAGCTGAGAGATCATGTCAGAATGGGCATTACCCACAGCAATGTGGAAATTAAAGTGTGGGAGATGAGGAGTGATCCTGACCTAGGCTTCTTGCTGTGGACAAGATAAGCAGGGATAAAGAGTTTAATCATAATATCCTCATAGCAGAAAGTGGAGATGAAGGATTTTAGGGTCATGGGAAGGGGATGTTTTAACGGATTCCCTTTCAATTTAACAGACAACGAAGTCCCTGTAAAACAGAAATATATTACCTGCTCTTCACATGACTAACTGGCTGAAAACCTTTGTCCTACTTCCATGCTAATAAACAGGTAACATTTCACCATTCCAGATTTAATGTACACATTATAATCTAATTTTAAAATTAAATCTCATCTAAATTTCAGTTAGTTATTAAGCAAACTGGTTATCTCGGGTGCTAATTAAATATCTGTAAGTACCTATTTAATGATAAAATGACATGCACAAACAAATGCTCTTAACTGCAAATTACACTTATTTGAGAATGTTTTAGAAATAACTGAGAATGGTACAATTTATGATCAACTTGTCCTCTACCTAAGATTTTAACAATCTATATATAAATTATATATCTGGAAAAAACAGATTTCTTATTTACTGCTTTATTATTCCATTGCCTGTAGTAATAACAATTTTATTAATTTTTAAAATAGTTAAATCTATCAATCATTGTTTATAAAATTTATACATTGATTAAATACCAAGAAAATATCACTTTATGGTAGGCAGAATTCTACGCTGGTCTCTAATATTTGTGCCTGCTGGTGATGACACTATATGATCTCCCTGCCCTCCTTGAGTGTGGACCTAAACTATGGAAATAATGGATGATAACACTTGTGAATAGGTCAGGTTAAATGGCACAGATTCTGAGAGTGAGAGAGTGCGAGTGAGAGAGAAAGAGACACATTGACAAACTGATGAGATTGGTGAGCCTGGCATAATCAGGTGAACTCTTAAAGAGATTAGAAGTGTGAGAGGGATTGGACATGAGTGATAATGAAGGAAATACTTTACAGCTGGCTTTCTTTGAAGATAAAGAGAACCATGTGGGAAGGAATGAGAATAGCATATGAGGCCTAAGAATGGTTCTTAATTGATAGCCAGCAAGAAAATAAGGACCTCAGTCCCATAACCATAAGAAATTTAATTCTTCCACAACCATATGAGCTTAGAAGAGGATATTGAGCTCTAGATGAGAAAACTTCCTGGCCAACACCTTGATTTTGCCCTTTTGAGGCCCCGAGGAGAGAATACAGTCATGCCATGTCCAGATTTCTGGACTACAGAATTTTGAGCAAATATGTGGGCATCGTTGAAGCCACTGGGTTTGCAGTAATTTGTTACACAGCCATAAAAAACAGAATACCTCCTTTTTTAAAGAAAAGATCAAACATGCTATTTAACTTAAAAGGAAACATTCCTGTGAATCACTCAGCATTTAAAGAACTAATCAGTGTGAGATAAAATCCAATAATTTTAATTCATGTTGCTTATCACATCAACTCACTGTTTTCACTTACCATGGTAATCTTGTTTAAGATTTGTTATTCCAAATGGCAGTCTACTTAAGTCATCATGCTCTTAAGAATCAAGTCATAGGAAAGTGGAGGAGTGAGTAAAAGTGTATTTTGTTTCAATAATGATAGAGTAAAATGTGTTCTATTTCTAAATGACCATTTTCTTAAATTATGTAAATATTTATTGATCATTTAGGTAAGCATCATTGTTCATAATGCTAAGGGTATAGTAATGAATATGATATGCAAATCCTTACTCTCACAAAACTTACACTTTAGAGATGAGAATACAGCCAGTAAAAAAGGAAACAAATAAATGGAAGATAACTTCAGTAAGTGACAAGTTCAATCAGCACAATAGCCAGAGTAATACAGTAGTGACATATGGGGTTATTTAGATAGGATGTTCAGAGAAAGCTTTTCTAAGAAGTTTACATTTAATAGGAAATCTGAAAAGATACAAAAATAAGTCATGCAAGACTTATTTTTCTATGAGCTTTTTGCTTCAGAAATAATAGTATCAGTAAGACCCAGAGGCAGAATAACCTTGATGTGTTCTTGATAAGAAAATAGGCCATTGTGGCTACAGTGTAGAAAACAATATGGAGAAGTAAGAGCTGAGTTCAAAGGAAATGGAAACTAGCTCATATGTAGACTTGCCCCCTAAAATAAGGAACTAGAGTTTAATTTGTGGTTCAGTGAAAAGAAATATAAAAATTTTAGGCAAGGAAGGGGCATGATATGACATGTTTGGAAAGATCATTTATCAGGTTGCTCATGAACCCAGGAGTTACTTCATGGCATTTTAATTTGTTGTTTCAAGTTTTGTTAGACTTTTTTAAAATATTTTTTTCCTGTTCTATGGTCCTCTTTTTTTCTGGGCACTCCTACTATACCCCTAAAATAAGGAACTAGAGTTTAATTTGTGGTTCAGTGAAAAGAAATATAAAAATTTTAGGCAAGGAAGGGGCATGATATGACATGTTTGGAAAGATCATTTATCAGGTTGCTCATGAACCCAGGAGTTACTTCATGGCATTTTAATTTGTTGTTTCAAGTTTTGTTAGACTTTTTTAAAATATTTTTTTCCTGTTCTATGGTCTTTTTTTCTGGGCACTCCTACTATACAGTACTTATATTAGCTTTTCTTTGACTGTTGTCCCTCAAATATAAGGTTTGAGAAAATATAAATAGAAGTTCAACATCCATTTGCAAAATCCTGAATAACACTAAACTATCACATAGACTTAGAATAGGTTTTATGTTATAATTGTATAAATTATTTGGCTTTGATTAGAACTTAAATGTCTGTGTTACACTGGTTGTGAGAAAATGTCATTGAGAGATAATTAGAAAAGTGGTATTTAGTAAACATTTTGTATCTTGTCGGTAGTTCTTGGGAAAATTTTGATCCCATTAATAGCAATGATAAAGCGGAAAGACATACGCTTGCAAAACAGGCAAAATATTATATTCAGTATAATTTGTAGTTTAAAAATGTTAGCTGTGTATTATTCTCTCTCAGTAAATTACATTTATTTGCTAAAATTTATACAATTTGCTAAAAATTATACAATGCCAAATATACTGTTTATAGCCAGAAAATGCAACATTACTATGAAAATGAAAAAAAAATTTGAATGAACTAGTGTGGGGTGGGACTCAATTTTTGGGTGAGAGAGAGGGTCCAAACGGTAGCATTACAGGAAGGTTCAATGCTATACTAGCTCTCTAACTACTCTTAAGCCATTGTAGTACTTGTTAGAACTATCAACTTAAATGCTTCAAAATAATACATTCTTTGTTTTGGGTTAAATCACTTCTTGTTTTATTTTTAGTGTATTTTGTTATTTCTGGGTGTTTTTAATAGAATGTAATCTGAGAGAGCTTAACCTAAATATCAGTACTTTTAAACTTTTAAATAGAATATTTGATAACCATCATTTGTAGGTTTGCTGTCACATTAAAGAGGCCATATATATAATATAGTAGTTTTAAGCATACAGGCACAAAACAAGATGACCTGGATTCAGATTTTTTCTCACCACATACTAAATGTGTTAACATGGGCAAGTTACATAGCCTCATTATGCCTCAGTTTTTACCTTTATGATATAGAGTTATAATAGTATCTACTTTCTAAATTTAGAGGAATCCATCAGATGGACAGATGAGTGGATAATTATGATGATGGTAGATAGACAGATACACGCAGTACTTAATATGGCATCTGGAAAAAGCTAAAAATTTATTAAAAGTTTGTGATTATTAATAATAATATTGTAGCTATATAGTTTTCTTCACTAGTTGCTATTACAGAAGTTATTTGTATCAGTATGTTATGACTATTGAAGTAAAAATGAGTAAGGGGGAAAAAAACCCTTTTCTTTCTATTCATTAACAAATTCAAAATTTATGAAAACAAACCACGTCTAATCATTAATAAATAGCAACTATATTGACATTCTATGAATCAGAGCAAGACATTTCAAATAAACAAAAGCAGAGATATTCTTTTCAGGCTATATTTCTCTTTATCCCTACAAATTTTTGAGGATCCCACATTTAAAAAAAAATTGATTTATGCCTTAGAGAACAAAGTATAAGCCAAGGATAATTCATTGACCTGACAAAAACTACAGCAAAAAGAGGGAAAAAGTCAATGGGACTTGGTAATAGTTTATCACTCACAGTGACTGGGTTTATCTCTGGGCCAAAATCAATAATGTTTGGGGAAAAACCTTAGTTGGGAGAATGCTTTGAATGTCTTACTAGTTAATATGTCTATCTACTTTTATTTTTACCTTTTTTTAAAAATCCAGTGCATTATTAAGGAATACTAATATATTAATATATGAAGAATGCAGTTTATCTTTGAATGATGACAGAACTAAAATTAAAGTCAGTTTTCCATCCAGTCATTCATACACCTAGTCACACTTGCAATAGTAAATTAATGAGGAGATATTTAATTATACTAAATATTGTTTAATCTCAGAATTACAGCTCTGTTATACATTGTCCATAAAATCATAGTTCAATTGGATTTTAATGAAATTTTTATTAGTCTTTTTTTCTGATCATACTTATTCAAAATAATAAGGATAAAAATTGTTACTGACATTTAATCTTGGATACTTTGAAAAGATTTTGCCCTAAAGTCTCACATTCTTATTAAAATTTTTAATGTGTACATATGTAAGAATGGCAGCATGTCAATTATATCTCAATAACAGTAGAAGAAAAACAAAGACAGCATCAATATTTATTGACCAACCTTAACATGCTGGGTAATTTATACATGACATGAAATATTTTAGTCTTTTAATTATCCCACAGTTTTGGAGCTGGTCAGACTTAGGATTAGCCTGAAAGAATTTTCTCAAGTAACTTACTAATTTCAGTTTTTTCATTAGTAAACAGATGGTAATACTACTTTAAGCTCTTTCTAAATGCCACATACTGGTCTCAATATTTTACAGCAACAGTGGTAGCAAAAGTATCAACATTTTGCAGGAAAGTTTTCTAGGTCCCAATTTGCATAGAGTAATAGCAAAAAAGCCAGGGAATACCTGCACAAAAGTTATATTATAGGAGAGGAACCCTGAACTTGGCAAATCTAAGTTTTTTATGATGGGTACTAAACAAATATACCCTCTGCTGTGGAAAAATAGAGTATCTCTATCTTTAAAGGCTGTTTTCTATAGGAACACACTTGATAGTCCAATACAAAGGGCAATCAGTACTTTTACTCACAAGACTGGGTAAAAATGTGAGATCCATGGGAAATTGGTCCCCAATAATCCCTTTTTCAGTTCCCCAATAGAGGCGATTTTTGGCCTCAGAGCCCATTGCCTGAAATCCTGGCCAAGTCCCTAGGAGGAGAAAGACCCTGTAACACATGTAATGATACACAAAATGATTCCCATCTAAAGGAATTAGAAAAAGAAGAAATAAACAAAGCCCAAAGCTAGCAGAAGGAAGGAAATAATAAACAGCAGAGCAGAAATTAATAAAATAGAGACCCCCAAAACAACAGAAAGGATCAATGAAACGAAGAACTGTCTTTTTTTAAAGATAAAATTGGTAAACTTTTAGACAACATCATCAAGAAAAAAGAGAGCCCAAATAAGTAAAATTAGAAATGAAAGAGAAGTTACAACCACTATCACAGAAATACACACAATCATAAGAGAATACTACAAACAGTTATACACCAAGGAATTGGAAACCTATAGGAAATTGATACATTTTTAGAAACATAAAATCTTCTAAGACTGAATCAGGAAGAAATAGAAAATCTGAACAGACTGATTACTGGTAATTAAATAGAATCAGTAATAAATTATATAGATATATGTATATATATACACGCATATATATGTATATAATGGAATGTTACTCAGCCATAAAAACTAATAAAATTTTTCCATTTGTGGCAACATGGATGCAGCTGGAAGGTCTTATGCTTAGTGAAATAAGTCAGACAGAGAAAGACAGATACTGAATGTTTTCACTTATATGTGTAAACTAAAAAATAAAATGAACAAATATGACAAAACAGCAACAGATTCACAGATATTGAGACCAAACTAGTAGTGACCATAGCATAAAGAGTGGGGGGAGGGGCAAAATAGTTGAAGGGGATTAAGAAGTATAGACTACTAGGTATACAATAAGTTACAAAGATAGGGGAGACCTTCAAGATGGCAGAGGAGTAAGACGTGGAGATTGCCTTCCTCACCACAGATACATCAAAAATACATCTACATGTGGAACAACTCTTACAGAACACCAACGGAACACTGGCAGAAGACTCAGACTTCCCAAAATGCAAGAAAATCCCCACGTACCTGGGTAGTGCAAAAGAAAAAAGAAAAAAAACAGAGACAAAAGAATAGGGACTGGACCTGCACCTCTGGGAGGGAGCTGTGAAGGAGGACAAGTTTCCATACACTAGGAAGCCCCTTCACTGGTGGAGATGGGGAGTGGGCAGGGGGGAATCTTCTGACCACAGAGGAGATCGCAACACCAGGGGTGCAGAGGACAAAGCAGAGAGATACCTGCACAGAAGATCAGTGCTGACCAACACTCACCAGCCTGAGAGGCTTGTCTGCTCACCCACCGGGGTGGGTGGGGGCTGGGAGCTGAGACGGGCTTCAGAGGTCAGATCCCAGGGAGAGGACTGGGGTTGGCTGCAAGAACACAGCCTGAAGGGGGCTAGTGCACCACCGCTAGCAAGGAGGGAGTCTGGGAACAAGTCTGGAACTGCCTAAGAGTCAAGAGACCATTGTTTTGGGGTGCACGAGGAGAGGGGATTACTTCCCTGTCTGTCCACAGAAGGCAGAGCACTACCTAAACAAGCTCCAGAGACAGGTGCAAGCTGCGACTATCAGCTCAGACCCCAGAGACGGGCATGAAATGCTAACGCTGCTGCTGCAGCCAACAAGAATACTGTGTGCAAGCACAGGTCACTATCCACACCCCCAGGAGGCTGTGCAGCCCACCGTTGCCATGGTCCCGTGATCCAGGGACAAGTTCCCCATGAAAAATCATGGTGTGCCTCAGGCTGTTGCAACATCACGCTGGCCTCTGCCTCCACAGGCTAACCCTGTATTCCAATTATAGCTACCATACCCCTCCCTCCCCACCAAGCATGAGTGAGCCAGAGCCCCCTAATCAGCCACTCCTTTAACCCCATCCTGTCTGGGCAAGAACAGATGTCTTAGGGCGACCTACATGCAGAGGTGGGATCAAAACCAAAGCTAAGCTGTGCTAACAAAGAAGAGAAAGGGAAATTTCTCTGTGCAGGCTCAGGAGCAGCAGATTAAATCCACACAATCAACTTGATGTACCCTGCATCTGTGTAATACCTGAATAGTCAACGAATCATCCCAAAATTGAAGCAGTGGACTTTGGGAGGAACTGTAGACTTAGGGTCGGCTGTCTGTGACTGATTTGTTTCTGATTTTTCTCTTTATCTTAGTATAGTATTTTAGCACTTGTTATCACTGTTGGATTTGTTTATTGGTTTGGTTGGTCTCTTCTTTTTTAAAAAAATATTTATTTTATATTTTTATTGTAATACTTATTTTTTTCTTTCCCTATTTCTCCCTTTTCTTCTGAGCCATGTGGCTGACAGGGGCTTGGTGCTCCTGCCACGTGTCAGGCCTGAGTCTCTGAGGTGGGAGAGCTGAGTTCAGCATATTAGACCACCAGAGACCTTCTGGTCCCATGTAATATTAATCAGCGAGAGATCTCCCAGAGATCTCTGTCTCAATGCTAAGACGCAGCTCCACTCAATGACCAGCAAGTTCCACTGCTGGACATCCCATGCCAAACAACTAACAAGACAGGAACACAACCCTACCCATTAGCAGAGAGGCTGCCTAAAATCATACTAACTTCACAGACACCCCAAATCACACCACTGGACACTGTCCTGCCCACCAGAAAGACCAGATCCAGCCTCATCCACCAGTCCCCTCCACCGGGAAGCCTACACAACCCACTGAACCAACCTAACCTACTGGGAGCAGACACCAAAACAATGGGAACTATGAACCTGCAGCGTGCAAAAAGGAGACCCCAAACACAGAAAGATAAACAAAACAAGAAGACAGAGAAATACACAGCAGATGAGGGAGCAACATAAACACCCACCAGACCAAACAAATGAAGAGGAAATAGGTATAGTCTACGTGAAAAAGAATTGAGAGTAATGATAGTAAAGATGATCCAAAATCTTGGAAATAGATTGGAGAAAATACAAGAAATGTTTAACAAGGACCTAAAAGGACTAAAGAGCAAACAAACAGTGATGAAGAATGCAATAAAGGAAATTAAAAATTCTCTAGAAGGAATCAATAGCAGAATAACTGAGGCGAAAGAACGGGTAAGTCACCTGGAAGATAAAATAGTAGAAATAACTACCACACAGCAGAATAAAGAAAAAAGAATGAAAAGAATTGAGGACAGTCTCAGAGACCTCTGGGACATTAAATGCACATTTGAATTATATGGGTCCCAGAAGATATTTGAAGAGATTGTAGTTGAAAACTTCCCTAATATGGGAAAGGAAATAGTCACCCAACTCCAGGAAGCACAGAGTCCCATACAGGATAAATCCAAGGAGAAACAGGCCAAGACACATATTAATCAAACTATCAGAAATTAAATACAAAGAAAAAATATTAAAAGCAGCAAGGGAAAAGCAACAAATAACATACAAGGGAATCCCCATAAGATTAACAGCTGATCCTTCACAGAAAGTCTGCAAGCCAGAATGCAGTGGCAGGACATATTTAAACCAATGAAAGGGAAAAGCCTACAACCAAGATGACCCTATGCAGGAAGGATCTTATTCAGATTCCACAGAGAAATTAACACCTTTACAGAGAAGCAAAAGCTAACAGAATACAGCACCACCAAACCAGCTTTGCAAGAAATACTAAAGAAACTACGCAGGAAACACAAGAGAAGGAAAGACCTACAATAACAAACCCAAAACAATTAAGAAAATGGTAATAGGAAACCCGTATATATGCTGTCTACACGACACCCACTTCAGACCTAGGGACACATACAGACTGAAAGTGAGGGGATGGAAAAAGATATTCCATGCAAATGGAAATCAAAAGAAAGCTAGAGTAGCAATTATCATATCAGACAAAATAGACTTTAAGATAAAGACTATTACAAGAGACAAAGAACTACATAATGATCAAGGGATCACTCCAACAAGAAGATATAACAATTGTAAATATCTATTCACCTAACATAGGAGCACCTAAACACGTAAGGCAAATGCTAACAGCCATAAAAGGGGAAATTGACAGTAACACAATCATAGTAGGGGACTTTAACACCCCATTTTCACCAATGCACAGATCAACCAAAATGAAAATAAATAAGGAAACACAAGCTTTAAATGATATATTAAACAAAATGGACTTAATTGATATTTATAGGACATTCCATCCAAAAATAACAGAATACAATTTCTTCTCAAGTTCTCATGGAACATTCTCCAGGATAGATCATATCTTCATATCAAATGAAGCCTTGGTAAATTTAAGAAAATTGAAATCTAATCAAGTATCTTCTTGGACCACAACACTATGAGACTAGATATCAATTACAGGAAAAAATCTGTAAAAAATACAAACACAAGGAACTAAACAATACTCTACTAAATAACCAAGAGATCGCTGAAGAATTCAAAGAGGAAATTTTAAAATACCTAGAAAAAAATGACAATGAAAACACAATACCCCAAAACCTATGGGATGCAGCAAAAGCAGTTTGAAGAGGGAAGTTTATAGCAATAAAATCCTATCTCAAGAAACAAGAAAAATCTCAAATAAACAACCTAACCTTACATCTAAAGCAATTAGAGAAATAAGAAGAACAACAACAACAAAAACCCAAAGTTAGCAGAATGAAAAAAATCATAAAGATCAGCTCAGAAATAAATGAAAAAGATATGAAGGAAACAATAGCAAAGATCAATAAAACTAGAAGCTGATTCTTTGAGAAGATGAACAAAATTGATAAACGACTCATCAAGAAAAATGGGAGAAGACTCAAATCAACAGAATTAGAACTGAAAAAGGAGAAGTAACAACTGACACTGCAGAAATACAAAGGTTCATGAGAGATTACTACAAGCAATTATATGCCAATAAAATGGACAACCTGGAAGAAACGGACAAATTCTTAGAAAAGCACAACCTTCCGGGACGGAACCAGGAAGAAATAGAAAATATGAACAGACCAATCACAAACACTGAAATTGAAACTGTGATTAGAAATCTTCCAACAGACAAAAGTCCAGGATGGGATGGATTCACAGGTGAATTCTATCAAACATTTAGAGAAGAGCTAACACCTATCCTTCTCAAACTCTTCCAAAATATAGCAGAGGGAGGAACACTCCCAAAATCATTCTACAAGGCCACCATCACACTGATACCAAAAGCAGACAAAGATGTCACAAAAAAAGAAAACTACAGGCCCATATCACTGATGAACATAGATGCAAAAATCCTCAACAAAATACTAGCAAACAGAATCCAACAGCACATTAAAAGGATCATACACCATGACCAAGTGCGGTTTATCCCAGGAATTCAAGGACTCTTCAATGTATGCAAATCAACCAGTATGTTATACCATATTTAAAAATTGCAGGATAAAAACCATATGATCATCTCAATAGATGCATAAAAAGCTTTTGACAAAACTCAACACCCATTTATGGTAAAAGCTCTCCAGAAAGTAGGCATAGAAGGAAATTTCCTCAACATAATAAAAGCCATATATGACAAACCCACAGACAACACCGTTCTCAATGGTGAAAAACTGAAACCCTTTCCTCTAAGTTCAGGAACAAGACAATGTTGCCCACTCTCACCACAATTATTCAACATAGTTTTGGAAGTGTTAGCCACAGCAGTCAGAGAAATAAAAATAAATAATAGAAATCCAAATCAGAAAAGAAGTAAAACTGTCACTGTTTGCAGATGACATGATACTATACATAGAGAATTCTAAAGATGCTACCAGAATACTACTAGAGCTAATCAATGAATTTAGTAAAGTAGCAGGATACAAAATTAATATACAGAAATCTCTTGCATTCCTATACACTAATGATGAAAAACCTGAAAGAGAAATTAAGGAAACACTCCCATTTACCACTGCAACAAAAAGAATAAAATACCTAGGAATAAACCTACCTAAGGGAACAAAAGACCTGTATGCAGAAAGCTATAAGACACTGATGAAAGAAATTAAATATGATACAAACAGATGGAGAGGTATACCATGCTCTTGGATTGGAAGAATCAGCATTGTGAAAATGACTGTACTACCCAAAGCAATCTACAGATTCAATACAATCCCTATCCAACTACCAATGGCATTTTTCACAGAGCTAGAACAAAAAATTTCACAATTTGTATGGAAACACAAAAGACCCCAAATAGCCAAGGCAATCTTGAGAAAGAAAAACGGAGCTGTAGGAATCAGGCTCCCTGACTTCAGACTATACTGCAAAGCTACAGTAATCAAGGCAGTATGGTACTGGCACAGAAACAGAAATATAGATCAATGGAAAAGGATAGGAAGCCCAGAGATAAACCCACACACATATGGTCACCTTATCTGTGATAAAGGAGGCAAGAATATACAATGGAGAAAAGACATCCTCTTCAATAAACTGTGCTGGGAGAACTGGACAGCTACATGCAAAAGAATGAAATTAGAACACTCCGTAACACCATACACAAAAATAAACTCAAAATGGAGTAAAGACATAAATGTTAGACCAGACAGTATAAAACTCTTAGAGGAAAACATAGGCAGAACACTCTCTTACATATATCACAGCAAGCTCCTTTTTGACCCACCTCCTAGAGAAATGGAAATGAAAACAAAAATAAACAAATGGGACCTAATGAAATTTAAATGCTTTTGGGCAGCAAAGGAAACCATAAACCAGAGGAAAAGACAACCCTCAGAATGGGAGAAAATATTTGCAAATGAAGCAACTGACAAAAGATTAATCTCCAAAATAGACAAGCAGCTCATGCAGCTCAGTATCAAAAAAACAGAAAACCCAATCCAAGAATGGGCAGAAGACCTAAATAGACATTTCTCCAAAGAAGATATACATATTGCCAACAAACACATGAAAAGATGCTCAAAGTCACTAATCATTAGAGAAATGCAAATCAAAACTACAATGAGGTATCTCCTCACACTAGTCAGAATGGCCATCATCACAAAATCTACAGACAATAACTGCTGGAGAGGGTGTGGAGAAAAGGGAACCCTCTTGCACTGTTGGTGTGAATGTAAATTGATATAGCCACTGTGGAGGTTCCTTAAAAAACTAAAAATAGACCTACCATATGACCCAGCAATCCCGCTATTGGGCATAGACCCTGAGAAAGCATAATTCAAGAAGAGACATGTACCACAATGTTCATTGCAGCACTATTTACAATAGCCAGGACATGGAAGCAACCTAAGTGTCTGTCGGCGAATGGATAAAGAAGATGTGGAACATATATACAGTGGAATATTACCCATAAAAGGAATGAAATTGAGTTATTTGTAGTGAGGTTGATGGACCTAGAGTCTGTCATACAGAGTGAAGTAAGTCAGCAAGAGAAAAACAAATACAGTATGCTAACACATACATATGGAATCTAAAAAAGAAGAAATAATCGTTCAGATGAACCTAGGCCAGGGCAGGAATAAATGCGCAGGCACAGAGAATGGACTTGAGGACATGGGGAGGTGGAGGGGTCAACTGGGACAAAGTGAAAAAGTAACATTTACATATATACACTACCAAATGTAAAATAGATAGCTAGTGGGAAGCACCTGCATAGTACAGGGAGGTCAGCTTGGTGCTTTTTGACTACCTAGCGGGGTGGGTTAGGGAGGGTTGGAGGGAGATGCAAGATGGAGGGGATATGGGGATATATGTATACATATAGCTGATTCCCTTTGTTACACTGCAGAAACTAACACAACATTATAAAGCAATTATACTCCAATAAAGATGTTTAAAAAAAAAAAACTCTCATCACAGAAAAAAAAAATACAGGGATATATGTATAGCACAAGGAATATAGTCAATATTTTATGATAACTTTGTATGAAATATAATCCATAAACATATCAAGTTATGTCTTGTACACCTGAAACTAATATAATATTATACATCAACTCCAATAAAAAAATTTTAACTTGTGCTTCAAATGACAGCATAGAAAGTGAAAACATAGACAGAATAATGGAAGATTTTTGCATATCACATAGCTGATGAAGGACTTTTATCTAGAATCTATAAAGAATCCTCACAACTCAATAATAAAAATACAAAATTTCAGTTTTAAAAAGTGACCAATCTGAATAGACATTTCTCCAATGTTATCAAATGGCCCATAATCACATGAAAAGATTTTCATCATCATTAACTATCAAGGAAATGCAAATCAAAAACACAATGAAATACCGCTTTACACTAAGATGGTTTTAATTAAAAAAAAAAAAAACAGATAATGTGTTTGACAAAATTCCTTGAAAGGTTATAGTTGTGAGAAAAACACGAGTAACAACTCCAGATTGAGAAGGATATGATTATCATGGGTTCAGATAACTCAGGAATGAAGGTATGGATCATAAAACAAGCAGTCACCAAGACCTGAGCAAATGAGCATGAGGGAAACTTAAACAGGGAAATTTAGAACAAAGGAAGAAGAGTGTTAGTATGAGTGGCAGCCCCAAGATCAAATGTAGCAATAGAGGTTGCAGTTCATCTTACTAACCTTCCTCTCCTAAGTGGGAGGAAAGACCCACAGCAACTATAGAGAAGTTGCTTCCCAAACCTCTGAAGAAAATTATATATCTACCTAGTACAAAGGGTGGACTAGGTAGCCATGAGGTAACACCTCACAGATCTCCAACTGTAAGAATAATTTGCTAAGGCCCCCAGTTCCTATAGTCTGAAACCCATGTCCATGTTTTCACTGAGACCATGCTTCCTTCTCCTTCAGCTCCTCTAAGTTGGGGTGGAGGTGAGGGAGTAGCTTATGCACTAAGGCAGGTCCAGTTCCTGAGAGAACAGATTTCTTCTGTTGCGTGACTTTGGGTTGAGAACTCCATTATGACTTTGTTAAACTTCCCTTAGATGAAATGACTGTTTAGTTTGCTTCTACCTAAACTTCTTGCCTCCATTCTTCTCTCTCTTAGTTCATTTGGGCTGATATAAGAGAAATATCATAGATTGGTGGCTTAAACAACAAACATTTATTTCTCACAGTTCTGGAGGCTGGTCAAGATTAAGACACTGACAGATTGGGTGTCTGGTGAGAGCCATTTGCTTCCTGGTTCATAGATGGTCACCTTCTCGCTGTAGAAAGGGCAAGAGGGCTCTCTGAGATCCCTCTTATAAGTGCACTAATCCTATCTATGAAGGCTGCAACCTCACTACCTAATCACCTCCTAAATGCTCTACCTCCTAATATCATCATATTGGTGGTTAGGATTTCAACATTTAAATTTTGGGGGAATACAAATATTTAGTCCATAGCATTCAGGGTCAGACTTACACAGGATGCCAGGTCTCCAGGTCTCATCCTACTCCTTCCTCATTTCTCTCAGAGGTATGTTCCATAATAAAAGCCTTGCATGTTTAATCATTAATTGAGTCATGACATCTGCTACTCAGAGGATCTGTACTACTACAGCAATTACTACTATTAGCAGCCAAGTATGTGTTAGATTTCCCTCCTTCCTTCAACAACACTGATGCAAGATCAAGAAATAGAATATCTGCAAATTTTCCTGCTTTGATTCCTAAACTGTTTTCCACTTTCTTAACCAAATTCTTGATGCTATTTTTATCTGCAGATTTCTGAAAATTCTATAAAATTTCTGGCACAGTAGTTGACTGGCTGTACTTTCTAAAGTCATGCTTAGGTCTCTCACTGAGACTATCCCCTTTATACCACCCAACATTCATTATATTTATATTGATGTTCATATGGGATATTGGTTTATAATATTCTTTTCTTGTGTTCTGTATTTCTAGTTTGTATTTTAGGGTGATGTCAGCATCATACAAGTCAATTTTATTGAAAACTCTGTGAAGAATTGTTATTTATTTCTTAATATTTGATAGAAATTATCAGTGAAGCTATCTGTATCTGGAATTTTCTTTGTGGATAGGATTTCAACCTCAAATTTAATTATTAATATATATGAGGGTATTCAGGTTGTTGATTTCTTCTCAAGTAAGCTTTTGAAATATGTATCCTTCAAAAAAAATTCCATGTTTCTTTAAAAGTTGTCAATTAGGATAAAGTTGTGCAAAATATTTACTTATTATTCTTTATTTTTTATTTTTGGCTTCATTGGGTCTTCATTTCTGCGTGCGGGCTTTCTCTGCTTATGGCGGGCGGTGGCTACTCTTCGTTTCAGTGTGCAGGCTTCTCATTGCAGTGGCTTCTCTTGTTGCAGAGCGTGGGCTCTAGGCACGTGGGCTTCAGTAGTTGTGGCACACAGGCTTAGTAGTTGTGGCTCCCGGGCTCTAGAGCACAGGCTCAGTAGTTGTGGTGCATGGACTTAGTTGCTCCGACGCTTGTGGGATCTTCGCAGACCAGGGCTCGAGCACATGTCCCCTGCATTGGCAGGCGGATTCTTAACCACTCTGCTACCAGGGAAGTCCCCTATTATTCTTTTAATATCTGCAGAAACAATAATGATGATTCCTCTTTCATTGTTGATATTGGTAATTTGTGTCTTCCCTGTTTTTTGCCTGATCATTGTGGCTAGAGTTATTTCGATTTCATGGTTGTTTTTTAGACAGCTTTGCTGTTATTGAATTTCTCTATTGCTTTTCTTTTCTTCTGCTTCCTTTATGTGTAATTTTCTCTTCTTTTTCAAGATGATTAAGGGGCAAGCTGAGATATAGATTTAAGATGTTTTTCTTTTAAAATACTGAAATTTAGTGCTATAAATTTTCTTATAAGAATTGCATTAATGCCTTAAAACACAAATTTTGATATTCTTTTAAATTTTTTTCTGTGCAAAATGTTTTATAATTTCCCTCTTGATTTCTTCTCTAACCCATCAGTTATTTAGAAGTATGTAATTTAGTTTCAAGATATTAGGATATTTTTTCAGATATTTTTATATTTTTTAATTTCTACTTCAATTGTATTGTTGTCGAAAGAGATACTTTGTATAAGTCCTTTAAAATATATTGACACTTGTTTGTGCCCCAAATATGGACTACATTAGTATAGGTACAAGAATGCTCTTGACAAAAATGAATGTTTTACTATGTACTGGTTAAATGTTTTATAAATGTTATATATGTCAAGTTAACTAATTTAGTTATTTAAGTGTTCCATAAACAGAGTTTCTAGCTAGTTGTTCTATCAGTCATTGAGAGTGGAGTGTTGAAATAGTCAATCTCGATTAAGAATTTGTTTAATTCCTTTTTATAGTTTTATCCATTTTTTAAAATTTATTTTGAAACACTTTTATCAGGTGCAATAATATTTAGAATTGCTTTGTCCTCCTGTTGAATTGAAACTGTTATGATCATTAAATGGCATCTTTATCTCAGGAAATGTCTGTAGCTCTAAAAACTACTTTGTCTGATCTTAATATAACCAATGAAGCTTTCTTTTTATTAGAGATAGCAAGACAACATTTCCCATACTTTCCCTCTAACATATTGGTATATTTATATTTACAGTGGGTTTCTTACAGAGACCATGAAGTTGGGCTTAATTTCTTTTAATTCAATATAATGATCTCTGCCTTATAATTGGATTGTTTAGACTATTTGTATTTAATATGATTATTGATATTTGTGTTTAAATTGTCTATCTTGATATTTGTAGTCTATTTGTCCCGCTTGTTCTTTGTTTCCTTTTCCTTTTTTTCCTTGTCAGTTTTTGACTTAGAGTTTATTATAATATATGTTTTTTTCTTATCACAGCCTACCTTCAAGTAATATTATCCCATTTTATATATATTATAATAACCTTTTAACAGTATATTTCTGTTTTCCCTACCTGGCCTTTGTGTCACCCTTGTCATGTATTTTATTTCTATATAGGTTATAAATCTCAATTACATTGTCAGTAGTGGGCTATAAACCTCAATTTTAAAGAGATAATAAAATAAAAATAAAATTATTTTTATATTTGCCTATACAATTACCAGCATCAGTGTCCTTTATTTCTTTGAGTAGTACCAGATTTCCATCTGGTATTATTTTTCTTTTCCTGAATGACTTCCTTTAAATTTTTTTGTAATACAGAACTGCTGGTGATAAATTATTTTAACTTTTAAATGTTTGTAAAAAGTCTTATTTTTCCTTTTTTTTTTTTTTTTTTTGGTACGCGGGTCTCTCACTGTTGTGGCCTCTCCCGTTGCGGAGCACAGGCTCCGGACGCGCAGGCTCAGCGGCCATGGCTCACGGGCCCAGCCGCTCTGCAGCATGTGGGATCTTCCCAGACCGGGGCACAAACCCGTGTCTCCTGCATCAGCAGGTGGACTCTCAACCACTGTGCCACCAGGGAAGCCCTCCTTTATTTTTGAAGGATATTTTTGCTAGGTGGAGATTTCTGGGTTGACATTAAATACTTTAAATATTTTGCTCTATGGTCTTCTAGTCATTTTGCTTCTGTCAAGAATCCTGTCGTCATTCTCTATGCAATGTTTATTTTTACTTTGGCTGTTCTTAAAATCTTCTCTTTATTACTCTTTTAAGCCATTTGATTATGATGTGTCTTGTGTAGCTGTTTTCTTGTTTCTTATACTTGGGATCCTTTTGGCTTCTTGGAAGTATGGGTTAATAATTTTTATCAAATTTGGAACATTTTCAGCTATTATTTCTTTAACTTTTTTTCATCCTCATCTTCTTCTCTCATTAGGGAATCCCATTACACTGTATTTGGCAAACTGAAGTTGATCTAGAACTGATTGGTGTTTTGCTCCTTTATTAAAAAAAAAAAAATCTTGAGATTTAATTTTCATACCGTAAAATTGGTGTTTCTTAAGTGTACAATACAAAATTTTTAGTGAATTTACGGAATTGTAAAACCATCACATTACACATTGTGAAACAATCCACATTTAGAACATTTCCTTTGCACCCAGAAGATCTCTTATGCTCATCTGCAGTCACTTCCCATTCTTACCTTTAGCCCTAGGCACCAAGATTCTACTTTATTTACTTATAGGTTTGTCTTTTCTGGACATTTCATATAAATGAAATCATATAATATTCGATAATTTTATATGTTTGGCTTTTTCACTTAACATAATGTTTTTGTAGTTCCTACATGTATTAGTACTTTCTTTTCTTTTACTGATGAATAATATTCCATTGTACGAATATACAATTCTGTTTATTATGTTTATACATTCATTAACCTATAAAACATTTGGATTATTTCCACTTTTTTGTCTATTATGAATAATTATGTTACAAATGTTCCCATACAACTATTTATATGGATATTTGTCTTCATTTTTCTAGGGTAAATATTTAGATGTGGAATTGCTTAGTCATATGATAAATATATGTTTAAACATTTTAAGACTGCCAAAACATTTTCTGAAGTGGCTGCAACATTTAACTTACCTAATAGCAATGTTGAAGTTCTAGTTTGTCCACATTCTCATTGATACTTGTTATTGCCTTTCTTTTTATAGCAGTCATTCTAGTGGGTGTGATGTGGCATTTCATTATAGTTTTGAGTTACACTTTCCTAATGACTAGTGTTGAGCATCTTTTGCTTTTTTTTTTTTTTTTTTTTTTTTTGCGGTACGTGGACCTCTCACTGTTGTGGCCTCTCTCGTTGCGGAGCACAGGCTCTGGATGCGCAGGCTCAGCGGCCATGGCTCACGGGCCCAGCCGCTCCGCGGCATGTGGGATCTTCCGGGACGGGGGCACGAACCTGCGTCCCCTGCATCGGCAGGTGGACTCTCAAACACTGTGCCACCAGGGAAGCCTGCTTTTTTTTTTAAATTGAAGTATAGTTGAGTTACAAATTATGTTAGTTTCAGGTATACAGCACAGTGATTCAGTATTTTTACAGATTATACTCCATTATAGGTTACTGTAAGAAAATGACTATAATTCCCAGTGCTATACAGTATATCCTTGTTGCTTATCTATTTTATACATAGTAGTTTGTATCTGTTAACCCCATACCCCTAATTTATCCCACCCCCTTCCTTCTCCCCTTTGGTATATCATATATCTTCTTTAGTAAAATTAATATTCCAACCCGTGAAAATCCAATGTGGCTCCAATTATTTTGATTTTCAAAAAAATTCATCTTATTAATGTTTTGTAGTTTCTATTGTGCATGGTTTCACTTTTTTGTTACATTTATTCTTTATTATTTTTGATGTGTTATTACTGATGAAATTATTTTCTTAATTTTCATATTGTTTACTACTATTATATAGAAATATAATATAAATATTGACATTGTATCCTCTGACCTTGATTAGCTCATTTGTTAATTATAGTTGATTGAACATTGTGCATATTCCTATTTACATGTTGCTGTTTGGCCTGCCAATATTTTATTGATGATTTCTGTATATATTCATGAGAAATATTGGTGTATATTTTATTTTGAGATTCACTTTTTTAGAAAATTTTTATTGGAGTATAGTTGCTTTACAACATCGTGTTAGTTTCTACTGTACAGCAAAGTGAATCAGCAATACGTATACATATATCCCTTCTGTTTTGGATTTTCTTCCCATTTAGGTCACCACAGAGCACTGAGTAGAGTTCCCTGTGCTCTACAGTAGGTTTTCATTAGTTATCTATTAGTAGCTCTTTTAATATTTTAGCCTACTATTTCCACCATCTAATTCCTTTCTATGCCTGTTTCCATTGGGGATTGGTTTTTCTCCCCATTATGGGTCATATTTTCTTCCTTTTTTGCATGCTTTATAATTTTTTTATTGAATGGCAGATATTGTGAATTTTACCTTATTGGGTGGTGAATAATTTTGTGTTTTTATAAATAGTAATCTTTACTTTGAAGCATGGTAACTTACTTGGAAATGATTTGATCCTTGTAAGCTTACATATAAACTTTGTTAGGCAGGACCAGAGCAGTCTTTAGTCAAAAGCTAATTTTTCCCAACTATTGAGGCAATAACTTTCTGAATACTTACCTGATGCCCTATAAATTATGAGGATTTTCCCTCTTCCTTTTGGGATTGCAAACTATTTCCAGCCCTTGTGAAAGTTGAAATTGTGCCCTTTTCTCTATTCATGTGGTTCTTTTACCAACCTCATGCAATTTCCTCCCATGCATAAACAAATGACTCTTCAACTAGGACTGTAGATCTCTGTGCAGCTCTCTCCTCTTTGGTATTATCCCATGCAAACTCCAGTCATCTTGGCCTTCCGAGACTGCCAACTTCATATCCTTAACTCAAGGACATTGCCAAGTTCCTCCTAGAGTTCACCCATCCTCCTGTTCCAGTTGAAGATTCTTATCAGGCAGTGAGCAGGGACAATCAACAGTGCTCACGTTGATTGTTGCCTCTCTGTAAGGTCACTATCCTTTACTGCCTAATGTCCTAAGTCTGCACACTGTTGCTTCTTGTATTTTAACTTTTACTTATTTCTGGCGGGAGGGTAAATCTGTTCCCTTCTATACATTTTTAAATTTAGCAGTCTCTTTCACTTACTCTGTTCCTACCAACATCATAGAAGAACATTGAAAATAATTTTTTTTCCTTAAAAAAATGTAGAATATTTACATTTGTTCCAGCCTACGTATAAATAGAAATGTCTTAGAGATGATAGGTGTCTTGCTCAAGGCCTCAAACATTGCTATGAATGAGATAAGACACTAATCCAGGACTTATTCTATTAATTCACAAGTGGGGCTTCCAAGAATCAAACAAAAGTCAGTAAGTATGAATTTCTAATAATGTGGTTTTAAATATAATTTGCTCTAAATTAAATGCATTTAAGGACAAAATTCTTGAAAGTGTATTCTAAAAACAAAATAAAATCCATCAACCCTCAGAATATTAAGAAGTTAAATGACACTAGAATTTTTTATGTAAGAAGCAATATATTGTACAAAATATAATGTAAAAAATTAGATATTTTATTTTCTAGATTAATATTATTAATGTCAAGAAGAGGAGAAATGAAGAAAAAAAGGAAGGTAAAGGAATTTGTTTTATATCTCCCAAATCACCTCTCCGATGTACTCAAATGGAAAAGGACATCAGAAATAATCATCACAAACATTGCTTTTAATTAGCAATTGGCACATAAATTGTGATGATATATTTATTCCCTAATAAAATATGTATATCATATACATATTGTATTCATCTTGCTCATATAAGTGGTTTAGCATTTTGGGCATCAGTAAAGAATTTACCTCATAAATTGTTTCAGTTATTATAATAATTGACCACTAGCTTACAGTAAAGTAATTGATTAGGAGAAACAGGTATATTATTTGCAGCTGTTAATAACCCTCATATGATCAATCTCATATGATCAATCTCATTAGACCAAAAATCTTAGCTTAATATTCTGAAGCAAAGTAGGTGGCTTCCATAAGATCTAGAAGTCATGTTACTATAATAACCATTTTTATAACTAAGACATATAGACTCATGTGCCCGGAAATAAAATGGAGTCAAAGGGCAAATCAAGCTAAACTTGATATCTTAATTTGCAAATACACAGTTGCAGGGAACAACCTGCATTACTATACCTGCTTATTATGTTATACTCAGGTTCAGTTAGGTTAAGATATAGTACTCACTGGGAGTTCTAATTCATATTAGAAAAATGAAAATATTTAATGCTTTCCTAGTAAATCCATAATAAATCTCAATAAAAAGGGTAATTTTAAGATGAAGAAATTTCACAATCTATGGATAGGAAATTATGATTTTATAAGGATTAAATGAAGGTAGAATCTCCCAAATTGTGGGCTTATTTGAAAACTTGCAAAATTAAACTTTAAAAATCAGGATCAGTTTGGTCCAAATAATGTACTGTTGCCAAAACAATGAGTACATACCAGAATATAATACTGCAATATGAAGAGAGAGTTTAATCATCTGTAAATGACTAAGACACTATTTAAGAGATTTTTTTGGCCAGAGATCAGAAGAGATTCGCTTCTTGATAAGCCTCAAATTAATAGTTTATATTCATGGAGCAGTGAGTCATCAGCACTGTAAGAGACAGACATGAGTCATGTCATTCTTCAACAAAGCCAATTTGTTTTCTACTCAAGAACATATTAATTTATAGTCCTAGTATCAGAGGGAGATTTCTTCAACGTTTTCAAACACTGAACTATAGAGATTCCTTTCCTACTGTCTTAGGAGGGGCAAATATCGTGGTTTATCTATTGACAAACTTCACATACAAGATATATTCAGTATTTTCCTATGAGTGAGGTGACTTGGCAGTCTTTTGTAAACCCCAAACCATTGACAGTTAGGAAATCCTAGTACATCTTTTGGTTTCTCATTTTGATTTCTGAGGGTGGGTTGCAGACAAAAACAGCTTCCTCAATGTCCAATAAAATTTTTTACGAAGTAGCAAGCATGCACAATCTATCCTGACATAAAACAGGATAGAAATACTTTACAAGTACATTATGCTTACTGATGCGTCTTATTAACTATCTTGGGATTGACTAGTCTAAGCTTTTTGGGTGTTTTCCAAGTTTCAATTTATGTTTACTTCTTGGACAAATTTACATTTCCACAATCATCTCATGGAAAATAGCCGAGTCTCACATGCCTGACGTAACACTGTGCAAGTTTCTCCAGTAAAGGAAAATAAATCTTGTCTTAGTAAATGTTTATTTTACTGTACACAGTGTGCACTGTACTTTATCATTGTCTTCTTAATCAACATAGTAGATCTGGAAGAACATATTGATAATGTCCTCATTTAGAGATGAGAAAACCTCAGAGAATAAATGAATTCCCCAAGATCAAGCAACCAACAGGGAAATAACTTTAAATCAAACTTCATGCCCAATATCCTATTCACAGTGAATATTTAATTATGTACCATTTTAGCACAATTTAATGGTGTGTCACAGTACAATCGTGAGCTAACATAGACAGTCTATTTTTTTAAGAATATGGAGTATTATGTTTATCAACAATGAAAAAATACCTATCAAGTATTTACTGTGTAGCATACATGATGTTAAAAGTAAAAACACAAATAAAACAAAACACTTAAGAAAATTGAGATTGTTGTCCTACATTCATGTACTTTTTCAAAGAGAAATTGAGTAGTATATTCACTACAAAGTTATTACCAGCTTTTTCTTCTTCCTTCCTTCCTTCCTTCCTTCCTTTCTGTCTTTCTTTCTTTCTTTTTCTTTCTTTCTTTCTTTCGTTTCTTTTTTTCTACATAGATCAAGCCTGGGACTGATTGCTCTCAATTACCTAGAATAATTTCATGGTCACACAGCCTCTTTTCTCCTTTGTGAAACTTAACTTCCTTCTAATTACTCTATTGTTTTTTCTTCAAATTATGAGATTATTTTCTTTTAATAAATTTTAAAAGCTAGCCTTTGGCACTTTCTTGTCTTTCAATAGTTTCTTGGAGAGAGTGTAGAGAATAAAAGAAGAAGAAGACGAGAAAGAAAAGAATGAAATGAGAAAAAGGGAGAAATGTCAGATTGCATTAATTTAATGAAAGACTTGAAATAATTGGAGCATAATTTTTTTAAGTAGCTTTAATGCTAAAAAATACTTTAATCATTCATTTATTTGAAGTATTTATTGTCTTTTAAAATAGATCTAGCCCTGGTCTTTCTGTGGAGATGGAGTAGTGGATAAAATAGATACGATGAAAATTCAGTTGAGCATGTTTTGTAAGTTGAGAATGCCTGCTGATTATTTAGGGTGTATAGTCCCATGCTTAACTACATTCGTCTATATGTTCTAAAGTAAAGCTTGAAAATAGTTGTGTCATACATTTCAAAGGAATGTATCTTACTAAACTATTATTGAATAATAGTAAATGTTTAATTGTCCATCCTAATGTAGAGATTCTTGCTTTGATTTTTTTTCACTTATTTGCCATTATTACACTAACATTGTGAGAATGAAAGGAGATATCTTTCTCAAACATTGTATTAGTTTGAAAATATTACTATTGTTCCAGAATAGCATCACCTCCTAAACGTTAAGCAATTGAGACACTGGAATTTTTGTCACAGATGGCATGTTAATATCCAGATGTAATAAAGTTGTGGGCATATATCCTTTGCAAGATATGATTATGTGACTATGAATCAAGCACTAGGAACCTACAAGTGCCACCATCTAACTTCCTGAACATTTAATTATAGGAATAATGCTAACAACCTGTTATCCTTTTATTATCCTTCAGGGCCTTTTCAAGTATGCAGAAATGTTTTAGACTTGCATATGAATCAGCACATGATGAGTTACCTGTTTTGTTAGATATTTAAGGGAAGGTATTTTTCAAGAAAATATCTTGGCATATGGTATAACTACTGAATCCATCACAGTGCCACTTTTCATATTGTTTTATGGGCAATGAAACAAGGTGCATCATAATGCACCTGTAGTCATACTACAGGGAACAATAATTCACCAGAGGTTCTGTTTTTTACTTAGCCTGCACACTAAATTATGAAGGCAGATTGTTTCTTGGTGTTTGCTGAAATTTATGGCATGTACATATTTTTCTGTAAATGTCCTTTCAACTGAAAAATGTTACGTAAAACTCAGAGGGGTTCTTGTTGGGCAGTGGTGGGGGAAGGGTGATAAATGATTTATACAGAATTCTGATTGATGCTGTTTGAAGCAGTTATAGAAAATGTTTTAATCTGTATTCAACAAATGTTTCAATGAAAATATGATTGGCATGGGTAGAGCACAGACAGCTTGCATAGCATAAATTTAGAGGCTCTGAGATGTTCTCTTATCTAAATCCTTCCCATCCTGTGCACTCAAGCCCAACATTTTTAATTGAGCACCCATATTTTTATTCCTCAAAAAGTTATAAGACATAAAGTGCAAACAGTCCCAGGAAAGGCAAATTTACACTTAATTTCACACTACACTGTAAAGGGTGAAAGCTTTACCTATCTTATAAAATCTAAGCCCTGATAAATCTATCCCAAGAAGTGGTCAATTTTAGTAGATGTTTTGCTGATCAAACCACTTTGCATTTAAATTATCAAGAGAAATGAATTAGCGATCAAATTTTCAGATGAAGGCAGGCAGAAAAGAAATAAAGGTTAGAGCCTCAATTTTACCCTTTGATGATTTTTCCAGTGCCTTCTCCAATCTAGTGTCCTCTTTACTCAAATATACTCTCCAATAATCAGTTTAACTCATAACTGTAATGGACTATGCATCTAAGATACACAAAATCACTTTGGAGAAATTCCTTGTTTCTCTGTCTTCTATCAAGAATATATGTTTTTTCTTACCACATTATACTTTCTTGATTCCTTTCTCCAAATTGAAATAATTAAAGCTGTTAAAACAAAAAGACCTCTGTCAGTAGGATATAAAACACATTTATTGAATTTTAGAGGATAATCTGGAGAGGAATAAGAAAAAAAAGCAAACCTTAAAACCTAATAATTGTCAAGTCAATAATTAAAACTTGAGTGTACACAGAAACTTCATCTCTGGAAAATTGTAATATATCTCCCAGCCTGTGCTGTTTTTAATCTTGGAACAATAAATACACAATACCGAAGGAAAATGACACAAAGAGAATAACTTATTTGAAAATAAAGTAGTTAAAGGGAAACCACTTGGAAACACAGGTTTAAAAGAACTAAGTGGATACTCTAAGTATCTAGGAAAGCATGATTTAGGAGGTTCTATAGTATTAGCTGTTGTTTTATAGAACATTGTGAGTAAACAATTTTCTGGGATCTGGTTTATAGCGTGTAATTTTTTTTAAACTATGACTTTAGATGTAGAAAGATTATATTTTACATTTAATTTCATAGAAAAAGTAAAAATATTCCTTCACAAACTGCAAAAAATAATTCATCAAAAGTTATTTGTGATTGCTGATATTTTGTAACTTCTTAATTTATCAATGAAGATATAAAGCATTGGACAATGTATGTTATGACTAGTGCTACAGAGACAGTAGGTTGACTCCATCAAAACTCACATCTCATATTTCTAAATGGCTTGGTTAGAAGTTCTCTTCATATACAAAACTGATTGATTGTTTAAGACAACCATAAATAAGTGCTATTTGTGTCCATTAATATCCATTAATATCTCATATGTCCAGCTAAAATATGACTTCCTCTA
The DNA here is from genome assembly GCF_002837175.3 of Physeter macrocephalus. Classification (NCBI taxonomy): domain Eukaryota; kingdom Metazoa; phylum Chordata; class Mammalia; order Artiodactyla; family Physeteridae; genus Physeter; species Physeter macrocephalus. The sequence goes on from NC_041214.2 coordinate 127,252,917, forward strand.
TAATGCTGAAAATAGTGATCCCCAAAATAATAGCACCACAAATCACTGCCTACTGGAGAAGTAATTTTATTCTATATACTTTATTTCACAGTACTATGAGGAAATATTAAGGTAATCAGAAAATTTTCTAGGTACATATAAACTATCCTTTCCCTCAGGAAAATATAAAGCAATAAAACATTCAAAGAAACAGTTGCTTAGATGACTGGGTTTGCATTCTTGTTTTATTTCACTATATTTTACCAAATGTGTTGGAAAAATAAAGTGAGATTCATGGCATGATTATTCTACAGGATTTTATAATATATTTTTAAAGACACTATTATTACTATGCAAAGGCATCCTTGCCCAAAGATATAAAATATACTCAGAATTGGTGTCAGACTTCTTAACAGATGCTTAGTGTTGGCAGGACTATTAGAAACTTAGTGAAGTTCATGACAAAATTATTCCACATTAAAAAGAAATTCAATAGTTATTTAAATGAAAACAGCAAAATTGCTAATGTTAGGTATTTGGGCTAGGTCTATTTGTTAACATATTTGCATTTACATTTAACATTAATTGTTCCACTAAAGTTAATTTTTAGCAGTCATATATCCTTGTGTGGGAAGGGATCCATGAACTGTATTTAGTCATTGATCTTTGGTTATGATGTGACCTATATTGTAGTATTTTAATTTAGAGTGAACCTGCTATGATCTAAACCTATGATTTATGTTTTATATCTTCGATGTCATTTTATGAAAAGAATAATTGTTAGAAGTTTATTATGGAAGAATTGGTATATGTATTTTTCTTTCACTGAATATTAATAGGATGTAAATGGCTCATTTCCATTAAATATACAATTATTCTTTGTTATTACTTGCATTCTACAAGCATGAAATCTGTTTGATTCTACTGTAGGGTAGTCAGATTTCTGCCTTAGAAAAACATGTATTTTCTATCCCAACTTGTTAGACTTATAATTCTATTACTGTGAAATTTTTCATATTTTGTAAATATATTTTACATTTAGTATTAATAGGAATGCTTGAAATATTGTCCTTTAACTTTTGCAAAGATACAATTGTGCTTATCTTTAACATTTTCTGTTTTGAGTCAGATTATTAAAGTTTCATTAAAAATCAGAAAATTTACCCTTTCAGGCATACAGTTATATGAGTTTTAACATTTTTGATACACGAAACCATAATTACATAGAATGTTTCCATTATTGGAAAAAAAGTTTTCTCTTTCCCCTTTGTAGTCAACCATTCCCATTACCTCAACACTTGACAGCCACTAATTTGTTTGCTTTTTCCAGCAAGGGATATAAAGGGAGTAATTCTGAATGTAGCCTTTTCAGATCAGCTTCTTTCTCTTAGCATAATACATTGGAAAATCATCCATGTTATTACTTTTATCAATAATTTCTTTTTTCTTATTGCTGAATAGTATTCCATTGTATAGACATACCATAGTTGGTGTATCCATTCATCATTTGAAGGACATTTGTGTTATTTCCACTTTTACAGTTATGAATATAGCTTCTATAAACACTTGCGTGCATGGTTTTGTGTGAAAATAAGTTTTCATTTCTCTTTGGTAACACTAAAGTGTGTATTATTTGGTTCTAAGGTAGGTGAATATTTAACTCTGGTAATAAACTGCCTAATACTAGTCCAAACTGCCTGTACATTTTGCATTTCTACCAGTATTTTATGAGAGTTCTAGTTACTGTGCATAATTTTCTGTACTTGGTATTTTTTGTTTGGTTGGCTTTTGTTTTCTTATTTTGTTATCATTATAGGTGCAGTGGATTTTCATTGCGGTTTCAATTTGTATTTTCCCAATGACTAATTTGTACATAGCCTTTTTATCTATGTCTTATTTACCATCATATCTCTGGGCAAGTGTCTTGAAATGTTATGCCCATATTAATTGCGTAATTTGTTTTCTTATTGATTTTTAGGGCTGTTCACATACTGTGGATACAAGTCCTTTATCAGATATATGTTTGCAAATGTTTCCTCCCAGTCTGAAGCTTGTCTGTTCATTTTCAAACATGTATCTTTCATTTATCCATTCATTCATTTATTTTGCCTGTAGATATCTAATTGTTCTAGGACCATTTATTTTAAAAACTTTCTCTAATAAATTTTATTTTCAGCTTTGATTTAAAAAAATCAGTTATGTTAAAGGTAAAGATTGGCTTCCCAAACTGTCTTTCTTAATACTTCTGCTTCACCCTCAACTTTCTACCTTCCCTGTGTCCCCGTGATTCAGATGAGATGTCTCCCAATACTCTTGGCCCTCCCTCAGTAGTTGACTCTGTTGCTTGTTACTTAGGGCAGGTATGTGTATGTGCGTATGTGCTGGGGGTGTAAGCAGTTTCTCTCTTATCCTCGTCCAACATCAGTTTTAGGCTATCTCTGCATCTCTGCATCTGATGATCACTTTCTCAGTAATTCTGCTCATGGTCAGACTGTGATCTTTGGTGAATTTTATCAGAGAAAGAGTTTTCTTTTCCTCTCCCACCAGCAAAAACCCTTTTATGGTCTGGGCCCACAGCAGATACATGCTCTTTTCTAAGCCAGAGTGCACCTCTATCTGTGTCCTTGAGGAGACAATTTACCTTTTCGCCACCTGCTTTAGGTAGAATTATCTGGGAAGGGCTTTTTACTTTTCCCATAGGGAGCCCCACCACCACCTTCTCCAGGCCTTCACTACCACTGGAGGCTTTCTCTCATCTCCTACTCTGTGTCCGATCTTTCTCATGAACAACCAGGGAGTTTGGAACATAAGGATGATATGACCTTCCCTTGTGTCTGTGGCTTCTATTGTTTTCTGTACTCTTAAATTAAACTACACTTAGACTTTAGCAATTTGTTAAATTTAGTTGAATTCTTCTTACCTGCTGGTATGTCACCCAGATCTCTTCTCCCTTATTCTGTCATATGTGTGCCAGTGCTCATATCCTGTTTCCCTTCACAAGTCCCTATCTTTCTTTAGATTTCATGGTACTTTTATTTTGTTATTAGGGTGGGAGCAATGCTCTCTCCAGTTTTCTGCATCCTGGCTGGAAGTAGAACTCCACCTAGGCAGAAGCATATCTTATAACCTTTCACCTAAACATGAATGCTGGACTTCCTCCAATAACTGTGGCATCATTGTGGGTCTTGTTTCTGGATGAGTTTACAACAAAAGGGAGTAGAACAGGAACTGCCAAGACTTTTTTTTAGTGTATGTGATCCTACCAACTCAGAAAGGAAAAAATATGCCTGAAGATAAAATATTTTGTAGAGATTGCCTAGGGTTCGGTCTTTCAAACACTTCCCCCAATCCTAGCCCCAGCTCTTTCCTTGTCAATAAAAGATTTAGTATCAATGCACTGTATGTGAATTTTTGGCCAGTCTGAACTGTATCCTTTTTTATCTGGACATGATAGATTTATCACATTACCTACAAGACCCATCAAAAACCATCCAGATCTTTTTTCATTTTAAGCCATTAAAAGGCAAATATAGAGTGCCATATGAAAATAAACAATCAGTGAATATCACCAGCTTTATGAAAGCACTACATTTCAAAAGGAAGAGCCCATCTTGAATAATAAGAGAAACAATTTCCTGTGTATGATTTACACTAATTTCTCATTTATGTTAAGATGCAATTTAGGATTGCATTTTACCCATGAACCTAGAGCTAAGAGGCAACAATCTTCTATCAGGGAAAAAATATAGAGATAAAGTCATAATTGCTGAAATAAAACTACATCAGTGACCCTGATCATAGTTAGACACTATAGAAAGAGGTTTTGGTAAAATAAAGGTCTAACTTGATACATTCTATCAGGACTAAGAAAATGAGAAAGTGAATAAGACAGTGGGAAATAACATTTGGAAATATTTTCTCCTAGTACACAAGCTGTCTTTTCATTTTGTTGATTGTTTCCTTTGCTGTGAAAAAGCTTTTAAGTTGAATTAGGTCTCTTTTTATTTTTAATTTTTGCTTTGATTTCTTTTGCTTAGGAGACAGATCCAAAAAATATTGCTACGGTTTATGTCAGAGAGTGTTCTGCCTATGTTTTCTTCTAAGAGTTTTATGGTTTCAGGTCTTACATTTAGGTGTCTAATCCATTTTGAGTCTATTCTTTGTATATGACATGAGGAAAAATTCTAATCTCAATGTTTTACATGTAGCTGTCCTGTTTTCCAAGCACCGCTTGTTGAAAAGACTATCTTTTCTCCAAAGTATATTCTTGCCTCCTTTTTTGTAGATTAATTGACTGTAGGTGCATGAGTTTATTTTGGGGCATACTATTCTGTCCATTGATCTTTGTGTTTGTTTTTGTGCTGGTAACATGCTGTTTTGATTACTGTAACTTTGTAGCATCTTCTGAATTCTGGGAGGGTGGTGCCTCCCTCTTTGTTCTTTTCTCTCAAGATTGCTTTGGCAATTTGGGATCTTTTGTGGTTGCATATGAATTTTAGGACTATTTGTTCTAGTTCTGTGAAAAATGTCATGGGTATTTTTATAGGTGTTACATTAAGTCTGTAGATTGCTTTGGGTAGTATGGCCATTTTAACAATGTTAATTCTTCCAACCCAAGAACATGGGATACATTTCCATTTCTTTGTATCATCTTCAATTTCCTTTATCAGTGTTTTATAGTTTTCATAGTGTAGGTCTTTCACCTTGGTTATGTTTATTCCTAGATAGTTTATTCTTTTTGATGTCATTTTAAATTAGATTTTTTTTTACATTTTCTTTCTGGTCGTTCATTATTAGTGTATAGGAAAGCAAGAGATTTCTGAATATTAATCTTGTATCTTGATACTTTACTGAATTCATTTATTAGTTCTAATAGGTTTTTGGTGGAGACTTTAGGATTTTCTAGATAAAGTATCATGTCCTCTGCAAATAATGACAGTTTTACTTCTTTCCTTTCAATTTGGATGCTTTTTTATTTCTTTTTCTTGTCTTGTTGCTGTGGCTAGGACTTACAATACTGTGTTAAATGGAAGTGGTGGGAGTGTGCATCCTTGTGTTGTTCCTGGATTTAGAGGAAAGGCTTTCAACTTTTCAGGGTTGAGTATGAGGTTAGCTGTAGGTTTGTCATAAATGGCCTTTGTTGTGTTGAGATATTTCCCCTCCATACCCAGGTTGATGAGAGTTTTTATTGTGACTGAATGTTGAATTTTGTCATTTGCTTTATGTGCGTCTATTGAGATGACTGTGTGATTTTTATCTTTGCTTTGGTTAGTCTGGTGTATCACATGGATTGATTTGCAAATGTTAAGCCACATTTGGGCTCCTGGAGTAAATCCAATTTGACCATTGTGTGAGATCCTTTGTATATATTATTAGATTCAGTTTGCTAATATTTTGTTGAGGAGTTTTGCATCTATATTTATCAAATATGTTGTCCTATAATTTTCTTTTTTGTAGTGTTTTTGTCTTGTTTTAGTATCAGGGTATTGTTGGCCTTGTTAAATGAATTATGGATTGTTCCTCTTCTTCACTTTTTTGAAATAGTTTGAGAAGTATATGTATTATCTCTTAATGTGTTTAGTATCAATGGATCTATTCTTTTCCCTCATTTAGTTAACATTTTTATCACCAATTCTTTGAATTATTTATCTGGTTAATTGTTTATTTCTGTTTCATTATTTATGCCTTTTCATTTTGCTTAACTTTCTCCACTTTTCTAAGTTTAGGTGAAACAGTTACCTTCAGTCTGCAGTCTTGATGTGGTGATCTTATGTGGGAACTTCCCTATACAGACTGGGTGTGCCCAATGCCTTTGGTGGGAGAGCTGGATTTGACATGGATGCAAGTTACATCTTTCCTCAGGGTGTGCTAGCAAATATCACCTTGGTAGGAGGTGAGGCTGGAGATGAGGGGCTAGTGCTGGAGCTGCTTATGAGGTGGGACTTCCTGTCTGCTCAATGACCATCATCACCCTATTGGGGGTAGGTTCTGATCCCAAGTTCTGTAGCAGAAGCTCTGAGCTTGAGCCTGAGGTTTCTCTGTTCCCTTTAAGTGTATGTTTTCCCCTCTCCCCACACTGGGACCCTTGCCACAGAAAGGAGGAGTCCTGAAGCAAGTGGAGTCTGTGTGGACTCTCTGTTCCTGTTGACTGCAGACAAGAGTTCTGAGCTGTCTCTGATGCACTGCCTGTGTGAGTGCCCATATTTGTTTCCCTTGCTCTGCTCAGACACAGCCTCAGGGCAAGCCCCTTTGTCCCTCACAGCTGATCATTGCCCGCAGCCTCCACTGCCCCTGTCCTGTTATAGAGCCACACCATAGAACTTGTGGGGAACCTGTGGACTCTCAGCACATATTGGAAGGTAAGGTGTGGTGGAGTGGCCACCATCAGAGATCTGGGTGGCTTCTAGGGTGCTGCCTGTAAGTACCAACAATACACACTGCCACCCCAATCAGGCTTTGCCCTGAGACTGGATCACCTCTGCATCCCAAAGTCAAGTCTTCTCTAAGGTTGTGGCCACCCCAGGTCCAGGGTTACACTGTGATGTGGAGTGAGCAGGGACAGAGCTATAACTAAGCTTGGGTTCGGCCACTCACTAAGGCAGTCATGGCAAACACAGCAGCTGCTAGAGTAGACCTCTGTCTGCCCTGCCTCAGGGCTAACCAAGAGGGCTCATCTCCCTTAAGCAGTACCCCAGGACTATGGAGTCCAATATGTGACTCTCACCACTCACTTCCTATGGCAGTGTCTACCTGTTTATTCTTCCTTTTCCTCTAGTCCCGTCCCTTGGGTACAGATCCCAGCCTGATTGCTTTTCTTCCCTTCTTACCCAATTACTTGTGTATCTTTCTTACAGTTTTGGTTGTACTGGAGTTTCCAGTTAGTTTTCAGTGAGAATTGTTTCACATGTAAATGTAATTTTGATGTGTTTGTGGTGGGAGGTGAGCTCTATGTCCTCTTTCTCCACCATCTTGATTGATCTCCAATATATGTTGTTTTCAATATAATTCTTTCCATGCTGATTAAAGTCTACCATTCTAAATTGAGCGTGAAGCAGGATTCTGATACAATACCTCTTTGACAGTCATCATTAAAACTTTAGACTTTATTATTTGCATTTGTATTTTTTCTCACTATATAAAGAGACAAGTTGTAACATCTTGTACTCTTGTAATACAAGTTTGGGTCAAGCTCATTCAAAGCCCCTATGATAGACATATATTACCATTTGATGGTGATACATTTGATTTGATGGTGATTGATTTACAAATGCACAGATAGTGTCATTTTAATTCTTTCAGAACAAAATCTCACTTAGAAACATATTGAAATAGTAAGAAATTTTGTATAGTATAAAATATTAAAAACAATTACCTTATCCAATTTTTGGTATGAAATGGAATTATATTTACAATTTCTATCTAAAACAAGGTAAATATGCAAATATTAATAAAGAGTATTTAAATTTTTGCATATGGTTATCATTTTTTTACACTATTGGGGAGCAGGCTCTAAACACTTTTAAAACTAAAGCCTTATATTTTGCTCTGAATATGTGGACAGCTAAGAATATGTTGTTCTCCTTAAGAGAAAGCTATACATGATATAACTACCATCTTCTCTAGGAAAAGTGGGATGGTTTAAAAAAGACACGAGATATTCTAGAATATTTTGTTTCACCTATTTTCAAGGGGATAATGAATGCCATATGCCCATTGTAAATGGCTCACTGGGGCCAACTTGATTTCAGAAAAACATACATTTTTCCCCAACACATAACAATGCTTTATTAAGAAGAATGAATAAAATGAATATATTAATTTAATTCTTACAATCTATTAACCTTTCTCAGTTTCTCTTTCTCTCAAGATGACATAAAAATCTTCTAAATACCAACTAAGTCATATGGGACTTAATATTTTAATAAACTAGATTTTATATGATTATCTGTACTACCTGAGGCTTATATAGCCATTTAGAAGAAAGGAATGAGCCCTTATTTACATAACGTGTCCCCAATTTTTCTAGGAAATATATAGCATTCACTGTTACTTGTATTGATACATTCATTGCCTTATTATAACCTTCATGCACTTAAGAGTTTATGAACATACGCTAACGATATGATAAAGAATCAATATCTCTTGGTCTGATATGTGTTATCTCTGAATTTTTTAGACCAAATTTAAGGCTGGTATTGATTTGGCCACATCTTAGCCATTTTTGTTCTTTTAAACCTATTAGATTGTATGCATGATCCATATCAAATTGTCATTTGAATAAGCCACACTTTCCTCCCCTGGAATTATTCTTCTTAAAGAATTTCTATTGTAGGAATATACTCTGACACTTATCCACCGATAGAAATCTTACCCATGTTCAAAGTCTTTTTCTCCTTTAAGTTCTTCCTGATCCTCAGGTAAAATTTATCTTTTTAAAAATGTATGTTTTGTTCTCAGTGCTGGCATTATACTTTGCACAGTTAATAAGCATTTAAAATATATTTTCTTATGTCATTGTAACACACTATGCATGTCAGATTCTCTCACTTGGCTATTAACTTTTTGAGGGTATGAACCAATGACATTTTTTGTAACTCACAGTAATATTCACAGCACTCTGCATATACAGGGGCATTATAAAAAGAGTTGTTAAAATAAAATTTTTTCCAAGTTATTAATCATGATCTTTCAACAGAGTCAATTCACATCATCCTATTGAACAGACAGGGAATAAATATTAAATGATTTCCTTACAAAATATGCCAAGATATTATTGTCAGAATTTATTAACTATAAATTAAAAATTGACTTTTCTTTTTATTAACCAATAAAAAGTCTGTATAAGTAAGTAGAAGGAGGAAAAACACACCTTCCTTTATTGGCAGGTCAAATATTTATTTATTTATTTTTATTAGGCTGACAGAAGAAAATAATTTGAAAAAGAGTAATGCTTCTTGGGTATCCAGTCTCAACTGCAGACTTCAAGGGAAAAAGTACAGTTGATAGATGAGAAAGACTGGGATTCCTTGGACCATGTTCTTGGCATGTAGATGGAGACTGGCCTGAGACAACAAATGTCCTTATAGACCACTCTTCTCACCTCTCCCAGTTGAGCTAGTTTACACCTGCTGCTGTGTCATTAAAGATCAGGCACAACCATCTACAATGTATCCTAGTTAGCAAGCTTTAGTACAAAGCCTCAGAAATCCTAGTACATTGCATTTAACAGGTCACCAATAAATATTTATTGGAAAATGGATATAATCAGTGGAAACATCCAATAAGAAATTTGAGAAGTAATGCTATCACATCTATGATAAAAGATCCCTTTTTAAGTTTGAATGTGTTAAAAAAGAAAAAAAAGATATTATTTCAAGACAAGAAATAACCAAAATTTAGATGAAGTATTTTACATTAACAATGAAAAGATAGAGGTAGGCCAAAAAGATTAGTATAATAAACTTTTTTCTTATCATTGGAAGAAAGATATTTCACCCTTAGTTTGATTTGCCTATTAAACCAGTAGATGATGCTAGGTTCTTTACTTTTCACATATCAAATTGTTGCTGTGTGACAATTTTCTACCTCCCATTTTCTATCCAAAGCACAAAGATTCATTTATAATTTATAGTTATGTTCACGCGAATGTGAGTAAAAGAATAGCTGCTTTCATTAAATAATTATGCTTCAAATTCCTTCATATTTTTCTTCCAAAAAATTCAAACTGTTTGACAGTTACTATATCAGTATCCTCATTTTCCAGATGACACTTTGTTTTCTTCCCTTTTTAACATTACTTTACCTTGCAAATATTCTAAGACACAAAGGAATATAAATTAAAAGATGGAGAAGAAAGAACATAGAAGTTAAATTATTTGTCCCAAATCACCTAAGTAATCAGTGGAAAAGCTTGACAAATTTTCAGTTCTTTTCCTCTTGTGTTTAGAAATGTTACTCTTAATTCATGTAGTTAATTCTGAAGTTATCATTTGGCAGTTTTACCACACTGTAAATATTCTATTTGTCTCTCTTTTTGAACTCTTATCAATGGAATTATAAGATTATCTAACAAGATGTTCCATATAAGGTAAGACACAAGCATAGGTTATAAGAAATAAGATATGAAAATATCATAGGTTCAATCACCATCTTAAACCTTAGTTTGTAATGATGTGGCAAATTATGACTCATATATGAATAATGAGATAATTAGGAGTGATACAAGAGGAAATATGCTATTCAAATACCTTACTGATCAACTGATTGTACTTATAAAGCTGTTACTTTTATATTAGTCTCAAGGTCAATATAGAGACACCTCTTAAGCTTAGCTATTTCATATTTCTCAAAGGAAAAATTAAATATAGTTTAAAATACAGAGGCTGAGATCATGAGAGTTAATGCAAGTTATTGTAAGCCAAAATTTTCAAGAAACAATTAAATTGTAATCAGTATCTCTGTAAACCAATCCCTAAAATTTACTTTTTGTGTTTAGCAGATAACTATATTTACTCAGGCTGTGAAAATTTTAGATAGCAACCCTTAATGTTCCAAATTTTCATTATTTTTCATCTTCATCTTTAAAGTAAGCCTGACATTTGGAGAAAAAGAAAATCCAATATATATTTGGTTAGGCATTAACCAAAACTGGCTGACAAGATTGATAAAACTACCTTTTATGTGTGGCATAGATAAATATAATTCTCCTCTGAAGACCATATATTCCTTTTCTTAAAGATATTCTCTTGAATTATCTCTATGTCTGGTAAATTTTTATAAGCATAAGACTGAAATATATTTAGGCAGTTTTTCTGAATTAACTCCCATCAAGGAGGACATAAGAAAATAGATGAATGGAGTGAAAAACTCAATTATCTATTTTAAAATATTTTTCCCAACTGTATTCAAATGTTGGACCCTATCACTCTCATTCTTTATTCATTTAATTTCTAAGAATTTTATCTCATTGTACAATGTCTTGTGATTTTAGGTACCTATTTTCACAAGATATCTTACGTATTAGGTGACAGTACAAGACATCCAGTATTATTCGGGCAAAAAAGAATTGAAGAGAAATGACAATAACTTTTTTCATTGATGTCCTCTTCTAAGTACAAATGCTTAGTGGAACACAGAAATCTTGCCTTATATGTCTTCGCATTCTACATTGTTTAACTTAGTGTCTAGGGAACAATAGATTCAATAAATATCTACTTACTGACTGCCAAATCTGTGATGCTAAAGACCACTTAAATGGAGAGCGCAGTGTGCAATTCTGTGTAATTCATGCCTGATAACAGTTGTGTTATGATTCTTGTCTTATTTTCCCTAAAGATTAAAAACAGAAGTGTTAGACTATGTTATCTTAGAGTGCAAATCACATGAAAAAGGTAGTATGGTGCGCTGAAATAAGCAAACACAAAAATATAAGTCATGTCGCTAGCAGTATTAACTGAGTGTCTTTTGCAAGTTACCTAACTTCTCTGAATCACCCTTATTCCATCTACAAAGTAAGGATAATACTTAACTAAAGATAATACCTGCTCTATTCACCACATTCTGTGTGTGTTTGTGGTGAATAAATACATCTGTGTGTGCATAAGATGAAATGAGATAATGGATATGAAAACTGTTTTAAACGAGTTCATCAATGGATGAATGGATAAAGAAGATGTGGTGTATATCTACACACACACACACACACACACACACACACACAATGGAATACAACTCAGCCATAAAAAAGAACGAAATTTTGATATTTGCAGCATGGATGGACTTGGAGGGCATTATGCTAAGTGAAATAAGTCAGACAGAGAAAGACAGACACTGTATGATACAACTTAGACTTGGAATCTAAAAAATACAACAAACTAGTGAATATAACAAAAAAGAAGCAGACTCACAGATGAAGAGAACAAACTAGTGGTTACCAGTGGGGACGGGGGCAATATAGGGGTCAGGGAGTGGGAGGTACAAACTATTGGGTGTGAGATAGGCTAGAAGGATATATTTATTGTACAACATGGGGAATATAGCCAATATTTTATAATAACTATAAATGGAAAGTACCTTTAAAATTGTATAGAAATAAAATTTTTAAAAAGAAAAAAACAGACTCAAATGAGGAGGTAAGCTATTATAAAAAGAGTTCACTCTGGATTTGGGGGGTTTATGGATCAAAAATGAAAAAAAAACGTAATTAGTATTCATTTTATATTTAATCAATGAAGCTAATATTGATGTTATATTTGACTCATAAAATAGAGAATTTATAACTGAGTCTTTGATCTTTGTTGACCATTTTATTGTTTTGTTGTTGTTTATTGCTGTGACGAATTCCATATGGTTTAGATATTTTTGCAATGTCACAGTGAAAGTTACATGGGGAACAGACTTTAGAAACTAGATGTTTGACTTCCAGTTTCTCCATTTTCAACAGTATGTTTGCCACTCCTAATGTCATATTTTGATAATGCATATCAAATTATATTAAGTAACCATAGCCTATTAAAGGTAATAGTTGCATTCCAATTTTGCTGTGAATAATATGGACTCAATCAATATCATTAATATTTGAATGAGGAACTCTTCAAAATATTGTCCAGATCAATTATCAGATTAGGACATGAGAGATTTATTCTTTTTGATCAGTGTAGTTTTGTTGGTTTTTAAATGCCATCTTCTACCCTAGCATAATGTAAATAGGTCCTGATATAACTTGAGAAACAATTATTTAACTAGCAAACATGTTAGAAAACACTAATTGATAATTAGGTAGGGCAGTCACTGCACTGGAGAAGAAATTGGTGAATAGGGAGTCATGAAAGAGGTCTGGGGTCAAGAGCAGGGCAGGACAGTTTAATAAAATGTGATTTCCCAATTTGCTTCAACACATTTCTATTCTGACTAATAATAAAATTGCTAAAATGCATACAGTTCTTTCTGTGTGCCATACACTCTTCCAAGCTCTCTTCTCATTTTCTCTCTCTCTATATAAATTTGAATCCTCACAACTTGCAAGAGGTACACTTACAATTTGTGTATATTACATATGAGGAAACAACAGCATGCCAAACTTAAGTAGCTTGCACAAGATTACATAGTTAATATGTAACATAATTGGGTTTGAGCTTAGGAAGTCCAGCTCTAAAATTTGTGTTTTCAACCACTAGGATGCATTTTAACTGCATTATATATGTGGTAGACAGAAGCTTAAGATGGTCCCAAAGATTTTCACCCTCTGATGTATATGCCTTGTAAAATCTTCTCCCCTTGTAAATGTGATGAAATATTACTCTCATGATTAGACTCCTAATTAGTTGACTTCAAGTCAGTCAAAAGAGAGATTTCTGGGTGTTATTAACATTGTCAGGTGAGCCCTTCAAAGAGACTGAGGTTTTCCTAAAGTCAGACAAATTTTGTAGTAGAAACATTCTCCATTGCTCACTGTGAAGATGGAGGGACCCATGTGTCGAAGACTTGAGAAAAGACTCTAATTGCTTAGAACAATCTTTGGCCATTGTCTAGCAACAAAGAAGTACCTCAGTTCTACAAGTACAAGAAACTGAATTTTACCAATAATCTAAATGGGCTTGGAAGAGGATTCCAAGCTCCACATGGAAATGCAAACCTGGGAAGCCCCTTGAATTTGGCATTGGTAGACCTTTATCTGAAGACACAGTTAACCAGTGCCCGGACTTATGACCTACAGAAACATTGAGATCACAGATGGACATTGTTTGAAGTCATTAAGTTTGTAGCAATTTGTTATGTGGCAATAGAAAGCTAATATGATATGTAAGTGTGATGTATGGAACAATCAGGAATAGCCTTATTTAGACATTCTCTTCATTGTGGTGTGCGACTCCTATACTCAGTCCATTTGGGGAAATAAGGTATCAAGTGTGAATGTATGCTAGGTCCACTTAATTCAGATAGCTCTCTTACAGTGCTTGGACAATTAGAAGATTGAAAGAGAAGGGACCTACCATGGGCTGAGAAAGTTATTTATTACTCACTCTGCATTCTTCCAAATATTTTGTGTTTCTATTCAGGTCTGGATTCTTTGTTATTTTTATGAGAGTGAAAGCCTGTATTAGTTTACTAGGGCTTCCATAAGAAAATAGCATAGACTGTGTGACTTAGCATACATTTATTTTCTCACAGTTCTGGAGACTAGAAGTCAACATCAAGGGGTCAGCAGATTTGATTTCTTCTGATGCCTCTCTCCTTGGCTTGCAGGAGACCACCTTCTCCCTGTGTCTTCACATGGTCATTTGTATTAGACTGCTCCAGAGAAACAAATCCAATAGTACACACACACACACACACACACACACACACACACACACACACACGTATATATTTATATGATGTATAAATATATATTGATATATAATTGATATGGAGTCATCCCTCAGTACCCAAGGAGGATTGGTTCCAGGACCCACTGTGGATACCAAACTCTACCAATGCTCAAGTAACATAACAGTTGGGCCTCCAAATCCATGGTTCCACCTCTGCAGATCCAACCAACCACAGATAGTGTAGTACTGTACTATTTATTGAAAAACAAATCCTCATATAAGTGGACCTGCCTAGTTCAAACCCGTGTTAAGAGTCAGATGTGTGTGTATGTATATGTGTGTGTGTGTATATATATATATATGATGTGTATATATGATTTATTTTTATATGTTATAATATGAATGATTGGGGCCTGTAAAATTCAGATGTTGAAATAATATTTTTCAATGTGATGTTATCAGGTGAAGCCTTTGGGAGGTGCTTGGATTATGAGGGTGGAGCCTTCATGTATAAAATTAGTACTTTTATTCAGTTTACCAATTCAAATGTTAATTTCATCCAGAAACACCCTCACAGGCATACCAGGAATAATGCTTAACCAAATATCTGGGTATCCCTTAGCCCAGTCAAGTGGACACATAAAATTAACCATTACAAGTCTACTTCTTGTCAACATAACACCCATACACATCTTCTTAACCATACTTAATCTCCAAATAAAGACAATAACACGGTGAGAATTCCACCTATCATGTTACAACTATCCTGCATGTAACCAATAACTCAGTAACCCCTTCTCCAGAAGAGGAGGTAAAGTCCTTGAGTTATGTTTACTCTTCTCCTTGATATCCCATAACTTAAATACTATGATGTAAAATTAACAACACTTAAATATTATAATAATAAGTCAATACACCTTATATTATGTGGTAATGGAATAAAAGAGAAGAAAACAAAGATATTTGCTATACACATATGTAGAAACATATTCACAACAAAATAAGGAAGAACACTCCTAAGAATTATACTACTTGTTTTTGTAACTAGTTACATGCTTTTAGCTATTATTTATAACTACATTCTTCCATTATTCATTCTATATTCCCTTTGTCTTCAGCTAGGTTATGGTTCTTTACCCTGTGGGGTAGCACAAAACTTCATTCCTGAAGGGTTTAGGCCATTAGTAGTCCTGCCTGGATTCGGTTGTTGTAATTTTCCGTTGACCTTAATCAAAAGGCATGGTAATCCTAAGAGAAGTCCGAAGGGAGCAACATGAAGAGTTAAGTAGCCAGATGGCAGTCTTAACTCCCAGTTCAGTAGAATCATTGTTGTGTCTTCTGGTAAAAGCATTCCTTCCTTTGGCACAAAGACTTCTAGGCCAATAAAACATGAGGTTATGGGAACAAAAAACATGTGTTTTGCCAGTGGATTACTAGGAGGTTAGTGCATGGTGCCATTCCCATTTCCACTGCTTGACCCATGAATTCTGACTATGGGAGAAAGAGTACTGTATATTGGATGCTGATTCAAAGCATATACAGCCTTCTGGAGAACCCTGCTCCAGCCCTGAAAGGTATTTCCACACAGCTAATGCTGCAAGTGGGTTATCAAAAGGCCATTCTACTATTCTGTCAAGCCAGCTGCTACAGGGTGATGAGAAAATGCTGGGAAGTGAGTTATTTGATCAGAAACAATGCTGCGTGGAATACTATGATGGAGGATAAGGCATACCCTAAGTTCACAGATGGTAGTTTTGACAGAAGCATTGCGTGCAGGAAAGACAAAACTGCATCCAGAGTAAGTATCTCTTCCAGTAAGGACAACAAAACACTGCTTCTTCCATGATGCAAACTGTCCATTGTAATCAACCTGCCACCAAGTGGCTGGCTGATCACCTCAGGGAATAGTGCCATATTCTGGGATTCAGTGTTGGTCTCTGCTGCTAAGAGATTGGGCACCCAGCAGTGACTGTAGGAAACCTGCTTTTTTGAGTGGCAGTCCATATTGCTGAGCCTGTATGTAATCTCCATCTCTGCCACTCTGGCCACTTTGTTCATGAGCTCTTTAGGTGATGACTGGGCTGGCTGGGGAAAGAGCTCACTGGTATACACAGAACAGGTCACAGCCACGTGATTATTAAAATCCTCCTCTGCTGAGGTTACCCTTTGGTAGGCATTCACACGGAACATAGATATCTTTACGTTCTTGGCTTATGCAGAGAGGTCTGTCCATATATTTCTTCCCCACATTGCCATGCCACCCATTTTCCAACTGTATTCTTCTAAGTCCCTGACCATCCAGCCAAACCACTGGCCATGGCCCATAAACTGGTATATAATTGCACATCTAGCCATTTCTGCTTTCTAGCGAAGAGATCAGCCAAGTGCATTGTTCAGAGTTCTGCCCACAGGAAGGATTTCCCATCACCACTGTCCTTCAGGGAGGTCCAGAAATGGGCTGCAGTGCTGTAGTTGTCCACTTTGGGGAGGTGCCTACATATTCTGCAGAACCATCTCTAAACCATGCATGAGTCTTTTCTTCTTCTATCAGGTGAGCTCCACATGAAGCCTTAGGTACAAGCTGAGAGAAAGGAGGTAGTGTGACAGAAGCAGGCATTTGGACCACTCTTCATGTAACTTATTTGTGCCTTCAGGGCCTGCTTGCACCTGAATATACCAGTCAGTCACATGTATACCACTTCCATTTGATGATGGAGTGCTGCTGTGTGTGCACAACTTTCTGATTTATTGAGACAGAAAACACCTAGTCCATGATGGACAGCTCGGATTGCGTGGTAACTTGGTGACAAGGAAATCTGGGGAAAGGTATGTGGGTAGACGTCTCTGAATGTGATTCCTTTCAAAACCGGGAGGTAATGTGAAGAGAGAAATTTAGTACTGGTGTTCAGTACTAAAGGACTAAGGGACTCTGGCTCATTGAAATTCATGTGAAAGATGTTAGAAAGACTTATTATTTGTGTATATGTAATATTTGACACTGCCTAATGGAAAAATAGAAAAATTAAGTACAAACTTGACAATCTATTGATCATACCAGGACTTGGCAACCAATAGTTCTATAGGACTGTGTCATATTTTATTGTGAGTGAGCAGCTGAAGCTGCGCAGGACAGCTAAAAAGGATGTAGATGCTTTAGGAGTTAGGTCTTACAGTCACTGAAAATCTAATCATATTTAGTTGTCATGCATTGGAGATTGTCTAGAACATATGAATTGTAATACAAAAAATATTGTTTTAAAATTCTGGTTTGCTACTAATAAGCTAAGCAATTTGGGGAAAGTACCTTGTCTGAGCTTCAATTTCATCACATATAAAATGAGATTAAACAACACTATTTCTCAGATACCGTGCTAATGAGAAAATGGAAAAATATATGATTATATGAGAACAATATACATGTTCAAATTATTCTTCCTTACATGACCCTAAATATTTGTGTTGTTTTACATATTTTCACAAAATGAATGATGATTTCTCATTTAACTGAGTGGTTGGCATAGTAATGACATTATTGTGGCAATAGTCAGTGGAAACTGATGCTTCAGAAAATAAATGAAATTCCTATTAAAAGAGAAGCTTCAGAATGAAAGACTAGGAAAGACTGAAAAATTGTCACAGATTGGAGGAAACTAGGGAAAGAAAAATGAAGTACAATGTGGGATCCTGGATTGGACCCTGAAAGGACACTATGGGAAAATGAGTGAAATTCAAATAAGCTCTGTAGTTTAGTTAGTAGTATTGACCCCTGTTAATTTCCTGGTTTTGATAAATGCACTATGATTGTGTAAGATATTAACATTTATGAAAACTGGGTAAAGGGTATATGAGAACTTCCTGTACTTTTTTCAACTTTTCTCTAGGTCTAAATAATTTTTAAAAGCATTAGCAAAAAAAGTAGCTTCCAAGGCAAATTATTTTAGAATTTAAACTGTATCTGTTAAAACAACATGACTCAGGATATTCCTAAACTTTGATTTGACTCTAGGATATTTTTCATATGTCAATATTTTAAAGATAATTCTAGGAAGAGCTTTCTGTGATGTGTTGAAAAACATGACTGACATATTCCTAACAATATTGATACATATATAAAACTTTGAATAATCTAGTATACACACACATATACACAATTTATGCAAAAGTCAATGGCTATGGTGAATCATTATGGTTATTATAAAATAAATAACAGAGTCTTGTAAAGCATGAGTTCTGAGAATTATTTCACACTACAAAGCATTACTGACAAGCTGGGATATTTTTTATTGAAAGTCTGTGTTATTTCTGTGTTAACTATAATTTTATGTCTTACTAATTATCTCATTCACAGTGAAAGATATTTTTGATTTCTTCCTAAGTAGAATCATTGAGAATTTTTTCAGATCTTAGTATCTGTTTCCACTCTGCCTTTATCTTTGAATTTGCATTTGTACTTGTTTTTGTGTGTGCATCTCTGAGTAGTTATGCTAGGAAATAACATGAGAAAATGCTGCAACCACTTTTTGGGCTGTGTCTCCCTCCAGAGGCTCACAGAGAGGAGTCTGTTCAAACATTGTTTCTAGTGATTTTTATGTAGACTGAGAAAGCACAGTTAGACATAGTGTTTATAGGTTTTTATAGATTCATAATAGGATTAGTCAGTTGATAGGGGTGCATCCAAGCTATTTGCAGCCTAAATATTACTTAATTTGAAAGACTTTCTTCAAGAGAAAAATAACAAAATGAATCAACAAAAAATTACCAGAGCTTTGGATATGACCAATGCTTTAGGGGAGTGCCTGAAGCTTAGTCTTCATTCATTTCAGATTATATTCACCCACAATTTTTGATTTTGCATTTGTTGATAGTTTTTTTATTAATTTTAGGGCAAAGCTATCCTAAAATCTAAGACAAGACCTATAGAACTTGTTTATTTAACTGTTTGGGCCAAATTATTTCTGAAAAAAAAAACACAAAACATTTCGACATTCATAGTGTACTAACATCAAATATTGTGTTGTCAGCTACTCTTCATATAATTTCAGTTTTCTAATGATGTAGCCAGAAAAGTAATTATTTTCAACCAATCCATCTCTAATCACTAATAGCAGTTAATGGTTACTTTGTGGAAAAAAAAAAAAAAGCTTTCCTTGAAAACACTTTTGTGTGACTGTATTTTGCGTCTAACAACAATTATATGAATAGACCTTTATCTGAAGACACAGTTAACCAGTGCCCGGACTTATGACCTACAGAAACATTGAGATCACAGATGGACATTGTTTGAAGTCATTAAGTTTGTAGCAATTTGTTATGTGGCAATAGAAAGCTAATATGATATGTAAGTGTGATGTATGGAACAATCAGGAATAGCCTTATTTAGACATTCTCTTCATTGTGGTGTGCGACTCCTATACTCAGTCCATTTGGGGAAATAAGGTATCAAGTGTGAATGTATGCTAGGTCCACTTAATTCAGATAGCTCTCTTACAGTGCTTGGACAATTAGAAGATTGAAAGAGAAGGGACCTACCATGGGCTGAGAAAGTTATTTATTACTCACTCTGCATTCTTCCAAATATTTTGTGTTTCTATTCAGGTCTGGATTCTTTGTTATTTTTATGAGAGTGAAAGCCTGTATTAGTTTACTAGGGCTTCCATAAGAAAATAGCATAGACTGTGTGACTTAGCATACATTTATTTTCTCACAGTTCTGGAGACTAGAAGTCAACATCAAGGGGTCAGCAGATTTGATTTCTTCTGATGCCTCTCTCCTTGGCTTGCAGGAGACCACCTTCTCCCTGTGTCTTCACATGGTCATTTGTATTAGACTGCTCCAGAGAAACAAATCCAATAGTACACACACACACACACACACACACACACACGTATATATTTATATGATGTATAAATATATATTGATATATAATTGATATGGAGTCATCCCTCAGTACCCAAGGAGGATTGGTTCCAGGACCCACTGTGGATACCAAACTCTACCAATGCTCAAGTAACATAACAGTTGGGCCTCCAAATCCATGGTTCCACCTCTGCAGATCCAACCAACCACAGATAGTGTAGTACTGTACTATTTATTGAAAAACAAATCCTCATATAAGTGGACCTGCCTAGTTCAAACCCGTGTTAAGAGTCAGATGTGTGTGTATGTATATGTGTGTGTGTGTATATATATATATATGATGTGTATATATGATTTATTTTTATATGTTATAATATGAATGATTGGGGCCTGTAAAATTCAGATGTTGAAATAATATTTTTCAATGTGATGTTATCAGGTGAAGCCTTTGGGAGGTGCTTGGATTATGAGGGTGGAGCCTTCATGTATAAAATTAGTACTTTTATTCAGTTTACCAATTCAAATGTTAATTTCATCCAGAAACACCCTCACAGGCATACCAGGAATAATGCTTAACCAAATATCTGGGTATCCCTTAGCCCAGTCAAGTGGACACATAAAATTAACCATTACAAGTCTACTTCTTGTCAACATAACACCCATACACATCTTCTTAACCATACTTAATCTCCAAATAAAGACAATAACACGGTGAGAATTCCACCTATCATGTTACAACTATCCTGCATGTAACCAATAACTCAGTAACCCCTTCTCCAGAAGAGGAGGTAAAGTCCTTGAGTTATGTTTACTCTTCTCCTTGATATCCCATAACTTAAATACTATGATGTAAAATTAACAACACTTAAATATTATAATAATAAGTCAATACACCTTATATTATGTGGTAATGGAATAAAAGAGAAGAAAACAAAGATATTTGCTATACACATATGTAGAAACATATTCACAACAAAATAAGGAAGAACACTCCTAAGAATTATACTACTTGTTTTTGTAACTAGTTACATGCTTTTAGCTATTATTTATAACTACATTCTTCCATTATTCATTCTATATTCCCTTTGTCTTCAGCTAGGTTATGGTTCTTTACCCTGTGGGGTAGCACAAAACTTCATTCCTGAAGGGTTTAGGCCATTAGTAGTCCTGCCTGGATTCGGTTGTTGTAATTTTCCGTTGACCTTAATCAAAAGGCATGGTAATCCTAAGAGAAGTCCGAAGGGAGCAACATGAAGAGTTAAGTAGCCAGATGGCAGTCTTAACTCCCAGTTCAGTAGAATCATTGTTGTGTCTTCTGGTAAAAGCATTCCTTCCTTTGGCACAAAGACTTCTAGGCCAATAAAACATGAGGTTATGGGAACAAAAAACATGTGTTTTGCCAGTGGATTACTAGGAGGTTAGTGCATGGTGCCATTCCCATTTCCACTGCTTGACCCATGAATTCTGACTATGGGAGAAAGAGTACTGTATATTGGATGCTGATTCAAAGCATATACAGCCTTCTGGAGAACCCTGCTCCAGCCCTGAAAGGTATTTCCACACAGCTAATGCTGCAAGTGGGTTATCAAAAGGCCATTCTACTATTCTGTCAAGCCAGCTGCTACAGGGTGATGAGAAAATGCTGGGAAGTGAGTTATTTGATCAGAAACAATGCTGCGTGGAATACTATGATGGAGGATAAGGCATACCCTAAGTTCACAGATGGTAGTTTTGACAGAAGCATTGCGTGCAGGAAAGACAAAACTGCATCCAGAGTAAGTATCTCTTCCAGTAAGGACAACAAAACACTGCTTCTTCCATGATGCAAACTGTCCATTGTAATCAACCTGCCACCAAGTGGCTGGCTGATCACCTCAGGGAATAGTGCCATATTCTGGGATTCAGTGTTGGTCTCTGCTGCTAAGAGATTGGGCACCCAGCAGTGACTGTAGGAAACCTGCTTTTTTGAGTGGCAGTCCATATTGCTGAGCCTGTATGTAATCTCCATCTCTGCCACTCTGGCCACTTTGTTCATGAGCTCTTTAGGTGATGACTGGGCTGGCTGGGGAAAGAGCTCACTGGTATACACAGAACAGGTCACAGCCACGTGATTATTAAAATCCTCCTCTGCTGAGGTTACCCTTTGGTAGGCATTCACACGGAACATAGATATCTTTACGTTCTTGGCTTATGCAGAGAGGTCTGTCCATATATTTCTTCCCCACATTGCCATGCCACCCATTTTCCAACTGTATTCTTCTAAGTCCCTGACCATCCAGCCAAACCACTGGCCATGGCCCATAAACTGGTATATAATTGCACATCTAGCCATTTCTGCTTTCTAGCGAAGAGATCAGCCAAGTGCATTGTTCAGAGTTCTGCCCACAGGAAGGATTTCCCATCACCACTGTCCTTCAGGGAGGTCCAGAAATGGGCTGCAGTGCTGTAGTTGTCCACTTTGGGGAGGTGCCTACATATTCTGCAGAACCATCTCTAAACCATGCATGAGTCTTTTCTTCTTCTATCAGGTGAGCTCCACATGAAGCCTTAGGTACAAGCTGAGAGAAAGGAGGTAGTGTGACAGAAGCAGGCATTTGGACCACTCTTCATGTAACTTATTTGTGCCTTCAGGGCCTGCTTGCACCTGAATATACCAGTCAGTCACATGTATACCACTTCCATTTGATGATGGAGTGCTGCTGTGTGTGCACAACTTTCTGATTTATTGAGACAGAAAACACCTAGTCCATGATGGACAGCTCGGATTGCGTGGTAACTTGGTGACAAGGAAATCTGGGGAAAGGTATGTGGGTAGACGTCTCTGAATGTGATTCCTTTCAAAACCGGGAGGTAATGTGAAGAGAGAAATTTAGTACTGGTGTTCAGTACTAAAGGACTAAGGGACTCTGGCTCATTGAAATTCATGTGAAAGATGTTAGAAAGACTTATTATTTGTGTATATGTAATATTTGACACTGCCTAATGGAAAAATAGAAAAATTAAGTACAAACTTGACAATCTATTGATCATACCAGGACTTGGCAACCAATAGTTCTATAGGACTGTGTCATATTTTATTGTGAGTGAGCAGCTGAAGCTGCGCAGGACAGCTAAAAAGGATGTAGATGCTTTAGGAGTTAGGTCTTACAGTCACTGAAAATCTAATCATATTTAGTTGTCATGCATTGGAGATTGTCTAGAACATATGAATTGTAATACAAAAAATATTGTTTTAAAATTCTGGTTTGCTACTAATAAGCTAAGCAATTTGGGGAAAGTACCTTGTCTGAGCTTCAATTTCATCACATATAAAATGAGATTAAACAACACTATTTCTCAGATACCGTGCTAATGAGAAAATGGAAAAATATATGATTATATGAGAACAATATACATGTTCAAATTATTCTTCCTTACATGACCCTAAATATTTGTGTTGTTTTACATATTTTCACAAAATGAATGATGATTTCTCATTTAACTGAGTGGTTGGCATAGTAATGACATTATTGTGGCAATAGTCAGTGGAAACTGATGCTTCAGAAAATAAATGAAATTCCTATTAAAAGAGAAGCTTCAGAATGAAAGACTAGGAAAGACTGAAAAATTGTCACAGATTGGAGGAAACTAGGGAAAGAAAAATGAAGTACAATGTGGGATCCTGGATTGGACCCTGAAAGGACACTATGGGAAAATGAGTGAAATTCAAATAAGCTCTGTAGTTTAGTTAGTAGTATTGACCCCTGTTAATTTCCTGGTTTTGATAAATGCACTATGATTGTGTAAGATATTAACATTTATGAAAACTGGGTAAAGGGTATATGAGAACTTCCTGTACTTTTTCCAACTTTTCTCTAGGTCTAAATAATTTTTAAAAGCATTAGCAAAAAAAGTAGCTTCCAAGGCAAATTATTTTAGAATTTAAACTGTATCTGTTAAAACAACATGACTCAGGATATTCCTAAACTTTGATTTGACTCTAGGATATTTTTCATATGTCAATATTTTAAAGATAATTCTAGGAAGAGCTTTCTGTGATGTGTTGAAAAACATGACTGACATATTCCTAACAATATTGATACATATATAAAACTTTGAATAATCTAGTATACACACACATATACACAATTTATGCAAAAGTCAATGGCTATGGTGAATCATTATGGTTATTATAAAATAAATAACAGAGTCTTGTAAAGCATGAGTTCTGAGAATTATTTCACACTACAAAGCATTACTGACAAGCTGGGATATTTTTTATTGAAAGTCTGTGTTATTTCTGTGTTAACTATAATTTTATGTCTTACTAATTATCTCATTCACAGTGAAAGATATTTTTGATTTCTTCCTAAGTAGAATCATTGAGAATTTTTTCAGATCTTAGTATCTGTTTCCACTCTGCCTTTATCTTTGAATTTGCATTTGTACTTGTTTTTGTGTGTGCATCTCTGAGTAGTTATGCTAGGAAATAACATGAGAAAATGCTGCAACCACTTTTTGGGCTGTGTCTCCCTCCAGAGGCTCACAGAGAGGAGTCTGTTCAAACATTGTTTCTAGTGATTTTTATGTAGACTGAGAAAGCACAGTTAGACATAGTGTTTATAGGTTTTTATAGATTCATAATAGGATTAGTCAGTTGATAGGGGTGCATCCAAGCTATTTGCAGCCTAAATATTACTTAATTTGAAAGACTTTCTTCAAGAGAAAAATAACAAAATGAATCAACAAAAAATTACCAGAGCTTTGGATATGACCAATGCTTTAGGGGAGTGCCTGAAGCTTAGTCTTCATTCATTTCAGATTATATTCACCCACAATTTTTGATTTTGCATTTGTTGATAGTTTTTTTATTAATTTTAGGGCAAAGCTATCCTAAAATCTAAGACAAGACCTATAGAACTTGTTTATTTAACTGTTTGGGCCAAATTATTTCTGAAAAAAAAAACACAAAACATTTCGACATTCATAGTGTACTAACATCAAATATTGTGTTGTCAGCTACTCTTCATATAATTTCAGTTTTCTAATGATGTAGCCAGAAAAGTAATTATTTTCAACCAATCCATCTCTAATCACTAATAGCAGTTAATGGTTACTTTGTGGAAAAAAAAAAAAAAGCTTTCCTTGAAAACACTTTTGTGTGACTGTATTTTGCGTTTAACAACAATTATATGAAAATTTTAGCCCAAGTCTTTGTTATGTAGTGAATGTTGATCACCTTTTGCCATAAGGTAACTTGATTTTTCTCTATTAGTTCTTTCACCATTGTCTCCTCAAACATGCCAAACACTTAACAAAGAGGCCAGCCTGTTTGTCACTTTAGAAACTTTTCAGTATTTTTGAAAGCAGCACTGAGAAAACAGCAAATCAGGTAGTACTTTCAATTTTGCACCGAGTAAATTACCTTTTAGAGGGGGACCAGATAGCTCCTGGGATAGGTAATAGGATGCAGACCCTCTAACCTCCAGGTCGGCCTTTGCACCTAGCCTGGGCCGGTGGTGACAGAAAGCCATTAGCCTTTGATTGCTGTTTGCTGACCTGTGTGAAATGAGTTGATGGCTCCCATTCAGTTTCTAGTAGACAAGTGCATGAATCACATTTGGCAGCCTTGTTGGTAGTGACAGAAAAATAAAGAGGGATTGAGTAGACTGTGAGGTTAAAGTACTGACCCACCAGATTAGAGTTGACTTTCCTTGGAGAGGAATGTTGCTCTTTCCTGGCCCACACTCCATACCTACTCAGTAGGTAGGCTAAAGAAGCACTTAAGGTATTAGTGATTTCAGTTCATTACTTTGAATATGCTCTAATTTATCTTAATACCATGAAGTAAAAACTTGATCTTATTTTTGAGAGTGGTTCTCTTTTTGCTGGATGAATGCTTTGGAATTAATATAGAATTTTATAGCTATTAATGCAGTCACTTATTAATCAACAAATATAAATAATGAAATGAGAAGAATGGCAAGGTGTGTTTTTTAATTACCATTATTAAGTCTACATTTTTTTTTTCTTCAGCCACTGTAATTCAAATTGTCCCTTTTCCCCAGAGAAAGGATTCACAATTCCAATCTGTTAACTTGGTTCATGTTTTTGCCCTCATCTGGAATGCCTCTTCCTTTCTATGACATCAGACTCCATCCCCTTATATCAGTCCCTAACTCAAGTTCAATTTTCATAATAAAGCCATCCCAGAACAGTTCAATCCACACAAATTTAATTCTCCTTTGACTACTGTCTGAATCACACAGTTGAACAATTTATCATAGTTTCTCTGACCTTGTTTTCTTATTCATTATTTTCTATATTATTTGTAACTTCCCTGATAGACAATACATATATTGAAAGCATAAATAATGCTTTCTATTCATTCTGTATCTCCCAGGTTATCTGAGTAGAACTCAAAGCAGATAGGCATTAGGCTTGTTGGATAAAAATTTATGCCATTTTTCTATAACATTTATTTCCTATATATTTATATATATATATATATATATACATATATATACACAATGTGATTTTTATTTGTATTACCTTTCTTTTAAATAGATATAATCATAAGCATTACCCTAGGAATGTGAAAGATCCTGGAGGGGATGTAGAGTGGTAGATCGTACCCCTGTGTTTTTGTTACATAGAAACAATAAACTGGAGCAAATCAGAAATCTCCTTATAGACATCAGTTGCTTATTTATAAAATGGAGATAAGATATAAGTACTGATCGTCACACCCAAGGGTTATAAGAAAAATAAAGGAGACGGTGTGTGAGAAAAACCTTGCAAATAGTTATGTAAATTTTAATATTTTACTAAGTAAAATCTAAGTAAATACTGAATTAGTATTTATTTGATAATATATCTTCTATGGGTTGAATGAATTGTGTCCCTCAAAACACATTATGTTAAAGTCCTAACCCAAAGTACATCAGAATGTGTCCTTACTTGAAATTAGGGTTGTTGCTGATGTAATTCATTGAGTTTAGGTGAAGGGAGAGTGGCCACACACACACATATGCACAGCATGCCATGGGAAGATGAAGGCAGAAATCTAAGTGATGCTCCTACAAGCCAAAGAAAGTTCAAAATTACCAGCAAACCACCAGAAGCTAGGTGAGAGTCATGGGATAGATTTTTCATCACAGAAGGAACCAACCCTGCAGACATCTTGATTTTGAACTTCTAGTCTCCAAAACTGTGAAACAATAAATTTCTGTTGCTTAAACCACCTAATTTGTGGTACCTTATTATGGCAGCCCTGGGAACCTAATACAGCATTTTATATGCATCAAGTTACTTATAGACAATAAATAGCCTAACTACCAATGAAAGGAGAGACTACTTTAAAACCTTTGTGCTTTAAAGAACATTAATAAGAAAATGAAAATATAAACCACAGAATGGAAGAGCATATTTGCAAGTCACATTTCTGATTAAAAAAACCCTTGTACCTAAAGTGTATAAAATACATCTGCAACTTAATGAATTAAAAACAAATAATCTAACTAAAAATGGACAATGCATGATTCACTTTGTTATAAAGCAGAAACTGACACACCATTGTAAATCAATTATACTCCAATAAAGATGTTAAAAAATAAAAAAATAAATGTTGAACTAAAAAAACAATGGACAATGAATCTGAGTGGACATTTCTCCGATGAAAATAAACAAATGACTGATGATCACATAAAAAGATGCTCAACATCATTATCTATCAGGAAAATGCAAATGAATACCACAATAAAATACTAGCTCATATCCACTAGGATGGCTAGCTGGTGGACATAAACACTTAGCAAAGAGAAAAAAAGAGATAGAAAACAAGAAAAGCTTAAACCAAATGGCATACTCTGTGGGTAAGGTGATTATAGAAACAATACTGTCTCTGCCAACTCATGTTATATTCAATTTAAAATTGGTATAAAAGAATGAAATAATGCCATTTGCAGTGACATGGATGCAACTAGAGATAATCGTACTAAGTGAAGTAGGTCAGAAAGAGAAAGACAAATATCATATGGTATCATTTATATGTGGAAACTAAAATATGACACAGGGAGTTCCCTGGTGGTCCAGTGGTTAAGACTTTGCCTTCCAATGCAGTGAGTGTGGGTTCAATCCCTGGTCAGGAAGCTAAGATCCCATATGCTTTGCGCCAAAAAACCAAACATTAAAAAAAAAAAAAAAAAACCAGAAGCAATATTGTAACAAATTCCATAAAGACTTTAAAAAAAATAAAAAAATAAAATATGACACAAATGAACCTATCTATGAAACAGAAATGGGATCACAGTCATAGAGAACATACTGATAGTTGCCAAAGGAGAGGGGGTTGAGGGAGGGATGGAGTGAGAGGCTGGGGTTAGCAGATGTAAGCTTTTATATATAGAATGGTTAAACAACAAGGTCCTACTGTATAGCACAGAGAACTATATTGAATATTCTATGATAAAACAATGGAAAAGAATATTTAAAATAAAAGATTGTATATGTGTGTGTGTGTGTGTAACTGAATCACTTTGCTGTACAGCAGAAATTAACACAACATTGTAAATCAACAATACTTCAATAAAAAATGCTGATAAAATTGGTATAGCTGAAGGGACTATGTCTAAAAGAAAAAGAGGTAAGGACTTGAAGAAGCATTTATTTAGCACCTGAAATACGCTAGGTGCTCCACTTATATTTTTATTTGATCTTCAGTTCAAATTAATCAGCCAAAATTGTGTTCATTTTAGAGTTAAGGAAAACTGGGATGATCACCTACACTCCTAAAAGTCACATGACTGCTTGAAAGTTGTAAGGTGTTGTGTGAATGCAAAGCTCTATCTCTGATTCCTAATGTGATTCTCTGTGTGTTGTAGTCTGCAGCTGGCATTGTATTTAGATGGTTTTCTGAAGAAATCTTAGATAGTTACTCAAAACTAAGAAAAAAAATATCAAGGAATCTTTACCAGAAGGGACAGCCTTTAAGTTAGATACAGAGGTGCAAATTGCTTAACATTGAAAAAATCAAAATAGACTGATTTTATCAAATATAAGGGAGGATAAACTTCAGATGTTCTCTAGCCCCATCATAGGTAATCCTCTGACTTCACCTGTAGTCTCTGTGTTGATAATCTCTGTAGTGCACACAAATACCATTCATGAATGTTCCATTTTTCCTGCTTCTAGACACATGGTTAATTTAGTTGCCCTTCTCAACTCCCTTGAAATCAGAAAGATTTTCCTGAAGTTCCAGAAATCACATTCTGGAGAGCATAGGTGTTCATAAACTTGCTCATGTTTTATGGTTCCAAAAAGTTTAAACAACTCCTTCTGTATCACCGTTACTACTTACTTGTCTTAAAGTTTGGATATCACCATAGATTTCTTTCTCTAATCATTATTAGCTTAATATCCAAAATGACTTCAAAAGCAAAATATAGAAGTAAGATGCCAAGACCAATAATTATTTGTAAATAATTCTTATTTGGGAATATTCCTATATAGCTCCATCAATATATATCACCAAGAGCTGACTGCGTGAGTAAATATTTTCCTAGGTTGAGTTTAGTTATCAGTAATGAGTTCTAAAAATAGAAATACATTTCATTTGAAAGAACCACAGGCAAAATAAGGTATGTTAGAAAAGGAATCCATAGAGCTAGTAAATAATATCTGATATAGAGAAGTGAATCACTAATGGAAACATAATTTGTGAAATTATGTTTCAGCTCAAGGACAATGTAGATTTTTTGTTCTTTCCACCAATGCAACTGCAACTTTATGCAGCTAAAAGGCACTGCCTTTTCAGCTTGGTTTCATTGTCACAAGCAATGAAATGAAAGGCTTTCCAGAACAGCCTGTTAGTGCCCTCTATTGACATTTTCAATCGTTCAGATCATTTCAGGAAAAGAAACCAGCACGATTTTTAAATGTCTCTGAAAGAATTTTCTGCAGAGGAAATGGGAATAATTTTCACGATATACATTTTCACCCCTTAGAATGTGTTTGAATACATTACGATAACACCAACTTTCTTTTCATCTGATATGGATTTCTGGCTAGATGTGCTTTCAAGGGGAAAAAAAAAGACACAAGAAGTTAATATGATTGAAAAATGCAAACTCATTATGAAATTTCATATATTAGTACACAAACAATAGACTGTGTAAATAGCTGGGGACATTCTAGTCAGTATTCGCAGGCTGCAGCACAATCAAACACAAACTAATATTTCACAGCGATGCTTTGAAAGTATTTTACGGTATCTAACTGAACTCTAAAAAGTCGTGTCTGTACACTTTACTAAGATCCACATTGATCATGAGTCAGCCTTACTTTTGTTTTGTTTTATTTTCCCCTAGGTTTGCATGCTTCAAAAAATTTAAGTTTGAAATTTTAATTTTACCTATCAACAGTATTTCATTGATTGTTTTAAATGTGTCTCTTTAATCTAAAAATTACTATTTAAAACAAAGTTGACTCAATTTTCTAATCATAAACATTGCAGATAAAATGTGACTTCATTTTAAAATAATGAACTAATACAGACTGCAAAATTACTTGTTTATTTATATTTTATCATCTATGTATCTATCAATATATGTTTTAAAAATTTCTTTTTGCATTTCTCTCAATTGGAAGCTCTTAAGCTTTTAATGAGTTTAGAGAGAATGCAATTTAGCTTTATTAAAGACTTTGCCATTGCATAGGAGATGAACAATCTATCCCATTATGCAATGAGGCAAATAGAGATGACAAACAGGAGTTAGGGCAGAGTGGATACATTTCTAATACCTACCGAGTCATCTTTTCCTTTGGTTCTTCTATATTATTGAATAATTGAAGAGACTTCTCAGAGCACTAGTGGCATTCATTTAAAATGTACCATAGCGGGGTTTCCCTGGTGGCGCAGTGGTTGGGAGTCCGCCTGCCGGTGCAGGGGACGCGCGTTTGTGCCCCTGTCCGGGAAGATCCCACATGCCGCGAAGCGGCTGGGCCTGCGAGTCATGGCCGCTGAGCCTGCGCGTCCGGAGCCTGTGCTCCGCAGCGGGAGAGGCCACAGCAGTGAGAGGCCCGCGTACCGCAAAAAACAAACAAACAAAAAAAAAGTACCATAGCAACAACAATAACAACAAAAACACAACTAAGAGCCAAATAGAAATTATATGAATAATTTTCTTTTTATTCACTTAGGAATTTATAAAACACCAGCTCTCTGACCATATTTACTAATGTAATAATCTAAAATTTTAACTCTAGTTGTTCTGGATGATTTGACAGGTAATTATGAATTTAGTCATTTATAGAGACAAAATTTCCATAGTTTTCTCTCTACACTTTGTACAGCAGTCACTCAGTAATTTTTACTTTCCAAATAGTTATTTTTTTTTAACTTAGTACTGGCTACTAATTAACTACAAACTCTATGCATATAACTGTAGATATATTTTGGCCAAAGTAATTTGTTCAAATTTTATTTTTTATTTATAATCCTTTTTTCCCTGTGTCTTTGAGAAAGCTAATTCTGAAATAGAAAAAGAGGTATCAATATAATTTTTCTTTCCCTTTTACTACTCTTTGCTAAGAATAAACCTTTATGGGTCTAAAAGCTTTTTTCTTTTAGTCATGTTAAAAATTCAATAGCATCTGAACTAGTTATTTCTAGCCAAGGAAGACACAGCCAATTTTAAGTGGATCATGTGAATGGAAAGGAAAATTTTTTCTCTTGTAAGGCTCTAGTGTCTTTGTTTTAATGCAACTGCAGAGAAAAGAAATGGCCTCTGAAAACTCTTTTGAATATGGCATTATGAAAATTTATGTGGTCTTCACAATGGAGGAATTCTTTACCATAACTTCAAATAAATTAGTCTATAAATGAGTAAGAGTATTTGGAATATAGTACAATGTTAGATAAAAGCGCTCAGGTATTTAGAAGATTTATCATAGTTGATTCAGTAAAAGAAATATATACACACACACCGAAAGATAGAGAGGGAGATCACTTTCTAATTCATTTTTGCCTTTTCAACTTTAGTATCTAATTTTCATAAAGGTGAAGGAAGAGGGGAAGATGAGAAAATTCAATGAAAATCAAATCTTTGTTGATTGTATTTCCAGTTATGCAGTTATTCAAAAATATCCTAAATTAAAGTTATATATATCAAAATATAGGCACAGGAATAAATGGTAAAATAAGTGGACTAGTCTATAAATGCTGGAAACTGACCATATATGCTTATGTAGTTGAAACTGCAAACAAAGTTGAAATTTCAATTGAATTAGGAAAGAATAATAACATTTTGGTGTTTAAAAATTATTGAATTTGAGATTGGGGAATAAAAATAAAATTAGCAGTTTTTATAAAAGAAATCAACATGAATTTCAGAAGTATTCACACTTTATTATATTGCATGAAATTGTAAACTTACTTAAAATATATGAATAATTTTTTATATAAATTCTGGAAAAGAAAAGGCTTTTGTAAGCATGATTTCCTAGGTAAACACCATAAAAAATAAATTGGTATATTTGATTACACGAATTATAAAACTTTTGTAGTGCATGAAAAAAAAGAAAGAAATACAATCTGAGCATCTTTTTCAAAATATATATGATAGGCAAATTACTAATATATTTAACCTGAAAAGAGCTTTTATAAGTAAAGTACCTAAATGAATACACTAAACTGGACAAATTACACAAGAGCTAATAGGGGAAAATGAATATTTTCACTAGTTATTGAATTAAAATGAAAACAATACTTCATGGTTTTAGCATTGCGGGAAAAAAGTACTATTTTATTCTAGTTGGGGTATGAAGAAATGGGCATTCCCTATATTCTTGTTTAGAATCTAAGTTGCTATGTATATTATGTGTGCTAATATGTTAATAAAAATGTAGTCTGTATCTTTTGACTCACAAAGTCCCTTTTAGGCTTTCTCTAAGGAAATAATAAAAAAATTGTAAGGGATTATTCCAAATATTATTGTTTATATATTATTATGATAGTGATTAATATGAAACATCTTAAATATTTATTATAAGGAATTAATATATAAATATATATTAATCAGATTCATGCTTACAATCATATATTAGAATTTTAGTAAATGCGAAACTGTTGAGAAAAACATTTACAAAGCAAAATGTACACCATAATCCCATGCTTTTTAATGTTTATATAAATATGTATGTTTGTAAGTATGTGTATATCTGCAAATAATACTACATATACATGTAAAATACTAAAAGGGTACATATCAAAATATTAACAATGTTTATTTCTGTCTGACTGATAGATTTTAGATGATCCATCTAAATGTTTTCTTTAACTTTGTTTATATTTTAGAGTTTTTCTGAAATTAATATTCTTTGAAAAAATATTGTTTTTAAAAAGTATTTAATATTCATCCCCTTTGCTCATGCTATCCAGCTGTAGGTTCACCTTTTAGTACTTTTCTATAGTAATCCATAATCCATTTTACATCTGCTGAAAAGAAGAATGATTCCAAACATGAAAAAAATGTTAAAGAATGATATTTTATTTTCATGTTTCATGTTTATAAAGTGAGCACTAAGGCATACTAAGTTGAAAAGCACCAATAACTTTATAATGTGATACTTATATTTTTGGCTGTGAGTTATACAGAAGGTTTACATGCTAAAATGGTACATTAAAAACAATAGGTCTCTTTCTAAATCAATAACACTTTATGTCCTGTTTTTTGTTTTTTGTTTTATCCCACACTAACTACCATTACACTGAAACCCTCCTGGCACTTTAGAACTATTAAAAAGAGCACAAAGATTCTCTAAACAAAAAAATAATCATTACATTTTTTGCACCTAAATACAAAGACAGTGAATCTTTTTCGTCTATAATCCAAGATAGTTTTTATTATTATTGCAAATAGAACTTAAAAAAAAAAAACTCTTTGTTTTTGTAAATGAAGGACATGCAACAAAGTCTCTATATTATCTGGAAGCTCTATTGGCTCTTCATTCTTATCAGACAAAAAAACTGATAATACCTATAATATATGTATATCTACTTAATTTCTGATATATCCCAAATAGCATCCTGCCCTCATGGTGTTTATCTTATAGTGGATATATATGCTATATATATGTCAATCTATGTATTAACATATATATACAATATAATATAATATATAGAAAAAGAAAATGTAGATTTATTTTTTGGATACATATACTTTTTATGAGAATCTAGAAGAAGGTGAAAATAAGTTTATGTGGTAGAGAAACAGCAGTTGATCTAGGTATGAGCTACTTTTGTCTTGCCTATTTTTCCCCCAATGTTTTTTTTCCTCTTACTTCATATTCTTGTTAGTGAATCTGTTTACCCAAAGTTATCTTTTTGAGCCAAGTCATAAATTACCAGCCAGCCTATAAATAAACTGTCTTTGGTTGATGCAGTCAGGACTTTTGAATTTAGCGCTGAAGGTTGAATTCCCACAGGAAAGGAGTTGTGGGTGTACATTCGGAAAGTATGGAGAAGTATTAAACACTCTCAGAAAGAAATATGGAAAAAAAGACACTAAATATTTCTAATATGATGTGTTGTGGTATATGTTTATTATAACAATAGTACTTATCTGTTTCTTTCATTTTATTATCCATTCACCACAAGGAAAATATTTCTTCCCACCAGTGGGTTTCAGTCTTTTCTAGTAGACTTAATCATATATTAGGCAATATTTCTCCACCTACAAAAATAACAATTTAATATGACTCAGCCTACTACTAAGAACTAACGCCATCCTTTATGAGAGAGATTGCTCTCTTGGTATTGCTTATTATTTTTGTCAAGGTAGAAAGGAACTTTTTAAAAAAGGGTTGGGGTATTAACAACTTTCTTATTTGTAAAAGGGGAGAAATGAATAATCAATGCTTTCTTATACTGAGTCTCTGCTGTTTCTCCATTTTTTGGAAACTACTCAGCTTCCATCTCTCTTCAACCATGTAAAATTATTTCAATAACTACCAGCAACTGAATCTGTAACTGGTGCATCTGTTTTGTTCTTCTTGCCCTGGTGTCAAAGACTGTTAAGGGATTTACATAAAATCTGAGTAAATAAACACATTGAAAATACCAACCTTCAAAAATTTACAAATAATTTTCCTCACTATCACTTTCTATCTGGACCCCTAATCAAAATGGAGTTTGGTGTTCCTCAGGTGATTAATAGATAAATAAAATGTGCTATACCCATACAAAGAAAAATTATTCGATAATAAAAAGATATTGAAAGACTTATATATGGTACAACATGTATGAACCTTGGAACCATTATACCAGTTCCAAAAAGCCAGTCACAATGACCACGTGGTGTAAAATTTCATTAATAGGAAATGTCTAGAATATGCAGATCTGTAGATACAGATAGTAGATTAGTATTTGCTTAAAGCTGGGGAGGGCGTTAAGCAAGAAAGGAGTATGTTCTTCAAAAAGACTAGTATATATAAAATATTCTAGAGGCAAGAGGTACTAAAGGAGGACATGTATTTCCAATATATTTCAGTAAGCTGAAGGACAAGTTACTGAATTTCTAAACTAAGGTAGTAATCATAAGGATGGAGAGGAGAGATACTGTGTAGATTGTTAGGAATTAGCAGTGGGTAGATGTGATGGTCAAATGACGCAGTCAAGGTGACCTGGAGATTCGTGTTAATGGTTAGCAGTTGCGGCAGGGGGGGAAAGAGAGAGAGAGGAAAGAGAGAATAGACATAATGAGTGAGAGAGATAGACTAGTTTTTCAGAATATTGCTAATAAATATTCCAATGGGAAATGCTGCAGTAGCGTGAGAAATTGTAAGACTAGATGTACAGAAATGGAAGTAATTTGCAGAACTAGGAGAGTGAAGTTAGGGTATTAGATTGTATTTCCCAGGCACAAAGAAGAAAAGAAAGCTGAGAATTCATTCTTTGGGAGTTTTTATTATTGATTGGACATAAAGAAGGGAAAAGATGATCCAGTAAATAATTCTGAGGGGACAGTCAGAAAACTAGAAGAAATTCTAGATTATAGTGTTGTGGACATCAAAGAGGATAATTAAAGCAGCCTCAAGGAGTGGAAGGTCCAGAGCTACTAGACCCAGCCATGTATTTTTATATACATGAGATTGTCTACTAATTCACTGAATGAGTCCCCTCACGTTGTCCTTTCCACTTCTTCTTGTTGAGACCATCTGATAAAAATCTAACTGTATGTATAAGCATATTAAGCAGGGTTTCTAGTTGCTTTCTTAGCTGAGTAAGCTTTTGTTTGCTAATGAAGATAATAATGACGACTGAAGATGTTGCCAGAGCTGTGGGAGTTATAGAATGGCAGAGAATCCACAGAGAACTATAAACAGCACAGGATAATGAAAAGAATACTTTTCTTTGTTCCAGCTCAGCTGGGAACTAGATCTGTGTCCATAAGAAAATCCTTTACCTTATCTCTATCACTTATGTCCTCATCTGCAAAAAACATGCCATTTGAACTTGGTTTTTAAGATTCAGCTCAATTTCTTTCAGTGCTAGAATTTTTCTAATAAATTTATCATCACTTGGAACACCAAAAAATTTTGTATTTATTTGTGAAACACATTTTCAAAGCAACCCCTGCCATAACAGTGTCATTTGAAAGCAATAAGACTCAAAAGTTTGAATAAGACATTTACTTTCATTATTTATTCATTCATTTAACAAATACTTGCTGAGTCTACCATGTTAGGAACATGTCAAGTAAGAAAAATACACTGGAGAAGAAAAAAATGCAAGTGTTCGCATTCATGGAACTTAACAATAGTAGGAAAGAACCATATTAAGCAAATGTTTAATTGCATTTAGACTTTTCTGGATAAAGCTGTTAGAGCCTTTTCCTTCTTTTTCTTTTTCTTTTCTTTTTTTTTTTTTTTTTTAAGTTCTACAGATTCAGATATACCATAGGGGTTAAATTATGTCTAAAACATATTGGTAATGCAGAGTGAAATCACTCCTAAACTTGGTTAGTTTATAACTGTTTAATATTTTTCCTCAACGTTCACATTATTAAGATGTTACACTGTATCGTATGTGTTTACTGCATAGGTAAACCAACAACAAAACAAGCTGTGGTAGATACATTTACTCCATATTGGTTTGCAATGAAATGTTTTATGATGGGCTATGACCTCACTTCATGGATTAAAAGCATAGCAACGTCAAATAGCTTTGAGGCTCATATAAAGCATCATCAAAATTCATAGTAAACATAGCAGGAGAGACTGCAGATGTGTTTAAACTCATTGTCAAGAAAGTATTGCCATCTTGCCTGAAATTGATAAGACCCGTATAACCAGGTTAAGGAAAAGCTCTTTCCAGATCCCTTTTTTTTTTTTTTTTTTTTTTTTTTTAATAAATCTTACAGCATATGTGGGGGGGAAATCTTGCCAACACATAGAAGTAAGAACCACTGATAGTTATTCTGCAGACACCCTACACTATTTGTTGACTTATAACTTATAACTTTGTAAATTTCAGAGTATGTTATTTCTTATCATCATTGCTTGTGTTGTCTTTTCTCTAGGTCAATTTTCTAAGCGTATTCCCAGTGGAATAGATAAAACTAGCCTGCTTGAACTTTTTCTATGATGTGTTTGACAGAAACTTTTGTCTTTGAAAGGAAAGTAAACAATTGCTGAGGGATTGAACCTATTTCTAGGATCATTGTTATGCATATGATGGACTGAAAGAATGACTTAGGAGGTCTTTCAATTGCTCATATTTTTAATACAAGTTGCCTTCATTTTTTAAGAAGTTTAATGACTTGGGATTTCATTTACACCAAATAATGAGAGCCTGTGCAAGACTGCAAATTGTAATGTGGGTGTTGTCATGCACTGCTGCACTTGATAGATAATTTATTCAGAGGCTTGGAAGAGAGCTTCTTAAAAATAACTGACATTGAGGATGCCAATAAACATTGATGGCATGCATATGACAGCTGCGATATCATTAGTAGGTGAAACACCCTACTGTGTAAACAGCTTCAAACTGACTCTAAGAGTAATGTATTTTAGACAAAGGCATAAGTGAATTCACAAATTCATCCTACTTACAGTTCTCTAACTCAGTTCTATCTTTTTAAAGTTTTATTTATTCATTTTTTATTGGTGTAGTTTGGTGGATATAGCATTTGAAAAGGCAGAGTGCTCTATCCTTTCATATTTCCTAACAGACAGTTGCTGTTGCAGTTCTGTTAGTGGAAGATTACCATTACAAATCTGCCTGTCTAACCAGATGGTAAATAAGACTAATTGAAATTTTGTTTGGAACTTTCTATTAAGACTAGATGAGATTACAGGAAGTCATGATTACATACTGGGACTAGTTTATATTATGAGAAACATATATGCGTATATTATTTCATTTCTGCTACAAGTAATCATGAGGAAGAATTAACTTGTTCTATATATCTGCAACGGTACAAACAAGACCTATGGACACAGGGAAAAGTAACTCAGACTCTGAATAATGGAGAATTTCTAATGATTTGTCTGACCAAAGGGAGAAAAGTCTTTTTCTGTAGCCAGTGAGTTTCCTATCTCTGAAATATTCAAATATATGCTGGATAGCCACTTGGTAGCAATGCTATATACTGAGGATGTCGGCTTCAAATAGCAAGGATGCTCTCCCAGATGATTTTAAAAGTACTCTTCAATCTTTGGTTTCTATATATCCACATAGAAAATTCTTCCAGGGTAATTCTAGCTCTATAGTATGAGAAGAAGTAAAATGAAATATTATGGCAGAGAGAAATGCAAAACAGAATTCCCCACACTGTAATTGAGAATACTTAGTTTCCTATCTTTTTTTTTTTTTTTTTTTTTTTTTGGCGGTACTTGGGCCTCTCACTGTTGCGGCTTTTCCCGTTGCGGAGCACAGGCTCCGAACGCGCAGGCCCAGCGGCCATGGCGCACGGGCCCAGCTGCTCCGCGGCATGTGGGATCTTCCCGGACTGGGGCACGAACCCGCGTCCCCTGCATCGGCAGGCGGACTCTCAACCACTGCGCCACCAGGGAAGCCCCCTTTCTTTATATTCTATAACAAAATTTTCAAAGGGAAAAAGTACTGAAAAAGCAGCTATGAATTTGGGTCTTATACATTATTCTTACAATAAAGAACATTTAATATGTTCTTTATTTTTACTTAACTATGATTTTTATTCCCTCTCTCTTTTTCCATCTCTTTCCAAAAGTACCCAAATGATAAATTTTAAGATTCATGTTTGTGGAACCACAATATTATCAGCTAAATGCAACCAATTTCACAGTTAATAGTATACTAATTAGTATTTCATTATATTAAACATCTTCTTAAAACACTTCTTAATACTGCAAGTGAGGCCAGGAAATATAGAATACTTGGCTGCTCAGTTAGCTGTGACTATTTCTCTTAAAAGTACATAAATACTGAGAAATGGAACCTGAAGCTCTATATGTAAAAATGTCTGTAGAAGAAATGTTATTTTCCTGTAAGTTGAAAGAACAATGTAACTATGATGGAGGTAAAGCATTCATTTAAAAATATCCAATTTTACAAAAATACACTTGGCACAATATAAAAGATACTATACTTGTTAGTAACCTTATGTTTTATATTTTCATTCCAGGATTTACTCTTCAAAATGAGACGTGAACATTCTTATCTTCAGTTTCAATATTTGTAAAAAAAAAAGTCTTTATTTCAATTATGAAAATATAATTCACCATAAAAATATAAATAAATATATATTTGTATATTTAAATATATTTATTTAAATATACAAATATATATTTATTTAAATATTTATTTATATTTTATATAAAATATAAATAAATTGTGTCTATACAATTATTCTATGTAAAGAGAATTTTAGAAATGATGTTTTCTTCTGAGCAAAAATGGTACCGACTGGGAACATATTCCAGACTTGTGAAATTGGAAAGTTGTAGTAAGAACAATTATACTAAAAATCAATGTTGTATATGAAAAATAACTTCCCAAGGTTTCAGAGTCTAAACAGCTATCTAATTTTGAAATTCCAAAGTAATAATTTTCATTTGCAATAATCTAAATTTGGTACAAGAATAGATAACTATTTTCATTAAAGTTTTGATAAACTTTTGGAAAGAATTGATCTATGGTTAGAAAAGTTCACAAGAAAACAATAAGGCCATTAAAACTGCACCTGAGTAGTAGAACATTCATATATTATTCTTATTCTGCAGAAAAATCAAAGTACCTCAGATCAAAAATAGGTCCTTGGAGAAAAATTGCAGCAATCC
This sequence comes from Physeter macrocephalus, assembly GCF_002837175.3. NCBI lineage: Eukaryota > Metazoa > Chordata > Mammalia > Artiodactyla > Physeteridae > Physeter > Physeter macrocephalus. Next base: position 127,293,359 of record NC_041214.2, read on the forward strand.
AATTTCATTCTGTATTTAGAGAGGTGAATTGCAAATCAATGACTAATCTTTAAAGAAATTATAGAGAATGTTGGATCACCATACTGAGCATAAATGAGCATTTCTGTGTCTCTGGTAACTGAAATTTCAAAAACATTTTAGCTGGTGACAAAAACTGTGCTTTAAGACAGACATTAAACAAAAATGGTATAGTTACACATAAGTACACATCCCCCAAAAGTATGAAACATATCTTAAACAATGCAGTTTATACATAAATAAGTTTTCTCCTTTAATTTTCTTCAGGGAAACTTTTTCATGTCATCAGATGCATATATATTTGTTCTTTGTATATAATTTATTTCTAAGTGGTCTTTTGAATTTTAAAGAATTTCATCTATTGACAATTTAGATCAATTTTTACATATTAGATTTTTGCATCAAATTTATTAGACTCTCACTTGTAAAATAATGTGTATGTGTGTCAATGAAAATGGTAAGTGCTTATTAACTGTGTCAACTTGATTAAGCTAGAGAATATATTTCTAAGAATCTCCTTTCTTAATATAATTTTTTTTTTTTTTTTTTTGCCTCACCACGAGGCATGTGGGATCTTAGTTCCCCAACCAGGGATCGAACCCATGCCCCCTGCAGTGGAAGCACGGAGTCTTAACCACTGGACCGCCAGGGAAGTCCCTCAATATAATTTTGAGTTAAACTAGGCCACAATAGAAACTTGTGAGAGAGTTTAAATGCAGAAGTGAAGTGAATTACTTCAGGAGGTCTTTTGATGCCAAGACATGACAGACACAGAATTGACTGGTGGGCTGTAGAATGTCTTTTCTGTCCTCCACTCTGCTGTGAGGCTGTCATCCCAACTATTGGATCTACTGCCGAGCAGCATTTCTAGGCCCACCCTCAGAGGCTTGGTTGTGGACCCACTGAGGCCAATAGTTTCCCAAAGACCTCCCCACAAAATCTAATCCCCAGCCCCACTTCCACTGCTGGAAATGAATATCTTCCCAGACTGACTGGTAACACTTGCTTGGATATTCATACTCCCCTTTCTGATCCTTCATTTCCCCAGCATCTCCCACAGTTTTATAGTCTGAATCCATATAAGCACTCCCATATTAGATACCACTCCTATTGATTCTGTTCTTTTGATGAAACCTGGGCTAACAGGTAAACACACTAGATAAACACACTAATAGGCAGATGTTATTATTGTCTTGGTTTTGCACATGTAGAAACTAGGGTCAGAGATAACCAAGATCAGATGTCTTATAATTGGTGGAGCCAGAATTCAAACCCAAGCAGTCTGGCAAATGGTAGTCTACAATCCAACATGAGTTCATTAAAAACCAGGATACGCTGTGGTGAGGGGCGTGTTAGAAACTGCATGTAAAATGACCTGGGTTTAAGTTCTAGTTTTACCACTCATCAGTGAGACCTAACCCTATTTAATTATTCCTAGTGTTATTTTTCTTATCTTTTTAAGAATTGGGGGGATTAGGTGATCTTCAATTTTCCCTTCATCTTAAAAATCCTATAAACGTACTGTTCGAGCCTAGTACAGTTTCTTCCCCAAACTGCACCTCTTTCCACAGTAATTCCAAGGGTAATTGATACCCAGAAAGATTCTAGTATGTGGACTCTGAAGTCACAATCCATGTAGCTGGACCCAGACTCTACTACATATCTGTGGTACGTTAGAATAATGAACTCCAAAGATGTTCATGTCTTAATTTCCAGAACCTGTGAATAAGTTATATGGCAAAATGAACTTTTGTGATGTGATCAAGTTAAGGATCTCAAGATGGGGAGATTATGCTGTTTATCCAGGTGAGCCCAATGTAATCAAAAGGGATATTATAAGAGAAAAAGGGAGGCAGGAGAGTCAGAAAAGGAGATATGATGTTGCATGCAGAGGAAGGAGTTGTGCACAGTCAAAAGCCAAGGGATGTGAGCAGCTTCTGGAAGCTGGAAAAAGGAAATGAGTTCTCTCCTAAGACTCCAGAAGCCCTACTAACACATTTTAAACTTCTCATCTCCAAAGTTTTAAGAAAATATATTTGTGTTGTACTAAGCCTTAAAGTCTGTAGTGCTATCTTATAGCTACAATAGGAAACTTATGCAATTAGCCTAACATTATATCACCCTATGAGTCATCCCAGGGTCCTCTTCTTTTTCTGGCTACACATCTCACTTAGTGATTGCCTCAATTATCATAACTATTCATTCCATTTACATGAAGTTTAACTTTTTTTGCAGCTCTTATCTTTTACTGAGTTTAACCTCATATACAGTATCCAACTATCCAGTTTACACCTCACCTTTAATGCCTAATACACAAGTTAAATTTAACATGACCAAAATACTCTCTTCCCCCCAGGCCTCCTTGTCTCAGAAAATGAGACAACTATTTTGTCAGTTGTGAAAGCCAAATATTTGAGAGTTATCCATGACTCCATCCAATATCTAACTACCATCCAATATCTAACTAAATTATCAAGTTCTATAAAGTTACCTCCAAAATGTGTCCATTCTTTTTAATTTCCCTGGCATAAGCCATAATTATTTCCTACCTGAACTTCCACAGTAGCCTCCTAATTCATCTCCTTGTTTCATTCTTGTGTCCATGCTGGTCCATTTCTTGTGTAGAATCCTAAATGACCTTTATTATTTTTTAATGTTGTGACAGGTTATGTCACAACCTTACTTAAAATTATCCAGTAGATTTCAATCATTCTAAAATAAAACCACACCCCTTTACCCTGATCTATCTGGACCTATTCAAACTCTCTTTCCTCTTTTAATAACCACTCCATTCTTAAGCATCACACTGTAGACACACTGGTCTTTATGTTCCTGGAATCCACTAGATTTATTCCCACTTAGGGTCCTTGTATTACTCTTTCTCTACAGAAAGGTCTTTTTTTATTCCTTTTTCTGAAGATGTAACTTCTTTTTTCAGTCTTTCATTTCTCAGCATAAATATTCTTCTTTCATTCATATGAATATTTGTAATTCCGCAGAAGTTCGCTGGCCCCCTGAGGCCCATGTTCTTTGCTGGTAACTCCCCCTCTATTTCTTTAGACAAATGTTTTCTCCATTCTTGTGGCTGAGGATACTCAAATTATGGCAACAATACTGGGTTTTTTTCCCTACAAACAAGCATTTCTTTCTCATTTTCTCTGTGTTGGACACTGTTTCTCCAAGTGAAATACATTCCTAAAGGTTGAACATGTGTGAGAATGGCCTTTCCTTTAGGAATAGGGTGAAAATATCTTACATTTTCTAGTCCACAGTATTGTCTCTCTCAAAGATATTCTAGTCTCTTGTTTCCCTTCTTCCACAGATTGCTCACTATTTGATATTTTCTTCGTATACTAATTTAGCTCTCAATCTGACCTTCACTCAGTCACAATAATGTAAGCTCCAGGAAACAACAACATTGTCTTTCTTGTTTACTGTTGTGTTCCGTGTGCCTTACACAGTGCCTAGTACATTAAATATTTGTTCAATAAATGTAAATGTCAATTTAGTTGGTGATGAGGCCTCCCATGAATCAAGTCGCATAAGAATTTTACAGCTGAGAGAGGATGATGAAGTTGTTTTGTCTGTGAGTAACTGACAAAGGATCCCTCAGTCTTTCTCAGTAACTTCTTTCTCGGTAATAATCCATCCAAGCTTTGTAGAACTTTGTACAACCCCTAGAGAGAAGAATCTGTGTGAAGAAAATGAATAAATTATGTGTGGGGGGAGAGAGTCTATTGTGAGATATGGAAGCTAAGCAATGTTAATTTAAGGTACAATTTGGCGTAAAAGTAGGACTAGGTGTTCTCCTTGGATATAAATTGAACAACTTGGCAAGGTGGGCACTTTAATGGTAAAATCTGGAGAAATCACACATGCAGTGAATGCCAGATTCATCACTAATGAGCATTTATAGGGGTAGAATGCAGCTCTACCTGAGGGTCATGTTGTGAGGAAGAACAAAATACAGGTGAAAGTGAACAAGAGGGCCACACAACATGGCGTGCGGAAAGAATGCTGAGCAATCAGCTGAAATGTGTCGTGTGGCAGTGCGTTTTAAAACTGTATTTAAGGGGCTTCCTTGGTGGCGCAGTGGTTGCGCGTCCGCCTGCCGATGCAGGGGAACCGGGTTCGTGCCGCGGAGCGGCGTCCGGAGCCTGTGCGCCGCAACGGGAGAGGCCACAGCAGAGGGAGGCCCGCATACCACAAAAAAAAAAAAAAAAAAAAAAAAAAACAACTGTATTTAACTCTCTGATTTTTGCTCTTGCTTTCAGTAGCTTTGAATGGAGAGAATAATGGTTCTTTTTCCTTGGTGCCATCTCTCTAAATTCCAAAGGATATTGTGTAGTGTAATAACTTATATTTCAAATTCTAAGATGTTTGAATAGATGAAATAAGGTTAATTATTGATTCTCATTAATTTTCTGCCTCTGCAGTAAGCTTTTATGCTTCTCTGTGTAAATGATTGACTTGCATAATTGCGTGCATGTCTAAGTGCTGCTTTTTGAGAGATGACATCAGTGGATTTAAAGATTTTATTCTAGATTGTCTTTCAGAATTATTTCAAATACCTTTTTATATACAATTAGTTCTGCTTATGCTGAACAAAAGTGGGCCAAATTTATGCTAAGTATTATGACACTTTATTTCTTTAACAATATATACTGCTATAAAGCATTTTTACATCTGGAATCTAGTTTTCCATCATAATTTTCTTTTGGGGGGGAGTTAATGCATTATTATAGTCGTTCAACAATCTACTCATCCAACCACCCACCCACCCACTTATTCAGCCATAATTTTTGTAGAACTTTGTAGCAGACACTGAGATTTGCCCTGGTGATACCAATTATGAATAACATATGTTCTTGTGACTGGAGAGGTCACAGGTAGTAGAGATGTGTGACACACAAGTGAATAATTTGAAAACAATGTGATAATTATTATAACTATATTATGTACACAGTACTTTGCCCAGTTCACTTACTTTTTTTTATGCCTATAAAGCTTTATACAAAATTAGGTGCTCTTGATGTCAGACATTAATTGGACACCCTGGAAGACTAGGGCATATTAGATAATTTAAAGGCAATACAATACAATGTTTGGTTTATGTTTATTAAAATGGGTATTAACATTTGGGAACAAAAAAATCAAAGTTAATTGTCTTGCTCCACACACTTGTGAGTGTTCATAAGATATGCTTTACTCTCTAAGGCCATCATAATGAGAGAGAGTAAGAGAAGATTAGTCCCAATGAAGGAAAGAGGTGGAAAAAATTTGATAGTAAAATATGTATTAAAAAGGAAATTCAAGTGAATATAGATGAACTCTATCAGTAACAAGAAAAATGATAGCTTCCCAGCTTAATTTACTTTGGCAAACACTTGCATGTATGCAATGGGAATATAATCTAAACACCTTATTATAATATGTATCTCTTTGCTGCAGCTTGCTTTACCATACGAATAGATACATAATGCTTGCAGGAATAATTTGTGGTTAAATGTGTTTTGTTAGCTGTTCCCAAGAAAACTGAAGGGAGAAATACATTTACCAAAGTACTTAGAATATGATTTCTTAAAAAAAAAACCCTCAAATTGAGGAGACCCACATTGATTATTTACATTACTAATTTAATATCAGAGTCATATGTGGTGAAAGCAAATGGTTTCTTCAGCAAAAAATAAATAAATAATAAAATCTTTAGTCCAATTATTTTTGTCAAATGTATCATGTCACATTTTAGAAAGAAGTTAATAAGGTACTTATGCAAATGGAGAGATTATATGATTATGATCCCTAGTCATATTGATAATATATTTAAAATTATATTGTGATCTTTGTATTATTTAAGATGGAAAAGATTTGATGAAAACAATTCTACTTCATTACTCATTAGGAAAATGCATCCTAATAAAACAATACAAAGATAATTTTTTTTTACAAAATTTTAAGATTTTGGATTTCCCAGTGCTTTGAAAATACAATTTTTTGAGGTAAATATTCATGTAAAATTCAACTACACAGAAATATTAATTCACTTGCCAGGATAGTGGCAGCCTTTCAGAGTAACACATTGCATTTATTTCATTGTTTCCCTGCCACCAAACCTACCCCATTCTTGTCAGAGTGGTCAGACACCTATGGATCTCTACTGACTTTTACACTCATGGAGTCACGTCTCTATGGACCACATTCTCAAGCTCTGCTTTTTGACAGTCAGTTTATATGCATTGTACATGGTAATAAACATCTGCCTTCAGCAATTACAGTTACCTTATCAGTGACAGGAGGAAAAATGAAATACTTTGATGAGACATTTTATACAATGTGTATAGTTCACTGCCTGGAAGCATTTCAGTTTTAATGTTGCATTATAAAAGCTTAGATTCTGCATACTGGAAAAATATTACATAGTAACAATAATTTAACTTTGTAATCCAACTAAATTAGTTGAAACAGAGTTTCTCAAGCTAAGAGTCCACACACAGTTTGGGAACTATGATATTGATATTACTTGCAGTGGTGTATATTTTATAGGTTTATTTGATAATGATTTGTATGTCTGACTTTACTTACTAGTTGTGTGAGAGTACATATACACAAATAAGATAAACTCATTATATCTAATATGATATGTCTAATTTTTGTATTATATTATTATAAGAATAAAATATTCTAGGTGTTCAAAGTAATCTATGAATTTCAGATTCATAGGTTTTGAATTAAAAAAGGCTTCAAACACTCAAAAGTTCCCTTTATATCAAAACCAGGTTCTCATTTAGTTTTTATTCTCAAAATTTAATTCCTTAGCATGTTTTAACAAGAATAAACTATCTTAAAATCATGCACACTTTAGATATTTGGTTTCAGAATCATTTTATTTTTCTCACAGTTTTTAAATTCAGATGTTATTTTTTAAACAGAGTTTTGGGTTCACAGCAAAATTGAAAGGAAGATACATATACGCCCTGTATATATATATTCATATACCCCCTGCCTCCACACATACATAGCCTCCTCCCTTTATCAACATGTCCCACCAGAGAGGTATATTTATTGAATTGATGAACCTATGTTGACATGTCATAATCACCCAAAGTCCATGGTTTACATCAGGGTTCACTCTTGGTGTTGTACAGTCTATGAGTTTGGACAAATGTACTCACAATTTTTTGAGTCAGGAAGTCAGATAAGGCTTGGCTGGAAAGTTTGTGTCTAAGTTATGTGTCATGAACTGGAGTGCCTGGGAGTGAAAGATCCATTTCCATGATGGTATTTTCTCTCACTTATATTTAGTGCTTTGGTGGACATGGTTCGAAGGTTGGACTCAACAGAGCGCTTTTCCATTTCAATGCCATCTCCAAGTCTCTCCATTTTGTCTTATACATGACAGATTAGGGTTCCAAGATACCACTGAAGAAGCTTCCAGTCCTTTCAAAGTCTAGCCCCAAACTGACACTGTGTCTCTTTTATCACACTATTGAACGTAACAGTTACATGTTAACCAAATTCAAAGAGGGGAAGAAGGTCACTTTTTTCTGTGGAAAAAAAATGGCAAAGAATTTGTGGCTCTCTTTATCTCAGTAGGAAATATCAAGAGACTCATTTCAAGCTATAAGCTTTAGCAGAAATTCCGTCGAATAAAATAAGGTGAAATATGCATGCTATAAAATCTAAATATAGTTAAGAGAATTTATTAGGTTTTATGATTTGAGACCACTGCCTCTTTTATTTCAACATAAACAAGAATGTCATTGAAAAGATTTACCTCACCGGTGTTTGTTAGAGAGTGCATTCATGTACCTGGCCACATATAAATGGTTATGAATAGTTACACAAACTAGAAATATATAGCTAGTGCATTTTGGATCATTATAAGTATATATAAATATAAAATCATTAAAAATATCTCAGAATATGTCAAAGTCTTGGTGATTCAAAACAATTATAAAATTGTAGATTCTGAAGCTCAAAGGAACCTTAGAGGAATTTAGGCATTATCTTATAGCTAAAGAATAACAGACTAAATCTACTATTTTCCCAAAGATGTAGATACTAAATATAGAACATTTTGTTAATCCTCAAAGACAATGAACTGATTATTATAAAATTATTAAAGTCATTCATATATGACAATAATTAACTGAACAACATTATGTACCAGGCACTTGGATGTGTACTCTACGTACATTATCTTATTTAAGCCTTATGCCAAAAGATATACATTATTTTCTTCTTTGCTAGATGACATTTTGAAATTACTAAGATTAATTTAAAGTTGCTGCTGGGAAATAATTTTTCTGTTTAAACAAGGGACAGTCCGGTTCCTTACCATGAAAGAAAATGTTTCATTTGTACCAGAGAGAAATGTAAAAAATGAAAACCTGACAATATTTTGCAACTATTTTTCTATTATCTAACCTGGAAATACTTTTTAAAAACAACAAATAACAATAACAAAAAAGGTAAAAGACAATTAAATCATCAAGGAAATAGTGGGTAGATTTTACTGCCATGTATTGAAAATCTTATAGATGGCAGAGACCAGAAAAAATATAATTTAAAAAAATTAAAAAACAAATCAAAACAACTTTAAGTAAACACAATAAATGTAAAGAACAGAAGAAAACCCCAAATGTTGACTATACCATCCCTACCCACAACTCTTCCCTTCCCACCACATACAAATACTAAAGCTTAGAGACTATAGTGACCCTTAATAGCAGGGCCTTTAGGAGATGTATTAATGTCTATACAGTTAAGCAGAGCAAAAATATATTTTGAATCCAGTTTTATTTAACGTTATATCAATTGTTCTTTGAAATTAGAGTACAATGTTTCTCTAATATGTAGCTCTCCTTCTTTATGTCTATTCCATTCTTTGAGTTGTAAGTATTCATTCAATTCCAATAAATGTCTGCATTCTAGAAGTCCTACATTATTCAGTTATTTTTCTTCCCTAAAGTTTCCATTTTATTACTTTTTTTCACTAGTAAAGAAAGACTTGCTAAGACACAGAGGAGGTGGAAAGAGGAAGAGATAATAAGCATCATCATCATCATAAAATATAACAGCCTTAAGTTTACTCACCCAATCTTGACATTTAATCTTTCCAGAGATTATTGTGAGTCGATATACGTGTGTCATGTTGTACGTATTGCTCAATAATCTCCTGTTTTTTACTTAGTATATCATAGCTGTCTTTACAAGTCCTGAATATTTAACTATTATCTATATCTATCACACACCCTTGCCTTTGTTTCTTTTGTCCCTTAATTAATTGAAAAAGTTATTTATATATGAAGGCTTTATCTTGTCATGCATCATATCTCTCACAATTATTGTTATTCAGTTTGTAATTTTCATCTTTAATTTTACTTCATGGTATTTAAAATTTTATGAACAAAACTTTCAGTTTTCGTATAATAAAGTACATCAGCTTTTTCCTTTATGATATATGTCGTTGGTGCCATTTCCTCAGCTACTCAATGTGTAATAAAGGTGATAAGTAGTTTTAAAATGAAATTTGGTGCACATGAGTATAACGCGTAAGGATTTAGTGCTTCCAGGTAGGTGTAAACTTAGGGAGCAATTCTTAGTTACACTTATTTTTTTTTTGGTTTGTGGATTGATCCTGAAGTGATAGTGATAAACTTGCAACTTGACCTTTCTTTTCTTTTTGCTTCCCTTTCTTCCTTCCACAAATATTTACTGATTACTTTCTACATACTAAACATGTATAACATCAGAAGATAAATGAGATGCAGCCCTCATTTTAATGCATATAAAATATTAAGTTGGTATTACATCATCACTCTTTTTCTTGATGGCACTGAATGGCAGTTTTAAGCTATGTGCTTCTACTGAATATATTGGGTCCTGAGTGACTGTTCTGGAATAAACTGTAGATGACATCAGCTTTTTTTTTTTTCAGTCCACATCTGCCGCTGACGAGGTATTGGATTCTTTGCCAGACTTTTAACCTTCATGTCTCTACTTACATACTTGAAAAATAAAGGGATTCTTTCTTTCTTAGGTAACTACAACCAACAAAACTTGTAATGCTGAAGTTAGTATGAGAGACACATGTATACTAGCCATTAGGGCATACTTTATTAGATTGAAATCCCAATACAATTCTGTCTCTCTATTGACCACTCAGTCCTTACCATATAATCTTATTAAGAGTCCTCACAGTCCAAAATTGTCTCAAAATACTGGAACTTCCTTTGACAATAGTGTTAGGTCAGTTTCTAATTTCCAAATGGAGAGAGTAAGGTTTTATCGACAAATTTGGTCCTGATGTTTACATGCTTTCATATTTATGTTGCTGTCATCTTCCGCTGTTGAAAACAGGTCACTCATAACTTGCTCAGACTCCCTCTTGCTCCTCTTCATCCTTGCTCAGGTCTCTGGGATCCCAAAGTTTGAAGTCTTCTTAATTTATACACTCATGCTCATCCTGTATTCCGAAACCACAAATTCAATGACAGTACATAGGGACATTGAAGTTTTTCCACCCTTAACAACATGTGGGCTGGAACTAGCTCTTCCCTATAAGCCTCTAATGTTAGAATAGTGTCTAAAGTCAGTCTAGACAATCTTCTTTCTTGGTATGATCCATTTTGGAATTTTTTGACTCTTTCTTGCTAACACTCATAGGTTGGAACTGTTGCAACTCATCAGTTTGCAGTAAAAATATTAAAGTTTAACAAGGAAATGATCCTAGTCATTCCTTGGAGATAGCTTCTCAGACCCTATGAAATTGGCTCATCCCCATCTCAGTAAACAGCTCTGCGTAGGATGGATTGTAACTGCTAACTTTACGAGAAGTTCCGGTACTTCTTTCCCTCGGGAATGCTATGACAACCACTAACCTTATCTTTGCAAAATTAAAAGTTGCTTTTCATAGAATTATAAAAGAAAATTCTAGGGAAGTTTCATCCACATAAACAAAGGCACATCTGGAAGCATCTTTTGGAAAAAAAAAAACAAAAACATTTTATTCTCTTTGGGACTCCAGCTACATATAGAATGTAGAATTATTTCTTAGTATTTCCCATAATCTCAAAAACTCATATATGAAGTTTGCTTCTTCAGATACAATGATTTTGTATTAATTAATAGATGTAAAATAAAATCATTCCTCTATTTGTGTAAAGTTTACTCTTTATCAGCACAAAATTCTATAACTCACAAGTATAATTAAAATTTGTGATTACATTCTTCTTTGAAGTTAGTACCTAAAAGAACTGAAAAATCTACTTGATTGGAAGTATGCATATCATATTGTTCCTACTTTAAATTTTATACTCTTTCATTATGTACTCATATTTTCATAGTTCAAATTTATTCTTACCTGTGATCACAGTCTCTATCAACCCCGGTGATTCTCAGCCTCACATCAGTTGAGCACCCAGGCATAATTGTACAATTAAACATTTTATGTGAGTTGTTAAGCCATGATTTCCCAACTCCAGATATATCTTTCTCTACTCTGCTTTGTCGTGCAGACACTGGAGGCTACAAATGACATTTCTTGTCAGTGGGCTTCCGATTAGGGTCTGCCAGTAGAGGGCAGAGAGTGAGATTGGAAGGCTGAAAGAGTGACAGGAAACTTGCTTCTCCCTTGTGTCTTCTGTTCCTGCTTTCATTACCTAAAAAAAAAAAAACAAAAAAACAAAAAAACAAAAAAAAAAAACCCTTCTCTCTGCCAGCAATAGTTTGTCCCAGTGTCCGGCTTCTTTCCACTCTCACAGAGCTAGTCTCCTGGCACTCCCCAGAGGCACCAGCAGCAGATCTACAGTACGGCCACTTAGAGGCCTCAGTCCCAGATCTGTGAGCCACTTCCAGAGACAGTCATGCAGGACCCCTTCTTGGAAGTCTGATTTCTAACCCTAGAGGGTCCCTTCTTCAATCTTCCCAGTTCAGATAACCCAACCTCAACTCGCTTGTTCTCCCAGACCTATGGGAAATAGATGCTTTTTGCAGTTACTAACTGTAAATTCAGTCTTCCTTTCTGGTCTTTTTCAGCTTTCCATCCCCTGCTTAAACAAATTCCTATGATTATATTCTCTTAATTGAAATATCAGTTGTGGTTTCTTCCCCCTCACTGAATCCTGACCGAGGTCTGAAATAAAAGACCTTTAACTGTAAATTTCATTAATATCTATATTCACCACCACAGTGAGAACCAAACTTTTGTAACCCTGCATTGGAAGGAGTAGCAAAGTTATATGGTTAGCTATAAATTAGTCCTGAGACTCTTTTATAAAACCTCCCATATAAATGAATTAGTCATGAAGAGGAAACATTCTTGGAGAGCTTTAACTTTTTCTGTTTAAGTTGGTTATCTGCTCTCTTAATTTCTCCTCTCTTCCTTGAAAGTGTTATTTAATTATTTCAGGAATGGCAATAGCTTTTATATTAATATTTCATCTAGAAAACTAAAACTTTTCAGTTAACTGAATCCTAATTTGTGATTTTTAAGATTTCATTATTAGGGATTACTTACAAAAATAGAATAAAGTCTATCTTATCAATTTAAAAAGTGTTCTTTTCCCCATTTTAAGATAAGGAAAGGCAATAGTCCTATTAAAATTTTTTTTTTTTTTTTTTTTTTTTTCCGGTACGCGGGCCTCTCACTGTTGTGGCCTCTCCCGTTGCGGAGCACAGGCTCCGGACGTGCAGGCTCAGCGGCCATGGGTCACGGGCCCAGCCGCTCTGCGGCATGTGGGAGCTTCCCGTACCGGAGCACGAACCCGCATCCCTTGCATTGGCAGGCGGACTCTCAACCACTGCGCCACCAGGGAAGCCCAGTCCGGTTAAATTTTAAAGGGCTTAAGTCAATCAGTTATTCTAGGGGAGCCTGGAATTTTCCTGATTATACTTACTTACACTTCATGGAAACTATAAGTTGGATTAGAAATAAATCAACAATTCCAATCAAGGTTTTTCTGTTTTACAACAAGAAGAAATTACTGAGTGTGAATTGTGAGGTTCAATAGTAATCACTTGCTAATTTTGAGGCAGTAAGCCCTGCCTTAATTGTTTCAAAAAAATTTAGTACCTGACTTGCATTTTTTTACTGTGATAGATAATAAAGATGAAAAAATAAAGAGCACTTTTTGCCACCAAGAAGTTTAAAATACAGTCAGAAGGACATAAATAAAAATATATAAATGCATTAAAGGTGGCAATATTAGAGTAACAATAGTAACTGTTACTGAGAACTGAATAAAATTGAGACAGTGGATAAGAAGTGGTGGAAGATGAAGCAAAATAACTGAAATAAGACATATGATGAGATAGCCATTGTGTTATTTTCCACCCATAAACATTTCCAAGGAAGGATGGCTGAGACATATTAGAGGTGATAAAGAAGAAAAACATGAAAACTAATTGAGGAGAGAATTGTGAGATATGAGAGATGGTGAACAGTGTTAAACTGATGGGAAAGAGTCCATTAAAATGAAAAGTGAACTAAGACCAATGGGAACATGTTTTGAAAGTTTATTAATCCTATAACATCTCAAGCTGAAATAGTTCCCAATATATGAAAAACACCTCGTGTGAATTTTGGTATGTTTAAACCAGAAAATTTAAAATTAATGTGGTGCACAGAAATAAAATATCTAGAGAGATATGTAAATTTTTGGAAAACAATTGACCAATGAGAAGTTTTTCTTTAGTTTTTGTAACAAAATGTGAAGATAAGTAGGAACACATAGATTATGGATATAAATTGCCAGTGTAGATATATTAGCTGAAAAAATTGTTTTCTATTATGGCTAATTTTCTTTTCTAGGCAATCTGTGTTAACACACGTATAAGCAGTTGATGTGGAAACTCAAAAAGAAAATGTCGAGCTCAGATATCCAATTATACGTCTAAATTTTTAAACTTATACTCTATACAATTCAAAATATAGGATTTGATGAGACATAGTGAGCACATATAAACACAAATTATTTATATGTATATGCATATATATAAACATACATAGGGCATTTGTATGTAAGATATATATACACATATAAAAATTTTATATAAATATGTATATATATAGTTTGCATATACATACACACATAAAATAAACTTTAAGATAACATCAAAATGGAGACAAAAAAGGAATAACAGGGTAGTAAAAAGAAGCACCAGAAAATCCATGTAAATTGTTTCTGCAAATAAACATAAAACTTATTTCAGATATTCCTGACTGCCAAAGTATAAAAAAATTCTAATTATTTAACATAAAATGTACAAATCAATTAAAGGACCTATAAAATATATCTTTAAAAGTACTTATTCTACTTTTGTGCAGATAATACAATTAAATTTTTATTTTTCTTCATTAAATTCTATTGTCAAACATACAGTAAGAAAATGAAAAAATAGAGTAATTTTATAGAAATGATAAAACACTATTATTACCATTTTAAGTTTTAACTCTCAATAAACTTTTAAGAATATCAAATTGTATTTTGGGAATGCAGGGAAACTGGCATATTATATTCCAGGCATGTAAATTTCTGATGCCCTGAGTTGATATAGTAATAATATATGAAACTTAGAGAAATAAAGGGAAAGCATGTCACTTATACAATTTTAATGTAAAGTTTTTAGCTGAGCTTAGGGGTGTTAGTAGGTAATATAGCATTCCAAACAGATGACTGAAAAGTAAAAATGTATACTTTACACATTAGTCACAAGGTTGACCAAGTTATTATTTTTCTATACAGTTAAAGTTTCAAATACTATTCAGAATGAAAATGAATATACTCTAATTACATAAAACAAAGTGTGAAATCTTAAAAGCTTAGTGTTGAACAGATAGAACAACTTCCTCTGCCCCAGTACATATCATATGTGTCCACTTATATAGAGTTCCCAAAACAATACTAAATCCTACTATTTAGAAATAGAAATACGGTTGCCAATTAAGGAAACAACAAACAATTATATTCATAAAGCCGGGAAAGTGGCTACTTTAGGGTGGGGAGAAGGGATTGTCATTGGCAAGAATATTAAGAGTCCACTGGGGTCTTGGGAATGTGCTGTTTCCAACAAATGCAATAGATAATAGCAATGTTATAATTATTTTTAATCAATGTTTGCATTATCTTTTGTATATTATGAGATATTAATAATGAAAAAATTAATTTTTAATTGTATTCTCTGCACAAAAGTGGAGCATAAGTATTTCAAAGCAAAGCGAAGGCTTTTCTACGTAAGTCTTTTAAGATCCACTCAAGTTTTGGAACGTATACTCACCTTAAACTTCAAACATCTCCTTCAGAAGGTATAGAGGAGAGTATATCTACTGTGCTTCACACTGGCATTTCATGCAAATCCTTAGGTAGAACTGCTAAAACTAATTTCAATATGATATTAATGTAATTAAAATTTTTGTACAAAAGTCAATGTATACATTTAAAATTTACAGTTAACAATGATTATTAAATAAAATGCTTCAGAGTATCAGCAAAAGCAGTGGTATATTTCCGTTATTGTTTCTTTACTTGGTACTTTTCAAATAACAACAACAAAAATCAATTTAAACCAACCATAGAATTCAACAGTAAGACCATATCAAAATAGATGAGTTTTTCCTGATCTTCTCTTTCACCCAAAAATGTTGAAAAATGAGGACGAAGTTTGTCTAAATTCTACAGCTGTGTCCTTGGGCATAGACCTATATACTTTTTGTCATTTAATAGTGAGAACTCTCTTAAGTATTCATGTGGCCCACTTAATCTATCGAGATGTTGTTACAGGAAAAGTTTCTGAGAAAGCAATTAAAGCTTTGATTTTATATATCGACGCAATGTATTCTCTGGTCCATAAGTGGTTACAATCTAAGAAGCCACTTTAATAATAATAAAGGCCAAAGAATGCTGTGAAGGGTTTAAAATGTTCAAATAGACTTCTCCATCAGGTGAAACTGAGCATAGCAAAAGTCAATTATGAAAGAGTGCAGCTAGAACTGCCTATTTCTCACAAAGTTATTGGAGACTCAGCCATGCAGTTTATTGAAGAAAGTCAGCATAGTGATTTGAATGAATACAGATTATTTGCAGCTCTTCACTGTGTGTATGTGAGTACGTGTATGCACATACTTACATACTATATTTCAGGGCTGCAGATAAACATTAATATTGAATTGATTTTTTATTTCCCAACGCCTAAAATTTTGTCCCA
Organism: Physeter macrocephalus; assembly: GCF_002837175.3. Classification (NCBI taxonomy): domain Eukaryota; kingdom Metazoa; phylum Chordata; class Mammalia; order Artiodactyla; family Physeteridae; genus Physeter; species Physeter macrocephalus. Next base: position 127,309,583 of record NC_041214.2, read on the forward strand.
ACTATAACATTTATTTATATGAAAAAGAAATAGTGATTGATTTAGTTTCTTTTGTGAAATTTGAATGCTGTTTTTGTCAAGTTGCACTAGATAAAGGAAATCTTTATTATTTATTTATCCTTAAATCAGATCTAGTTTATTGTTTGATAACATTGAAATAGCGATATTTTCTTTTGAAAATTCCTGTTTTTCCAATATTTTAAAATCCCTAGTTTCTATTCTTATTTTATTAGAGGAAAAATAAATCATTTAATAACAAGTTCATAGCTCTTAAGATTTCATTATTTTAATCACTTGACTTTTAAATTCACTTATACTTACTGTTATTATGTGTTTCACATTTTATTTGATAGTTTATGTTGTTTAATAAAATAAAAGTGTTATATAGATTCTTCTAGTTACTTTCATTCAGCATTGTAAAGAAAAAAAAATTTGCACTTCCTTCCATCCATTTAAACCTTATATTACTCTTTTATATGTCCTCATTTGAAAATATTGAAATTACCAGTAGGTCTTGCCTTTGTTATTTAACATATTGCTAATCACTCTTAAAGTTGTCAATGAGCATTAGTAATTGTTATTTGGAGGACTTTCTCATAAATTACTACTGAAATAAATATTCTTCAAATTCTATTGCAATATATAAATCCTATTTATGTGCTCATAAGTAAGATTGTACTGGTTCTGCATCACTGTTTTTAGATTCATGCATTTTTGTTAGTGCTTACTATTAAAATAGTATTCAAGAAAATATATTAATAAATAGATATTCACATTCTAAGTATGATATTTCCTAATATCTGGAAAAATAAGCCATCAGTGGATAGCAGGGGAAATGCAATGATATAGAAATAACCTTATTTTTCTTATTCTAGAATATTCCAATATTATAAAAATATTAACACGACCATTTATTTTTTATATTTAAGTATTTTATATTTAAATATTTAAACACTGTATTTTATAAATATTGTTTTGGGGAACAATATCACATAATGGTTAGGTCATTCTCTCAGTGGTAGGGATCTGACTTCTACTCAGGTTTAAACTTTCTTGGAATTTGACCTTGGGGAAGTGACCCAAACTTACTGAGCTCAATGTTTTCTCCTCAGAGATGTATTTCCTGAACAACCATTCAGATAAACACTCTCAATCTTATTCTAGTTTATTACTACTCTTTCACCTTGCTTTGTTTTTCTTCTTAATAGTTATCACTATCAAACACTTTAGTATATACTTGTAACTTTGTTTATTGTCTCTCTCTGCCACTAGAGTGTAAGTTCCATGAGGACACAGACTTTTTCTGTATCCCAGGACCAATCACACTGGCCACAGCACAGAAATCACTCAATTATTTAGTAAAGGAATGAATCAATGCATGAATTAATAAATGTGCTAGGGCTTCCCTGGTGGCACAGTGGTTGAGAGTCCGCCTGCCAATGCAGGGGACACAGGTTTGTGCCCCAGTCCGGGAAGATCCCACATGCCGTGGAGCAGCTGGGCCCGTGAGCCATGGCCACTGAGCCTGCGCGTCCGGAGCCTGTGCTCCGCAACGGGAGAGGCCACAGCAGTGAGAGGCCCCCGTACTGCAAAAAAAATAATAATAATAAATGTGCTAAAAAGGGGTTTTGAGAAATAATTTTTCCCTGTTCTTAACTAGAAAATACACCTGCAACAAATCCACAATGGTTGATAATTTCTTATTTGTAGAACTTGAAGAAAATGCCTCCAGAGATAACACATTACTTTTGAAAGGCATTGTTACACATTTTAGCTAATATGACCTTCTCACACAGTCTGTGGGCTGGAAAGTAATTACAGTATGCTTTTTACTTTGTAGAAACTGATGCTCAGAAAGATACAATAGATGTGTGTGCATGTGTATAGATAGATAGATATAGACATAAGGATATAGATATTCAGGAAGACTTGGGCCCAGAAGGGAATACTAGGACTCTTCAATCCTAGCATACATCCCTCTCTCCTTAAGTTATCTTTTAAACAAAATTTTCGTTTTCTTTCTACATCACTTAATTTGTGAAAATAGAAACATTAGATAAATTTTGCCAGGCAGCAGCTGATCATGCAGGAGGGGCATTATCTGAATTACACCACTGGTCTGACTAATGGAGACCAGTAGTGGCTAGAGTCATATGAGCAGTTGGTTATAATATTTTCCCAGGCCATCTGTGTACAAATGAGAGTGGTGATGCCAGGACCAGGCAATCAGAGTTCTGCAAGTAATAACACTTTGGGTTGATCTTGTGGGTAAAGTTATTTGCGGAATATGCAAATTAAAAAGTCCTTAATTAGCATCCTCATTCTCAAATTCTTCCTCTCTGTCTAACCCTTCAGCATCATTGTTCCCTCTTGAATATTCACATGCAGTTCTTTCAATATATGTATTTGTTTTTCATTTATTTTATTTATTTATTTTTTTGTGGTACGCGGGCCTCTCACTGTTGTGGCCTCTCCCGTTGTGGAGCACAGGCTCCGGACGCGCAGGCTCAGCGGCCATGGCTCACGGGCCCAGCCACTCCGCGGCATGTGGGATCTTCCCGGACCGGGGCACGAACCCACGTCCCCTGCATCGGCAGGCGGACTCTCAACCACTGCGCCACCAGGGAAGCCCGTATTTGTTTTTCAAAAAGAACTCCTGGAAGAAAATTGTATTTAGTGTTCTTAATCATGGAAGGTTTTTTTTGTTTTGTTTTGTTTTGTTTTGTTTTTATTGCAGGGAATGAATGAGACCAACAGGGCAAACACTCACAGGCAACTGCTTTCAAACAGCATGCCACAGGATGTAGGGTGAATACATTTGATAATGAAAGATTTTGTAATATACAAATCATCTTTTAAATTGATAATCTCCAGGAGGTTTTCTATTATTGCTCCTCTTCACCCCATCTCCTAGTTTTATTACTTTAACAATTAATCTTATTTTGTTTAATTTAAAGGAAAGAAAAGCAGTCTGCCAGTTTCTCCTGCTTCTGTTATTATGGGAAGGGGAGGTCAGATTTTGAAATATTTGACTCCTGCACAACAAGAATAGAGATTTGTCCTGGCTAGGTTCTTAAAGGTACTTTCCAGAAACATAAAAATTATGATAAAATTATAACTTTATTAGAATAAATTTATGACCAATGTTAGTCAAATGTTAAATAGAGACAAAAATAGGAATGGAAGATATTGTAAAAGAGAGATTATAAGCAGTAATATTGAACCTGCAGTCAATTAAATATATTGAATATAACCTCATAATAATTAGAATCATAAATATTAAAGGAGTTATTTAAAATTTTGATTTACATTTCAAAGTTCAAATTAATTTTTACTGGAAAGACTAGCATATCATACTCTTCTATATCAGCTATAGCATGAAATTTCATTTCTGCAGTAAGCTAAGAAAACTTTTTTTCAAGCCATGAAAGAGGCATTTAGCAAAGAGCACTGACTGAAAGAAACAAAGAAATTAAGCTATTTTAGAAGCGAAATTGCTTGCAAGTGAAATTATTTGTAAATTCTTTGCAAAATTTATACCATTTCTCCTTGCAGTTTTAATCATTAGATATAATCAGGCAAATATTTGATATCAGTAGCTTTCAGAGATGTAACCACCTATTTATAAATGCCATCTTTCATCCAAAATAAACTTCTATATCCCTCTGTAACTTCTGCTTAACGTGTATCCATTCCCTCTTCACAGTTTTTTCTGTTATTATCAAGTGTTTTTAATCAGTCACCATCAGAATCTGATGCATTCCCCCCCCCTTTTTTTTTCTCTTTTAGTACAGCTAATTCAGCCTTACTCCATGGATCCTCATGTCAAAAGGTACTTTGTCATAAATTTTGTTGCTAAAGCAATGTGATACTTTGTAAAGTTAATAATAACTGTGTTCTGATTTTTAAGCAACATACTTTTCTTATACTGCATCATCTGTAGATTACTCTTCAGAAGGTAAGAGTTTAATGTGACACTTTGACACAGATTTGAGGAACATATTTTAAGCTATTCTTGGTTGCTTCTCTATATTAAAATAATTATATCCCTCCTTATTCAAATCTGTCATTGTACACCACAAATATTCTCTCTCTCTTATAACTTTGTTCGATGAAAATAGGTTCCATAAAAGTCTTTATTTTCTATGTTTGGAGGATTTTAGCATAATTTTGCAAGTTTATTTTAGGATTTGTGGCTTATAATAAAAAATTAAATTTCAAGCAATGATGAGCATAATCTTATATAAAAAGAAGTCACATACTATCCTATGCAAGGATATTCCATACTCTGCAAGGATATGTGCAAGCTACAGCCTTGATTTTCTAGGTATTGTTTTACTCGGAAATATTCTCAGCCTACCATCTCTCCCTCAAAGTCAACCACACTAAGGAAATTTATTACCAAACTGTAGTATCAGGCTTCATTCTGTCTTCATTTTGTCATAGTGAATATGCTAGTCAACATTCTTAATCATCTCATTTGAATTGTAGAGAAAAGAATCACCAGCAGCAAACATTTCTTAGTTCTCATACTTTTCTTTATTTGACAAATCTGTGACAGTGTATAAGAAAGTTTGAATCCCTATTCAAGAGGATTACCTATAGAATCTGCAACTGAATGTTGCCGGCCTTGGAAAAATAGGTTAGGAACAAACAGGAACTAGTGAGCGTGGATATATCATAAACCTGCTTCCAAATGTCACTAAGGAAACCCAGTTTTATACATGAATGACATATACTGTCAGTAGCATTGTCCACCATAGTATAGGTTCCATAAGCTCTTTAGAGGTTTGTTTTTCAAACTCTTCCTAACTAAAAACTATGACATTAAAGCTTATATCCAACCATCTTACCAGAGTGTCTCAAAGAAGGCATAGGTGACAAATATTTGCTGTACGCAAGTTGTTGAGTGCATCAAAAAATACATTCAAAACATTGCCTCCGTTTTCTTTTTTTCTCTGTGTAATAGTATTTGGTTTGATTTATTTATAGAATTAATTAGTTTCTATACTTTTGTTTAGATTTCTAGTTGATTCTGTTGGTTTAAATTCATTTGCAGATTCTTGGGGGAATGTTACTTTGCATCTCTATGTTATTCATAAGTAATATTTAATTTATTATCATCATTTAAGAGTATATGGAGCCATTTTACTTATAATTTGAAGTCAAAATGGTTTTACTTATACAAAGAAAAACAGGAACAGTGACTGAAAATTATTTGCTGATCTTATTGTAAAATTTTCTGTAAACACTAACACACATCAATGATGAATGACATTGTAAAGAGTTAATTTCTATTAAAGGTAGTAAGTTTTCTCTGATGCTAGTCAGCTAGGTAGTGTTTTATTATTCAGACTTACCAAACATCTACCTCATTTATACCACTATGAAAGGCCTGATTAGTATAATTAGAGTAACCTTAATATCTTATAAATTAAAAATTTTTAATTTTCTTAATGATATATTAAAATAAAACCTGAAATAGATTTGTTAGGTACCTACAGATACAGATGTAGAATTATAATGATATAAATTATTGCACTTCATAATATGAGAGCTGCTAACATTTCCTTACATAAGTGTTAAATTATAGATTTTGACAATTAAACATTATGTATGCTACTTGGAATGAATAAGTTACACATTAATTCTATTTGAGTCTGTAAGTGCAGAGAAATTGCACTCATGAAAAGGATATAAGTAGTGCAGCAAGATCCATTATAATTGATAATGTTATGCTTTTCTCTAGTTAAGATGTTTTATTTATAAATATATATGTATATAAATAAACTCCAGGTAGTTTCAAACTTGAAAAACTGAATTAAATTTATGTATTCACGTTAAATTAATAATGAATACATTTCAATATACTACGCACAGTGTGTATTTTTTGGTCAAAATTTGTTCCATATACTACCAACATCAAAAACACTTTACCTCTTCTTCAAAAGGCAAATTCCTAGAAAATTTCCCAGAAATAATGAACAAAATCTATACATAATGGTCCAGGGATGTACATTTCAATAGCTTCCTAGATTAATTTTCCTTGTATGTTAAAGTTTGAAACTTGCTGCCCTAGGTTATTCCTGTGTTCTTTATATTCTTTCAGTTTTGCACATATATGTACTAGCATAGAAATAGTTGGGTTTGATCTGCATAAAAGCAATTTAAATTATGATTGCATTCATTAATCAAAAATAATTAGAACAGTTGGTATGTATTAGGTGTTTAACTGAACTCAGTGCTCTACATACATTATTTTAAATGCCCATACAAACTTTAAAAGATTAAGGGGTTAATACACAAAGCCCAGAAATATGTGATGGCCCACAAGTCAAAGCCAGATATACTAATGAATGTGGTGAGTATTTACCAAATCCATAAAATAGAATAAAATTTTCACGTCCTCTCTTCCCATATCACACTATAGCTTTCTCTCAATTTCAATCTTTTTCAGAGTTTTGATAATGCCAGATTTTCAATATAACCCTCACAGCTTCTCATCTCAATGATAACTTTTAATTTTACTACATAAAACACTAGCACATCAGTTTGGATCTTTCAATAAACAGACACCAAGATGATGTTAGACATGAACAGTATCATGAAAGACAGGAAGAAAGAAGGAGAAAGTGTTAAGAGTAACCTTACTCTGCAGTACATCCCTATGATATTTATCTTCAGGCCCAGGGGGAGCTCCACAGCAGAGATTTCCCATCAGATGATTCCAACATTCAGCAGGAATAACCCAGTTCTATTAACTCCACCATACTTATTCATTGGCCGGGGGCATCTGTGAGAGACTTTGGCCTTAACATGAATATTGTAGTGAACCTAAAGGTGCAACAGAAAGTGGGAGGCTGTATGCCAACTTACACACCTAAGAGCAGGTTCTCTTGATGAGAGAAGGAATTGTGGTGCACCTCCATGACCTCCACAGGCAGTGCTTTGGAGAACTCTTTCCTACACTAAACTCTGGCCTAACCAAGGGTATGGGCAAAATACTGTTTCCTTTGCACTTCCAAAACCTGCTAAATATCAGGGAGAGAGATGACAAATATGTGTTTATTGTCAGATACATATTTATTTATAGAAAGAAAATTTGAAATAAAAATATCTTCATCACTTAAGGCAGATTTCATTTTATTTTATTTTTTTAGATTCAGATTGTTTTTTACTTACTTAGACAGAAAATAAATAAGTAAATAAAAGGGGATCCACCAAAGATTACAGCTCCCTAAGATGGTGCACAGGGCAACACCAAAACAAAGGGGCCTGATGACCGCAACATGAATGATAGGACACTCTGTTACTGAAAAACCCAGGGACATGCTGCAGCTAAGCAGTTTTATAGCCTGTGGCTAGCACTACCTTAAGGGAATGAGGCAGAAAGCCTCATACCTCATGAGAACCTGGGGGGAGAGAGAAGTGCCCTCCCAGAGGAGATAGAGAGGCAAGTGGGAAATGACCCTATAGGAGCTCCTCACAAGCCTCCCATGCTCTCATTTTTCAGGAGCAGCACAGGCATTCTAAGGCAGATTTTATTTTAAAACCACATGGTGGATAAACTAAAATTCAAGAGATACTATTAGAAAATAGAAGAAAATGTGACAAAGTATTGGGAAAAAAAGGAAAAAGGGAATCTGAAAATATATCTTATGAAGGAGATAGTTCAATTTCTCATCCTGTTATACATTTGAAAGTGGAGGATGGATTTTAAAAGAACCTTAATTATTGAAATTATTGATATATTCTACAACAATAATGGACAGAATAAGGTGTATGGTCACCTCTATAGAAGAATCATTACTATTTAAAAGAATACAAATTTTACCAGTGTAAAATTTTACACTGTTTGGTATCTGAATTGAGTTTCAAATGATCATAACCAATGCTGAAACAATGTTCATTTTATGAACAAAACTAGAGACATGGATAAAATTATATTATTGGATAATTTTAGTTTTTCATGAACCAGCAGTTTCTAGAACCATGACCGATAGCCCAAACTACTGCTGATTTCTTCCTTTGTTACTGGCTCATTTTATGTTTGACGTATTCAGAAAATATGTTTTGTAACACAGGAATGAAACCATTATGCTGTTACTCTGAACATAATAACAAACTAAAATTTTTGAACACCAGTAATTTCCAAATTCTCTTAGTATAACACAATATCTCATACCTCAAATATTTAATCTGAAATTTAACTGTGCATGTAAGAAAACCTACATATACATGTTATTCTCAAAAAAATTGATTTGCCTTTTTTGAAATTCATAGATCTGTAGGTAGCATTATAAATGCTAATTGCAAAAATAATTTAAGTAGGCTGTAAAATTATTCAGCTGAGCTAAACTAGGCAAAAAATAAATTCTATGGAGAATTAAAATTGAAGTAACTTAAAACTATAAAATATACAAATTTATAAAAATGTAAATATTCACTTAGCATGCTATGGACACTTCCCTGGCACTCTAGTGGTTAAGTTTCCATGCTCCCAATGCAGGCGGCATGGGTTCGATCCTTGGTCTGAGAACTAATAACTAAGGTCCCACATGCCGCACGGCATGGCCAAAAAAAAAAAAAAAAAGTGGACCAGTTAGCATGCTATGGCATATAGGAACGGTACAAGCAGTTACCCTTATTATGTGCTTTGTTGTTAAGTCTCCCCAGAAATAGATGCATTTTAACTAAAATAAATAAATAAATAAATTATATTTTTGTAGAAGCATCAACAGGGATGTCATTCTGTAAATCTTCTTCCTTTTTGCATTAGAGTTAATAAGTCAGAACTATGCTCTGGAATGGAATATGTTTTTTAATATAGTAGTCATATGTATAATGAAACAGATATAGTATACCAACATAACCTGAATACTTACATCTTTAACATTAATTTTACATCTACCTAAACAATAAAAAATATTTCATTTTGGATACTTTAAAAGATAATCAAGAACACTGTCTATTTCTCTTGGTTCAAAATGGCCTGAAATTTCCAGGAAGGAGGAAGAAGAGACAGAAGCAATGGATTTGGTGTTTATATTAGTTTGATAACATTTACCTAACTGGTAGCTCTACAAGAGTATCTCTATCAAGTTTCTCTCTCTAGGCCTGGCAAGAAGGAGTATATTAATCAGGGTTCTCTAGAGAAACCGAACCAATAGGAGATAATAGATAGATAGATAGGGAGAGAGAGAGAGAGAGAGAGATTGATTTCTGAAGGGAGAGGATACAAAAATAGACAGATTGGTTGAATGTTGTTTGAATACTAGTTAGAATTCCACATTTTCACATTTCTCCTGTGCAGCCTGCTCCCTTAACCACACTGGCCAGATAGAGAAAATATCTTCTCTGATTTAGCTTAAGCAGGCAGCCTTCCTATGTGGTGAGAGAACAGGGGCGGGCGGGGGTCATGTAAGAGCAATTGATTAAAAGTCAAAATGCAGTTGTGACCCTCTTTCAACTTTCTGGATCTCCAGAACTCTGACAGCTAAGCTTGCACCCCCAGGCCGGGGCATATCCTCATACTGTCTTAACTTATTGCTAAACTTTATTGATAAAGGCACAGAAATACACTAAATAGTAAGCCATAACAAGAGAGGACTTTTGGAGTGGGGATATTTTAACAGTGTGGAATAAGTTATTTCAGATAATATCTTGAACTACAGAGCTGGTAATTTTGAAGGGAGTCATTTTCTTCTGTGCATTGATTTATCCATTTATTAACTTAAAAAGCACTTATCTCTCACCTATTACTGCAGATGTAATTACCCCTGCCTTTAAACTTGGAACCTAATAATTACAATGCACTGCAGTGAAGAATCAAATAGAATTTTGTGTTAAATGCAGTTGGAGTACAGATCTTCTCCTAGATAGTCACGCACTGAATGTCTGGAATTTAACTGGTGAATACAGACTCTACCTTCAAGCCAGATAGGAGGAGAAGATAATGTTGAATAAATGAGAATAATTAAAGGAGATGAAAGGTGGGTTGGCTTCTTCAGCAAATGCAGATAAAACTTGACATTTCATGACCACAGAATACAAGTCTTTTCAGATTTATTATCACATGGACAATCTCATTTATTATTAGTAAGAACCAACTTTTGTTAAGGATAGAGCCACAGTTGCATTAGGGAAACAAAAGTGTAAATCCAAAGAAGTAATTAGAAATTTAGTTCAGATAAATAGCTTGGAATGAGAAGTGGGATAGCCTAGAGAGGACTTGAATCTGAGTCTGAGTGCTGAGCTGTAGCTACACATGAGGGACTCGTGGAGGTGTCTCAATTCATCCTAAAACACATTAGAACGAGGACGAGAACAAGAAATCTTCACTGGAAAAGTGGGAGTTTGCAACCTATTACCTAGCTAGTAGTGCTGCACTCAAATGTCCACTTATTGTGTTTAGCCCACACAGTTCCCCATGGTATCAAATGATATTGAAATTCTATGTATCTTTTTAAAAATATAGTCACAGAGATAAAATGGAAAACAGTGGTTAGCAGAGATTCATGATCTGAATGTTAATGGAAAAAAATAGACTGGTTTCTCCCCCCATGGAGTAAATTTTCTTTGTCATTCTCTTTTCTTTCAAAATACTCTTTATTTTTCATTTAAAATACTTTGTTATTTGTTAATTTGTTTATTGCTGTCGTCTTTTATACCAGAATTTGAACTCCACCTAAGTAGGGATTTTCTGTTTTATTTGCATCTCTATAGGCGGTACATGGAACAGGATCCAAATAAATATGTATTGTAAGAGATGAATAAACATTTATTGAGCAAACTGAGGGAATAAATACATTAATTTCAGCATTATTATTTAACATTGTTTTTCACCTCTCAAGGGCTAGTTCTATATCAACAGGGAGGGTTGGTATTGTTTAGTATTGTTTAGTATTGTTTAACCAGAGCATGCCAGAGACCCAGAAACATTGTAATGTTTTCATTATGTAATGAACAAGTGTTTGAAGACCTAATGTGTCTGAACATTTTTGTTAGGACCTGGAAAAGGTTATGTATTCACGGAAGATTATGAGTTTCTGGGTTCAAACAGTAATACCCCAGAGACTTGGGGACAAAGTGTGACATAATAGAGAGGAGGTGATTTTCACTTCTCAGTATCCCAGTCTTAGAACATTATAGTTATATAGTATCAGGTAAGAAAAGTTGTAGCTGTTAGAACCTGGAGGATACTGGAATTACCTATAAATAAAATTAGAGCTAAGATTCTAAAGCAGGCAGTCTGACTCTTGACCCAAGCTATAACAACATCACTATATTGCTATGGATGTCAAAGTTGGATATAAAATTTACCATAGCTCTCCAAATGTGTGATCTGTAGTTGACTTTCTAAGGACAGCTATTTAATTTCAGGACAATGAGAATGTAGTTGAGGGTGGAGGGAGTGAGTGAGGAGATAAGGCCAGAGCCCTAGGATGCCATGCTGAGACAGTTTGTATTGACAGTTATTCAAAAGGTCCTTTGTTTTGTTTCTGCATTTACAGTATATAACAGCTAAAGAGAGATCCTCTGCTTCCCAATGACAGTGCCTCTCTCTCTTATCTAGATTACACCATTTTGCATTTTGAGTGATAAGGATTCAGAGATAGTCATCTTGACCACCAGACACTAATACAAGACTGTTGAAGATCAGAAGACTGGTCAAAGGTAAGACTTGAGAGGGAAAACTAAAGTAGTTACTTAAATGTCAATCATATTTAGAAATAATAGTGCATGTATGAGATTCTTGAATAGACATATTAAGCAAAATTTCTTATCCCTTTCCTATATGAAAACTAATGCACTTTAAGCCATTATATATTGACTTTTGAAAAAAGTGAAAATATGTGAAAGAATAGCAATTGGAATAGTGTTCTACTTCTAGCTCCTACTTCCATAGAAAGTAATAATTATATGCATGAGCTGTTACATTAAGACAATATTTCCTTAAAGGATACTTACTTTGTTTTAATGAAATAATTCATTAGAAATGTAAAATATAATTCTTCTTTTTTTCTGTTTTTTCATGATTAATGTTCAAGGAACAGAGTATTAATAAGAACCAATAAAAAGGTGTATAACAAATTTAAAAAGCAACTTATTTCAGAGTCCATAATTCTTATATGAATTATTCACTGCATCAAAGCAGGTTAGTGGGTCTAATGTACCTCAAGATACATCAAAATAAATGGGCAGTGGTACTGAGGACAGCTTTCTTTGTACATATAAAAAAGAAGAGAGTTGGGTATGGTCATGTTTGAAACATAGTTTTTTCTTAATTTGGAGAAAAATGTCTTAGCAAAACCTCAAAAATGAATAAATTATCAAAGATACATCTGTTGTTTTTAATTATTGGAAAGTGCGGCAAATTATTTTTGATCAGTAGCGGGAAGAGAATATTTCTTTCTAATTTGTACATAAATATAACAGTGGAAGAAGATTCATATTATTTAATTCTGTGGACTAATACTATGCTAATATATTATCTCTTATTTTTAATTTCTGATTTCTTTTTTTTAAATTGAAGTATATTTTATTTAAATATTGTGTTAGTTTCAGTTGTACAGCATAGTGTGTGTTTCTGCAGATTATACTTCATTATAGGTTATTACAAGATAATGGGTATAATTCTGCCAGAAAGTTATATTAAAAAATAACTTCTTCATATCTCTATATCTTTCTCTCTCCCTCCCTCTCTCTCTCTCTCTCTCTCGCTCCCTCCCTCTCTCTCTCTCTCTCTCCATATATATATATATATATATATATATATATATATATATATATATATGCCTGTGTGTTGGGATATCAAAATAAATGTGGTTTAGACTATTTCGGGTTTGACAGAATCATGAGACATTGAGGTAGTCATCTATGATGAATTTGGGGAATACTTGACTGTGATTTGTGCAAGTGTTCATTTAAGTTGATATCTATCTATCTATCTATACATGCAAACATACACACACATCTATTTATCTATATGTCTCTAGTGAGTTTTGACATGGATTGGAGGTAATTTAGGGGAGAAAAAAATAAAAATTTTGGAATGACCTTTATTAAAAAATATATTCTGATCTTTTACATATAATGGCTAGTGACCTTTAAGTAGTATAAATAAACTATATTATAGTAATAACTGCTCATTGAAACCAATATACTTACTTAACTCATGGTTTTGTTTAGGTTTAGCTGAGTAATTGGCTTATAGATAGATATTAAAGAATTATTGAATGAATATATTAATACACAAAAAATTATAATTAGGAGAAAATTGTTTTAAATGAACACAAATATTTTCTATAATTTTTCTGTAAATATAAGCTTTTTTTATATAATGACTTATTATATTTCCTACTTTATAATATAATTTGAAGGAAAAAGAAAACCTGGGAATAAATTGTAAAATCTGAAAATTAGATGATGAGAAAAATGTTTTCATTACGTTTACAACCTATTGCATAACATTCACAATGCTTTATTAAAAGTATTTTTATGCAGGTGGGGAAAGAATCAGGAACAATATTTTAAAAATTATGTTAGCTCTGATAATATTTCTTTTCTTATTTTGATAAACTACTCAGTAAAAAAGAATACTCTTTGTGCTATGTAATATTTAAGTGCTGATCAGATTAAAAATTAAGAATTATTTTAAAAATTAATTTAATACTCATTTAAAACTCAACTTTTGCTTTTTCATTCATTTAAAAGCTTTGTGCTTGCATCTTTTTTGCTTACTGTTGTGTAAATACCTACAGACAATTAACAACCTCTCCATCCAACTCCTCAGCTTGTTCTTCTCACATTCATAAGTACCAACTCTTGTTATTGAAAAAGTTATCAATTCTATAAATTAAATATTACGTATTACTTATATATCATATATATAATATCATGCCATTCCATGATACAAGGCTGGAATTTTACAGTTCTAATATTTTCAGAGATAACAGCAAAATACAGTCTAAAATAATCTACAAATAGACAGCAGAGGGCACCAATTTCCTGCTATGAAGAAAACCTGAACTAATTCCCTGTGTAAATTTTTCCATAATCGTGTATTGCTTTGTCAGTTTATTTAGAAAAGAAAAAGAATGTGCTTTTCTCTCCCAAAGCAGAAACTGAAATGAGAAATATTTGAGGTGAAATTAATTATTAAAGAAAATTAAACTCTCATAAATTAAAAACAAGCAAATAGTTTAAAAATCTATGTAAAAATCCTTTCTATTATCTGTATAGCTATCTTGCTATCATCTTTCTATCATCAATAATTTATCAATGATCATCTGTATGTATATTTGTGTATCTGTAGCTACTTTTATTTATCACAATATTTATCTCCTGTGTTTGATTATTGATAACAATCTTCGTAATTACATAGCATAACTGAATGACAATGACTTGCTTTAAATTTAATAATTACAATTATCTATTTTGCCCAGCTAAAGTTATGTATGTGTGTATGCATGTGTGTGTTTTTGTGTGGTGTGTGATGTGTGTGTGTGTGTGTGTGTGTGTGTGTGTGTGTGTGAGAGAGAGAGAGAGAGGAGTGGGGAGAGAATTTGGAGGATGTAAACCATTTTTGATGGTTTGATATCATCACATTTTTCTTAAAATATATTTAAAGGAAAGGAATAGAGCCTTTAATGCAAATAGTGACTTTTCAGCAAATCACTAAAATCAAATTTTGAATTTAACATGGAATTTGATAAAGATATGTGTGTTTATTTTAGCTTTAAATAACTATTTTCTGTTTATGTTATATTTTTTTTAAAAAATATTTATCTAATAAAGAAAAGATATGAATGTTATTGATCTGACAACTATAAGGCTTATATCAGTGAATTATTTCAGTTTCTTAGGGTTTTGAAATTTATCCTGTTTTCTTTCTGTGATAAAATTGTGCCCTAATTAGTGAGTGTAGAGAATATTATTTTAATAAATATTAATTTAAAAAAGATGTTTTATCTATTCATTAGACTTCAGAGTAATACATGTTCATCAGAAGAATATAAATTAGAGCATTTTATGTTCTTTGCTCATAACAGATCACATGAAACAATAAATGAATGTAGAAGTTGGACCTTCTCACTTTGTCAGTTTTAGCAACAATGAGGAAGCGTCTTATAATACTCATTTCTATGTTTCATGATGATTTTTAAATAAAGTAAATTCACCTTTAGAGACAGTCATACATAATCTATAACTGGAAATATAAATGTTTGAGTGTATTTTCCTTTAAAGTTTAAGATTTAAATATTAACTAAAAGTAAATGTTATAAGTAATATATTTAATGTAGAAAAAGTTGACATTTAAGGGATTAAATTAATACAAAGATCTAAATGAATACAAAGATCTCTACAAAACAACCCAAATTGGTTTTAATTGAAAATTTCTTTAAGATTTAATTTTTAACTTATTCACTAAATCTAGTTCCATAAGAAAAAAAGAAAAGGAAAATATACACAAATTTAAATAGAAATCAATAATTAAATATTAGTATTGTATACCAACATTTTATTTTACTCATTTCCACTAAGTTTTTGTATGTTGAGTGTTTCAATTTTTCAAATTTAATAAAATGTATAAGCTAAGAATAATGTATTCTATTTCTCAGTTATGATTATAGTAATAGCATTTATGGTTTTCATTTCCTTTCAGTTAAAATATTGATGATTAAATGACTTTGGATAGTTTTCAAACATAGAGTTTTTTGACACTGATATCTGAAACATGCAGAAGATTTAAATATATAGTTAATTTATTCCATCTATTTGCTAAAATGTTGCTGACAAGTCAATCAAAACAGTGAAAAATTGTTTAGAAGTAAATAAGTGAAAGATTTAGTATTTTAATTATTTACTTTAATGAATAGAGATGGGTTAATAAAATCAAAGAAAATAATTTGTATTGTTGATTGAAATATCTAGTTATTTTAAAGATGGTGGCAACACCTAAGGCATAACTATGGATATTTTGAGCTCACATTGCTACTTCCAGAAGTAGCTATTATTCTCTGAATAGCAAACAAGTTAACATATCCTGAGTAAAAATTAATACTATCACTCTAGTCCTACTGCTCATAAAACACTTTTTACTTATTAAACTTAATGAACTAAAGTATTATTTGACAAAGGTATTAATATTTTTCATAAATAAACAATAGAAGGGATCACAATATGAGCCCAAGTTTTCTGAAAATTTAGTTTTCAACTTCACAGTCTTATCATAGAGAAAAGTTATTTTTTGGATATTAAAATTGAGATATATTTATACATGTTTTTAGGTAGAACATGAGTTTAATATTTGTAAGCAAAAATGACACAAGCGCAACTGCAATATTTTCTTCAACAATTTTATTAAACATTTTAGGTTTCATAATTAACAAGTCTTGTCTGTATATATTTCACTCTACATTTTCTGTAGAGCTCTATGTTTCTAAATACCTTTCATTATTATTAGTTTTTATATATCCCATATTTTCAAAACTCTCATTTTAAACATATTATATTCAAGTTCCTTGAACGGTGCCATAGACTCAGAAATGAAAGTGTGTGTAGTGGACATAGTATTGTTGGTAAAACAGTGGCATTATTTTTCTTGTTCATAGTTATATCCTTTTTCTTCCCTGATTTGTTTTTATTTTCCTTTTGCCCTCTATTTAAAAGAAAGTTGATTTTTATCATAGAGGTTTTGGCAATGGTTTCAATGCAAAATGACAGTCAATTCAACTTGTCAGCAGTCTTACCAATCAATGCAGATGGCTACATGATGGATCCAGTTATTGCAATCAATATAGATTTTGAACAAAGCGTCAGCTGTGCCACAATCTATTTGGCCCCAGAAACTGCATCTTTTGTCTAGGCCTTACCTTTTAGAAAAGGAGGTGTTGGATTGAATACAAATTCACAAAAAGTCATTTAATCAATAGAGCAGAAGGCAATGAATGATAAGGAAACCTGTGGGGACAGAAGCAAGCCAACTGCTCTTTATGGTAGCAAAAGTGGGACAAAATATCAGAAGGTTTTAATAAAAACAGTTGTGTCATAGAATAAAATAACTTAGTTAATTAGGAAAAATTAGCAAAGTGCAATCAAGAGAGTTGATAAATGGTAAGAACTAATAATGCATGATATCTGAAGAATAGGTGTAGATTTTTAGTTCTCTGGTTAAACCTATGCTTTATCACCCTCTTTCTCTTCCAGGTTTTTCTGTTTCTGTTAATAGCTCATTCAAGGAATAGAAACCTCAATCACATTCAATTTATTCTTTCTTTTGCATGTCCCATTCAATTAATCTGGCATCAGGTACTCTACTATTATTTTCACTGTCACCCTCTAAATGATATTGTACTAGGCACTTTTCACACATCTCATTTCATTCTCCCAAGTTTATGAGGTAGGTTTCTTTACTAGTTCTTGGTCTCAGATGAGAAAAATGAAATTTAAAGTTCACATGGAGAATAAATGAAAAGCAAGGCCTTGAATGCCAGCCTATCTTCCTCTGAGGTGATTTTAGCCATTATGCAGTACTGTACTTGGGGGATTCTATCAGCACAGTTCTCTTCCATCCATCAGTGCTTCTCTGTTCTTTTTTCATCACTAATTTAATCCATTGTGTATTTTGTTTCATAATTATTTCTCTATCTCTGGTTTCTCTCAGCCTGTAACCCGTCCTACTAAATGATGTTGGAATAACATTTCTATATCATATCTCTGTCCCAGAAGCTTTAAGAATTGCCATTCCATATTGAATGAAGTGCAAATTTGTTTCAGGAAGTACCTTTAATCAGCTGTATCCTGACTCCATACTATATAACTTGAGACTTGACACAAACAAAGTTGAACCAATCACCTTGCCCCAAATTTGACCCATTTTTTTCTCCTCACCTTCATTGCTTTGATTAATCTATTTCTTCTTTTTGGAAGATCTCTTTCTGTTACTTTGGTTTATAAGAATACTGTCTGTCCTCTAAGTCCCAAATCAAATGCCATCTCATTCATGAAACATGCCAAAAATCTCCCCAGAAGTATCTGTCTTTCATGTTTATATATACCACGTATATATTCATATATATATAATATTCTTTATTTTATATATGCCCCATATTTCAACTCACATAACAATATCTATCATTTCTAATATTTCTTATCATACTTAACATAAATGCATATTCTTATTATATATGAATAATTATGTAACTGTTCTAAAATATCTTCATAAAACTCTACACCTTCTAAGTACTAGTAATTGTTCCTTCCTGAGAATCTACCTTTTCCATGGACAGATATTGTTTTCTCATTTTTGTATTTCTAGCACCTAGTATAAATGAACAATGAATGAAAGATATTACATAATTTAAATGTTTTTTGCTACGATGTTACAATCTTTTTGACTTAAGGGAAAGGACCATGGCCTACTCAACTCTCTGGTATCCATAGCATCAAATAAAATATCAAAATAATAGTTTATACTTTAGGAGTTTTTACATGCTTAGAACTAATGGTAGCTAATACAAATAAAACAAAACACAAAATTATGTAAAACTTTTCATTAAAAATATCAGTTTTGGGCTTCCCTGGTGGCGCAGTGGTTGAGAGTCCACCTGCCGATGCAGGGGACACGGGTTCGTGCCCCGGTCCGGGAAGACCCCACATGCCGCGGAGCGGCTAGGCCCGTGAGCCATGGCCGCTGAGTCTGCGCGTCCGGAGCCTGTGCTCAGCAACGGGAGAGGCCACAACAGTGAGAGGCCCGCGTACCAAAAAAAAAAAAAAAAAAATCAGTTTTTCATTACTGGAATATCAATATTATCAGTGATATTTCAGAATTAATATCTGAATCAAGTACTTTCTCTCTTATAAGATAGTTTAAAATATTTATATTTTTCTCAACCGAGTCTGTTATAGCAAATACTTTTATGTTTTAAAATGAGGAATTCTTTATCGATACTATGTAAAACACTGGAAAGCAAAAGAAAAAAAAAGGAGCGCTCTAATCTGGCAATTGAAGTAAAAAGTAAAAATTCCCAAATCATTTATATTCCAAACCAGATTTTATATAAGAAGAAATTTTATATTAAGAAAAATGCTTATAAATAAATTTAAAATAGTTTGATTTGGCTTTTATGATTATTGCATAATAATTATCAAAATAGTAACAACATTTTTAATATCTCTCTATTGCAGGAAATGTTGAAGAAGTGTTTGGTCAAAGTAATCTCATATGTTATCATTATGAAAGTGAATATTTTCTCTCTAAGTTTATACATATTATAAACTTAGAAAAATAATTGAGCTTTGTCAATATTTTACTTCATTTGGGGCTATCTGAAATGGACTTTCACATGAATAATGCTGTAATTTAAATAAGTGGAATGTGACATTTGAATTAGAAAAGAGTACATATTAAAATACCAGATCACCAATCAGCACTGTCAAGTTCAAATAGAATCCTCCTTGAAAAGTATCTGTAAAAGTTTTATAATCATAAGAGGAAAGATAATTTGACTTTTAATTGATTGCCAAGTCCATCTGTCATAATGTCAGTGGTACTTTTTGAGCAGTGAAAACATACAACTGTAAATTTGGTTTGTTTGTTTTTTTAATTAATTTATTTATTTAATTATTTTTGGCTGTGTTGGGTCTACGTTTCTGTGCGAGGGCTTTCTCTAGTTGTGGCGAGCGGGGGCCACTCTTCATCGTGGTGCGTGGGCCTCTCAGTGTCGCGGCCTCTCTTGTTGTGGAGCACAGGCTCCAGATACTCAGGATCAGTAGTTGTGGCTCATGGGCCCAGTTGTTCCACGGCATATGGGATCCTCCCAGACCAGGGCTCGAACCCGTGTCCCCTGCACTGGCAGGCAGATTCTCAACCACTGCACCACCAGGGAAGCCCTGGGTTTTTTAATATGCACTTTAAACGTGAATTACTCTTAAATCAGAATATACAAATTATTTTTACTTTATAATTGGAATAAGTAAAAAAGTCTAGTTTTAATTTTTATTTTCAATAATCATTAAATGATGTTTTAAACTCATTTAAAATCTCAGATATACAGCTAAATATTAACTATGACTTTTTAAAATACAAATATCTACCCATGATTAAAATAATATACATTCACTCTATTTTTTATTGATTAAGTCTGTAAGCATGTCTTTATAGTCAAGTGGAATAATGTTGATATCCCAGAATCTATGCATGGACATAATATAAAGTAATATTTATTGGGTGCTCAATATGTGCCAAGCTCAAGGCCATGTGCTTCAAGTATAATACATCTTTAAAATAACCCAGCTAAGTAAATATGTCTGTTGTACATATGTGGTTGTTTAGATTAAGTTCTCTAATTTTTTAATGCTTGTAAGTGAGAGAAATGATGCTTGAACCCAAGTCTGTTTGTGTCCAAACACCAAGCTGTTCAATATGCTACAAACTTATTACCAGACAACCTCACATAAAATAGATGCTTCATAAATTCTTTATATGTTTCTGCTTATCTAAACCAGGGGTCAACCAACTCTGGACTATGGGCCAAATTCTCTCCAGGCCTGGTTTTGTAAATAAAGTCTTATTCAAGCACATCTCTCCCCATTTATTAACATAGTGCCTATAGCTGCTTTCCTCATACAGTGGCAGAGTTGAGTAGTTACAACATAAAGTCTAAAATAGTTACTTTAGAGAAAAAGTTTGCCAACCCTTGATGTAAACTATATCGTGCTATATAAGCTTCTGTGTACAAAGGGACTGAGGTGACTTTATAGCTACACTTTATAGCCACCTAGAGTTTATGATGTCAGTGATTACAAGTAACTTAACAACCTTTCCTAAATACTTCCATTGCTCTCCACCCCTCCAATTGTTCACATCCTAATCCCCAGAATTAACACGTTACTTACATGGCAGAAAAAAAAAAAAAAAAGACACCAAAGAAATAATTAAGTTAAAAATCTTGAGATAAGAAAAATTACCCTGGAGTTTTCAGGAAGGTCCTTAATGTCATAACAAGGGTCCTTATAAGACAGAAGCAGAAGATTAGATAGGAGAAATGATGACAGAAACAAATGGCTTAAGTGATGTGCTTTGAAGATGGAGGAAGGACCCACAAGCCAAGGAATGGAGAAAGTCTCTAGAAGCTAGAAAAAGTAAGAAATTGATTCTCTCTGGAGACTCGAGAACGAACCAGCCCAGCTGGCACCTTGACTTTTGCCCAATAAAACAAATTTCAGATGTGTGGCCTCTACAGCTATGAGAATAAATTTGTATGGTTTTAAGCCACTCAGTTTATGTCAATTTGTTATAGCAGCAATAGGAAACTGATACAAATGCTAAGACCTGAAATATTTTGAATTTGTAAGTCACATCTCCTATAATTCTTAAACTTTGGGGGATCATTGACCGCTCTGATCAATCTGATAAGAACAATGGACATTCCCTAAAAAAATTCTGAACATGCATATACGCACACATGTTTGCATTCAGTTTCAGAGGTCAACATACCCCTAATCTTATCCATTTAAGGACTTCCTAAAGTTCAGTGGACTTCAGGTGCTATGCCTATAATTGTGTTGGTTACTGCTATCCAGTGAACCATGCAAATAGTGCTGAAACTCTTTCACTATCAATATATATTGGTATTGTTTATCTGATTTTCTGTCTCCTGCCTCTAAAAGGAGAACACCATGAGAACATAGGCTTGGTCTTTTTGTTTACTAGTCAACACTTAGCACCCAGAACTGTGACTGGCACATAGTAGATATTTGGTGTCTTTGATGAAAGAAAGAAAGAACATATCAGTGAGCAGAGCTGAGGTATTTGGGGCTTCTTTGTGTACCCTTTGAGATCTCTAGAAATTTATTAAGAAAGGAATGAGCTGAGGTGCTTAGTATTTTACAAAGAGAATTTTGACAGCAGTATGGAGTAGAAAAGAGATTAGAAGCACAGTGATAGGATATAAGTCAGGTAGTTAAAAAAAAGGAGATGAGGGTAAATTAAAAACTCTTAGGGATATAAGCAATGCAAATTTAGTTATTTGTTTACCAGAGTATTTTTTTTCCCCTTCAGCTCTCCAAAAGAACCTCAGAGTGGATGAAGGTCACCAGATAATGCTAACAAAATTTTTATCTAGGAAGCTTTTAAAAAATGAAGATTCCTAAAGTTTCTTAAGCAAATACATCAGCAGCAAGGTCCTAAAATCTGTGTTTTAAAAAGTTACCAGATGAGCAGGCTGATTTCAGAAGCAATGCATTAACACACATTCCCCTTCTCATCCAAAACCTTTCTAATTATTAGCAACCAAAGAAACAATAATAAAATTAAAAAGTTACCAGATGAGCAGGCTGATTTCAGAAGCAATGCATTAACACACATTCCCCTTCTCATCCAAAACCTTTCTAATTATTAGCAACCAAAGAAACAATAAAAGTAATCATTATGTATTGCTGTTCCTTAGAAAAATGTTTCCTAAATTTATCTGAGCTTATGACTTACCTGGGAAAATTATTACAATTACAAAATCACAATCACTTCTTGGAAAATTTTTGTTCAATACATCCGAAGTAGAGACCAGAAATAAGAAATTTTTGTAGAAATCTTAGGAATTTATAATGACCCAGAAACCTAGGAAATTAGACTCTAAATAGCCTTTTTTTAAAAAAACAGTATAGTTGATATATATAACTACACTCCTCATTCTGACTGGACAATTGGTAACACACATGACAAGGTGTATCTTTAAGTTTTACAAGCATAATGGCTAAATATTTTCAACGTAACTACTATTTCTAGGTAACAATATCTTTCATTTCTTATTAATCCGTGACTGAATGTGAAACTTTTATTGCTGCATAAACACAAACATACACACACACACACACACACACAATATCTTTCATTTCTTATTAATCCGTGACTGAATGTGAAACTTTTATTGCTGCATAAACACAAACATACACACACACACACACACACACACACACACACACATGTTCATACACACCGCATAATGTTTTTCTTTTTCTAAATAAAGGCTTTATTCTCCTTTTAAATGATAATTTTTAAATAGAGCAATTATTTAAAATCACTAGCCTCTCACAACTTAGTATAAAAAAGCTCCAGCTTCCATTTTAATATGGGAATTACTATATCAAATGCAGAATATGAAAACATTCACTACATTAGCAATTGACCATTAATGAAGTGCCTTGCACAACAAGTTACAATTAAATGAGAAAAGAGTTAATGTTAATTTAAAATACTACTCAACTCTTTATTTTCTTGTCAATAGATCTCTTTCTTTACATTTTAGCTAATTTACTTGAAGATTGGCGTGCTTTAATGTTAATGCAGTGCAACTATCTTGTATGGTAATAGTTAACAAGGTAATAGCCAGAGGAATTTGTGCCTGTTTGTCTATATTTTTAGGAAGATAAATGCCTATACAGATTTGGCCAAAATTAAAAAATATATATAATTATTAACATATTATATATACAATTATATAATTATTTCTTTCCCTTTTTGTATATGGGAACTTGGCAGACTGCTTTCTCGGGTTATTTGAAAGGCATATACTTATACTTCTTCACCCACAACTTTAATTTTTCAAATTTGACCTCAAAATCTTTTTCTGTTATGCCTTTGTTATTTTCACTAATAATTTTTACAGTTATATTCTTCTATGTCTTGTTCTACTAATATGTGTATTTTTTAATGTAGAATATCATCATATAATGTTTCAATTTCCAGTAGCTAATACAAAGAGCTTGGTTATAAGAGGAGCTTAAAGTTTTTTTTTTTTTATGGAATATATGGACTAACTTCCGATAGCTAGTCTTTACTTCCATCATTTATTCAGTAAGGTTAGCAGCACCGCAGGTTTTAAAATTTTATCTTCTCAGTATCAAACTCCGTGAAATAATTTCCTTATAGCTTAACTCTTTTTATTTCTCCTTCATTGTAATGGACCATCTTTGGAAATGACACTACCAAACACATGATGTGCAAATAGCAAAGTCACTAGAGTACAGTGAAGTATTCTAATGAGACATTTTAGACTATAAAGAATGGATAGTTGCTAAGGTAACTTCAGTTAAGGACAAAAAACTATCTGCATTGCCACCCAGCTAGGACTCAGAGAGTAGAAGTTGCTCTGAATGGAACAGTAGAAGCTCGGCTGCCTACTGCAACTGTAGAGATTGTCCTCCGAAGAAGGGACTTCCCCTCTTTACTACAGTGCCCCCCACTGAGATCTTTAAGCTACGTGTGTCTTTGCCTTACTGCATCTCCTCTTTTCTCCCTCAGGTCCCTGCTGACTTCTGGATTCTTATATCTTTAACTTCTGTTTCTTCCATTATTTACCCGGGTACCAGCCTGCATCACAGGGAGCTCCTCCTGCACCATGCATCCCTAGAGTCAGAAGTTGTGGTCAGACTGGGGGGGCATATTGATGTTGGAAACACAGGAGACTCTGCCTGAGTAATCTCTCAGAACGGGGCTGGAAGCATAACCAGCACTTGCACTTTCTCAGATGCATAAACATAACCAGTAAACACTCTGCATAGTTCCTCTAAAGCATTCAGTATAATCTTTCTCTGTATTTTTCCTGTTACAGCTTACCATTAGATAAATGAATTGAGATATTTTTACAAAAACAGTAATGCAAAATTACATCTGCATACATACAGAGTGATATTTTATTGAAATAGGTCATACCATATTAGCGATCAACAGTAATGATTAGAAGGGACCATGCAATCTCTCCTCTCACAATTTAATAAAATACAGGAAATCACCCTAAGCGTCTTCGAAAAAAACTTTGATAAGATATTTGGAAAATAGTGCTTAAAAAATGAATAAGTGTAATACAAGGCAACTGTCCTGCACGTGGCCCTCTGAGATATATAGGTACGTGGGTGTCTTTGGAGACTCTACTTGCCAGAAAAAGGCTAAATTGTTGGTGATTTAATTGCTCCAGGGATTGCAAAGGTGATCTTGTAATTTGCCTCCAGTGACAGGTGCTATCCCTTTATTATAATTTGGACCCCTGGGTGTTAAAATATTCATGGCTTTTCTATTAGGAAATCTGCATACTTCTCCAGTCATGTTTATTCATAATCCTATGATGAGTTGCAGACAAGCTTATGGAGAATTTAAGGCTTCCGCATTTTAGTCAGAAATTTCTACCCTCATTCACAAACAAAAAGACTGGGCTGATTTGCATTTATATTTTAAAAATTCATTAAGTATCTTTATGTTAGTTTTAAGGTCTTTTGAAATTAAATATGTTGTGAATTTTTGCACTTACTAATGGAATGTTTATAGCAAATAGTGCGTAGAAGATATGTATGAAAATTATGTATCAGACTGGCTTTAAAATGTATGCACACCAGAGGGCGTCATAGCTTTTATCCAAAGCTTCTTTAACAATTTCCTTTTAAAGTGAGTTTTATTTTTTAAACTTTTTCTCTTCATAATTATTACTCAGCTTTTGCTTTAATATTTATAAAACACGTTCAAACAATATGATTCACCTGAGTATATTGAACAAACAGGAATATTATGATTAATGAGAAAATTTAAACAAGCAAGCCGTTTTAATGTGTTTCTTACAAGCACCTTCAATTCCTTCATATTTTTCGGCCTGCTTTTTTCCCCTACCTCAGGACAATCCCTATGGCCTTTCTCAAAATAACATATAAATTGTTTTCTTGTTTACTCCTGATTTTTTTTTTTTAAATCTCCTTTGGACTCCAACTATAGAGGGTAAATTCTCCTTCTTGTAAAAGAGGTCCATTTGATTGATCCATTCAGAAAATATTTATTGCATGTCAGAGGTAAAGGACTCATTCAGCCTTTCAAGAGCTCACTTTCTTATAGAAAGAACATGGGAATACATATGATGGCCGTTCAGTGTGACAAGAACCGTGACCCAAAGGGCTGAGAGAACTCCTCAGATGTGTCCCTACGAGCTATGAAGAGTAGGGTGACATGGACAGATGGTTAAAGCTGAGCTAAGATGTAAACAACAATTAAAAAGATAAATTCGGGGTTTGGGATTAACATATACACACTACTATATATAAAATAGGTAAACAACAAGGACCTACTGTATAGCACAGGAAACTATACTCAGTATCTTGTAATAACCTATAATGGAAAAGAATCTGAAAAAGAATATACACATATGTGTAACTGAATCACTTTGCTGTACACTTGAAACTAGCACATTGTAAATGAACTATACTTAAATTAAAAAAAGTTAATCAAACACTATGACAAGCCTTCTATTTTTTAAAATTATTTTTAAATGAAATATGGAGTTATTCATATATAAAGAGCAATAATTAGAGATAAAGGGAAGGTTATGGATTTTATGATAGTGGTGCAAAAATAAATATAATCAAACAAAAGACTAGAAAAACTTCTGAAACCATGCAATTTTATTGTTAGTTTGTTTTTAATGTTTTTAAAGCATGGTGTGATTGTAGCTTTTAAACACTGAAACTCTTGAGTGATTATATCTTCAGCATGAAATAAAATATTTATGGCAGCAAGAAAAAGGCATAAGGGATAGCATGAGTGGAAGCATAGCAGTTTAAGAGTAACCTATTCTTAGGAGGAAGTTCAAGTAGCCCAATAAGTTATAATAAGCTTTTGTCAAGGAGATGATAAACCCATGTTTAAAATACATCTCAATAACAATTCATGTAGGGAATCTTTTCCAACTGCCTTTAACTGGAAGTGATCTTTCCTGTTATGCCTATTTTATAATCCTCGTCTTATATTTTTATTTTTTTCTATTAAATGATAAGCTCCATGAGAATGCTGATTTATGAATATATCTCCCACAGCATTTAAGTCAATGTTTTGAACAGAAAAGGGGCTCAATAAATATGCATGGCACTTAACTTGAAAAGTATCTAGAGACATGAATATGAGAACTAAACATACTTCTATTTAAAATGATAAATTTCAAAATGCTAGAAGTAGTACTCTTAATCCCAGTTTTGCTGTTTTATTAGCTTTGTTACCTTAATTAAGTAATATAACATTTCTGTGCCTCACCTTACCTGTTAAATAATGGAGTTGAACTTGTAAATTACATGTTTGATCATTTAATTTATCCCAGACACTGGGATAAGGCAATTGTATATATTATCTAATTTACTCTTCATAACAACCCCTATGAGATTTTGTGGTAGTTATCCACATTTATTCCAGGAGCCCTGGAGTTACTTGAATCATAGCGTCAAAGTAATTTACCAGCCATCACATTGATAGTATCTAGTGGAGTCGCAATATGTCTCTCCTCTCCTCTGGATATAATGTTTTTCTTATTAATTTTAGAAAAAGAGACCTTGATTTCTCCTTAACATCTCAATTATTTGAGGTTTAACATTTAAATAGTCTAGAATTCTTTAAAAAATGAAAATGCTTTAATCACCTAGGCTATGAAAGTTAAATAGAATAAGTATTCATAAATAATCTCCACACTGGACTAGTGAATGCTTTATCTTAAAGATTCTTTTCTGAAGAGAACAAGAGTATCCCCTTGCTGATTCATTTTGCAACACGTAAGTAATTGCCCTTCACAAAAGGGGAAAAACGAAGTATAAAAAAAGCCAGAACACTATTCGAATTCATTGCCTCTTCCAGGTGTGGGTAATTGAGTTGCCTCAAGATCAATATGAAACTGCCTAGGATACAGAAAGTCAATAGCTACTTCCAAAGTCAGGTCTGTCTATTTTCCTTATCTGCAAAAGCAAAACCTCCAGCTGCTGCTTCAGAGCAAATCTAAATCTGCATAACAAAACTTGGAAGTGAATTCCATAGACCAGGAGCTCACTAAGTATCTTACTTTGATATCAAAAACTTTAGGGAGACCCCTATTGAGCAAATAACTTTTCTTTGATATTTCTCGACCCTGGAGTGACATTGAATGAGCTACATATTCATTTTAGATAACTCCATTTAAAATCTGATTTAAAAAAGGTCTGTGTGCAAGGTTATCATCTCTAGGCTTTAAAAAAATACTTTATTATCTTTTAAAGAAAAAGCACTGCAATGATAATAATTTTTCTCAAAAAATAATTTATTATGCTACAACACTGAACATATTGCATAATATGTCTCCTTTATTAATGAAAATTTGGAATTGACTTTGATAAAAGCATATCCAAAAAAAATTAATTTTGTGAAACTCTGATCTTCCAGAAAACACTGGTCATTTTTAAGAGTAAAGACACTGCTACCTTCCTTGACAAAAGGGTTCCTAAATTTGCCAGTGAAAGGAGAATTCCCTATTGGAATTGGTTGTTGAAATTTCAAAACTAACTTTAATTTCAAGCCACCCTCTCCTGGGAACCTCTTGCAATTGCCACTGCAACACCTTGTTGTCTTGTGTGGGGACTGGTGATGAGAGTATTACTTCCTCTATAAAGCTCTAGACCCTGTATCCACAAGAACCAATCTTAATTCCACAGAGCTCGGTTGAGTCAAGTATTTACAGAAGACAAAGAAATCAAAACAAGCAATTCACACATAGAATATTGTGCAATAACAGTATAACATGGTGCACTAATATTCCCTACCATACTTTCTGAAGCCCATAGGCGCATCTTTCTCTGATTCCTCATGAGGAATAGCATTTATATGATATTGGAAAAATATTATTGTGTATTTTTTAAAAGGCTCTGAAAGACACAGGAGTTGTTAAGTACCATTATCTGACCTTCCATTCCCTGTTTTTAAAGAATGATTGACAGTGGAATTTCCTCCTCTTTCAGCCTCCCCTCAATTCTCAGAATTTCCCAGAGTCTGCACTACTGTGAGGGTTGTTGCATACTTATTATATGTTATGCTACATATATTTCATATGTGTGTGGAGTACAGGATGGAGCAGAGAGAAGATTTCTCAGTAAAACTTAAATGTCCATGGGATGATCTTACAGCTGCTAGGATTACCTGGTTCTTTTCATTAGGCGATTAAAGTCAATTAACTCTTAACAATAAGATCTATAAACAGTACTTCCTGAAAGCCAGGAACATTTTTATTTGATGTGTAGACTTGGGCAAAAAGAAAATAAAAAGAAACAGTAATTTTATTCATTAAACTTCCCTTAAACCACCTTAAACATCTATCTCTGGTCTTTAGTTTCAGGGCACATATTTCCTACTGTGGTTTTTCATGTGAGATATACTGGTTTGTTATTTTGAGCACCTCTTCTTACTTCTTAAGTATGTAGTAAATGCCTACAAATTAAGACAAAGCCCTTAAGTTTATAAATTCCTCACTATCTCTACGAGTTTTACTTAGGAATAATAAGTTACCACGGGGAGAGCTAATCAGCTTGACAATCGTCTCTACATTGAATCTTGGCTCCACCCACCAACCAGTTCATGATATTGGCAAGTGAGACATGCCTGAGTCTTAGTTTCCTCATCTATGAATGAGAAAACTACCTCAAAGGTTGTTGTGAAACTTGAAAATGATAACATACACCAAATGCTAGGCTCAGTGTCTGGAACAAAATAGGTGATGAATAACTATGTTTGAATGAAGCTGATTAAAGAAATCTATCAAAATAACATTTAATGAACTCTGCTGCTTGCTACCATTGCCATTCTTTAGCTGATGATTATGGTCATTTAGTTTTTTGTGTGTGAATTTAATATGTTAGGAAGAAGTCAAAAGAGTTTTTTTTTTTTTTTTTTTTTTAACATTTGCAGTTTGTTACTAGTTTAAAAGTATTAGAGCACCTTATGAAAAAGGCTTACAGGACTCTTTTTCTATTTCTTTATGCCCAGAATTAAAGAAACCATATTGGATATTTTGAGAGCTCTCCCTGTTTCTAGAGCTAAAATCAAAGAAGCAACATCTGTTCTTTCTTTGTTAAACATTTCTCGCATCTTCTTGATCTTTGCCTCCATTCTTTTTCCGAGGTCCTGGATCATCTTCACTATCATTATTTTGAATTCTTTTTCTGGAAGGTTGCCTATCTCCACTTCATTTAGTTGTTTTTCTGGGGTTTTATCTTGTTCCTTCGTCTGGTACCTAGCCCTCTGCCTTTTCATCTTGTCTGTCTTTCTGTGAATGTGGTTCTCATTCCACAGGCTGCAGGATTGTAGTTCTCCTTGCTTCTGCTGTCTGCCGTCAGGTGGATGAGGCTATCTAAGAGGCTTGTGCAGCTCCCTGATGGGAGGGACTGGTGGTGGGTAGAGCTGGGTGTTGCTCTGGTGAGCAGAGCTCAGTAAAACGTTAATCTGCTGATGGGTGGGGCTGAGTTCCCTCCCTGTTGGTTGTTTGGCCTGAGACAACCCAGCACTGGAGGCTACAGGCTCTCTGGTGGCCCTAATGGTGGACTCTGGGAGGGCTCATGCCAAGGAGTGCTTCCCAGAACTTCTGCTGCCACTGTCCTTGTCCCCATGGTGAGCCACAGCTGCCCCCCCACCTCTTCAGGAGAACCTCCAACACTAGCAGGTAGGTCTGGTTCAGTCTCCTATCGGGTCACTGCTCCCTCCCCTGGGTCCCGATGCACACACTACTTTGTGTGTGCCCTCCAGGAGTGGAGTCTCTGTTTCCCCCAGTCTTCTCGAAGTCCTGCAATCAAATCCCTCTAGGCTTCGAAGTCTGATTCTCTGGGAATTCCACCTCTTGTTGCTGGACCTACATGTTGGGAAGCCTGAGGTGGGGCTCAGATCCTTCACTCCAGTGGGTGGACTTCTGTGGTAACATTGTTCTCTAGTTTGTGAGTCACCCACCCAGCAGTTATGGGATTTGATTTTATTGTGATTGCACCCCTCCTACCATCTCATTGCAGCTTCTCCTTTGTCTTTGGATGTGGGGTATCTTTTTCGGTGAGTTCCAGTGTCTTCCTGTCCATGATTGTTCAGCGGTTAGTTGTGACTCCGGTGCTCTCGCAAGAGGCAGTGAGCGCACGTCCTTCTACTCCGCCATCTTGAACCAATCTCCTCTACACTGAAATTTCTTATGAAATAATTTGTCTCTTGGGTTTCTCTTGTAATAAAAAGGCAATACTGAAGAAAATGTGATGCTAGTTTTTAGCAACTACATTTCTAATGGAAAGAAAGATCCTTTAATGAAGTGTTTTAAAATGTCAGGGTGTATTGGAAGTATAGTATAATACGGAACAGATTGTCTTTTTATCACCTTGCTAAAATCATATACATGGCAGACAGTCATGGAATATGCAATAACTACAACTCCATTTAGGGAATTTTGCTCTACCACAACTACTCTTGAGCTGATAGAATTACATGTGCACATGTTATACTACAAACCCACTTAGTTCTAAACAAAATGGATATATATATATACATATGTATGTGTATGTATATGTATGTGTCTGAATACTTGAAAATATACTTGATAATATAAAGTGGACAAATATGTGAAAAGGGCTGATGAGGAAGAATAAATTTATGAGAAATCATTTGTAAGATAACACCATTAGTACATGAATGGTGAAGAGATCTATTGAAAATGGGCCTCTAGTTTTGCTTTGTATTGTATTCCAGAGCACCTTCATTTTCAATAAGTCCTAGTTCTAGTCCTTCAACCTGAGGTGACTCAAGAAAATTTATGGCTTACACACACAAGAGTCCCTAAAACAAATCTTATATTTTACTTCAGTGTGATGCATTGTTAGCAAAGACTGTTATTTTGATATAATAGAAGTAATTTTAAATGTTATAAAATAAATTTTAATGCATTAAAATAACATATGGGCAGCAGATGTATTTATTTTTCAGAATCAGAATTTAGGATATAATTATAATTCTTCCAAATATTTTATAATTTAAATTTAATTCTTTAATTTAAAATTTATGATTATTAGTGTAACAAAGGTCTGCAAATACAAAGAGACCTCTCTTCCCTAATGCTATTCTTCATTCTTATTTTCCTTCTTTTTCAACAACTGAGAATACCCTGGAGTTTAAATTACCTTAATAAGATGCAATTAAAATAGACTGCTTTATCTGATAATGAACAAACCTGAGGTTTAGCAATACTACAATAACCATTATGTTGCCTCTTCTCTGAGAAGTTGTTACAATTTTTACATTATTTATCTAAATCTTATTTACTATGAATTCCCTTGAATTTCTACGTATTCTCTGATTCCAATGCTTAATTCAGCAAAAATGCATACAAGATCAACCATAGGCTTTTCTTTATCCCCAAATGAAAGTTGGTATTGCACCAAGTCATCTGCTTCAGAAGATGCTTTGAGAAAATACTAAATAAATGCAGGTATGGTATACATACCCTGTGTCTCAATTGCTGTTTGAATATAAACACGATTTCTATGACTTGGATTGCAATTTATACAAGTGATCAGTGGGGAAACTGTGCTAGCTCTTATCAGTCTGGGACTTATACACCTTTCCTCGTGTTTCATTCCATGTCAAAATTTATGTCATTGGCCTGATATGGGCCACGCATGACCACAGGACTCCAGCAACAACAGGACTGCAATGGTAGCAATGAAGAATAGTTTCAGCATTCGTTTCAGATGTCAAGAATCATACACCTCATAACTTCTCTCTCTCCATTTGTGTTCTTTTATAGAACTTTCTCTAATCTGATTTATTCCATTTATGCTGAAAACATTTGAGCATTTTTAAAGCATATGATAAAATCCTTGCCTGAAATTCATTTATTGACTTTGTAGTGAAATAATGCTTACATGCACAACAGCGCCTGGGGAATAGTGTAGTCTTTTCACTGATCTTGTTGCCACCATTCTCTCATAGCCTGGATCCTTTCTACATTCTTTCCACAAAATTTATCTTCTTAAACACACATTTCTTTCTGTCATTCCTCTTTCAAAAGCCTTCAGTCATTCTGCAGTGCCAGGAGCAGTTACTCTCCAGAGTGTTACAAGGAATTGTAAATCCATGTAGGCACCACGTATGGGGGTTACACTAAATACAGATCTACACAAATAGGTACTACTATTTTCCAAATGTGCATGATGCTGTTAATTAAATATAAATTTCAAATACTACTCAATTTTTAACTGTTGGGGACTTCACATATTTCTCAATAACCCACACTAATATTTTTGAGCCAGTCAAAATATTTTGTGCCAGTCGGCTTTCCATAGATTAATCCAATTTATTCCTGTCTCACACACACATACACCCACTCAAACACACGCTCCCTGACACACAAACACACACAAGAATGAGGCATATAATTGCTATCTTCAATCTGTAACTGAGAAGGTGAAATTAAGAGAGGGTCTTTGGATGTGGGGTATCTTTTTCGGTGAGTTCCAGTGTCTTCCTGTCCATGATTGTTCAGCGGTTAGTTGTGACTCCGGTGCTCTCGCAAGAGGCAGTGAGCGCACGTCCTTCTACTCCGCCATCTTGAACCAATCTCCTCTACACTGAAATTTCTTATGAAATAATTTGTCTCTTGGGTTTCTCTTGTAATAAAAAGGCAATACTGAAGAAAATGTGATGCTAGTTTTTAGCAACTACATTACTAATGGAAAGAAAGATCCTTTAATGAAGTGTTTTAAAATGTCAGGGTGTATTGGAAGTATAGTATAATAAGGAACAGATTGTCTTTTTATCACCTTGCTAAAATCATATACATGGCAGACAGTCATGGAATATGCAATAACTACAACTCCATTTAGGGAATTTTGCTCTACCACAACTACTCTTGAGCTGATAGAATTACATGTGCACATGTTATACTACAAACCCACTTAGTTCTAAACAAAATGGATATATATATATACATATGTATGTGTATGTATATGTATGTGTCTGTCTACTTGAAAATATACTTGATAATATAAAGTGGACAAATATGTGAAAAGGGCTGATGAGGAAGAATAAATTTATGAGAAATCATTTGTAAGATAACACCATTAGTACATGAATGGTGAAGAGATCTATTGAAAATGGGCCTCTAGTTTTGCTTTGTATTGTATTCCAGAGCACCTTCATTTTCAATAAGTCCTAGTTCTAGTCCTTCAACCTGAGGTGACTCAAGAAAATTTATGGCTTACACACACAAGAGTCCCTAAAACAAATCTTATATTTTACTTCAGTGTGATGCATTGTTAGCAAAGACTGTTATTTTGATATAATAGAAGTAATTTTAAATGTTATAAAATAAATTTTAATGCATTAAAATAACATATGGGCAGCAGATGTATTTATTTTTCAGAATCAGAATTTAGGATATAATTATAATTCTTCCAAATATTTTATAATTTAAATTTAATTCTTTAATTTAAAATTTATGATTATTAGTGTAACAAAGGTCTGCAAATACAAAGAGACCTCTCTTCCCTAATGCTATTCTTCATTCTTATTTTCCTTCTTTTTCAACAACTGAGAATACCCTGGAGTTTAAATTACCTTAATAAGATGCAATTAAAATAGACTGCTTTATCTGATAATGAACAAACCTGAGGTTTAGCAATACTACAATAACCATTATGTTGCCTCTTCTCTGAGAAGTTGTTACAATTTTTACATTATTTATCTAAATCTTATTTACTATGAATTCCCTTGAATTTCTACGTATTCTCTGATTCCAATGCTTAATTCAGCAAAAATGCATACAAGATCAACCATAGGCTTTTCTTTATCCCCAAATGAAAGTTGGTATTGCACCAAGTCATCTGCTTCAGAAGATGCTTTGAGAAAATACTAAATAAATGCAGGTATGGTATACATACCCTGTGTCTCAATTGCTGTTTGAATATAAACACGATTTCTATGACTTGGATTGCAATTTATACAAGTGATCAGTGGGGAAACTGTGCTAGCTCTTATCAGTCTGGGACTTATACACCTTTCCTCGTGTTTCATTCCATGTCAAAATTTATGTCATTGGCCTGATATGGGCCACGCATGACCACAGGACTCCAGCAACAACAGGACTGCAATGGTAGCAATGAAGAATAGTTTCAGCATTCGTTTCAGATGTCAAGAATCATACACCTCATAACTTCTCTCTCTCCATTTGTGTTCTTTTATAGAACTTTCTCTAATCTGATTTATTCCATTTATGCTGAAAACATTTGAGCATTTTTAAAGCATATGATAAAATCCTTGCCTGAAATTCATTTATTGACTTTGTAGTGAAATAATGCTTACATGCACAACAGCGCCTGGGGAATAGTGTAGTCTTTTCACTGATCTTGTTGCCACCATTCTCTCATAGCCTGGATCCTTTCTACATTCTTTCCACAAAATTTATCTTCTTAAACACACATTTCTTTCTGTCATTCCTCTTTCAAAAGCCTTCAGTCATTCTGCAGTGCCAGGAGCAGTTACTCTCCAGAGTGTTACAAGGAATTGTAAATCCATGTAGGCACCACGTATGGGGGTTACACTAAATACAGATCTACACAAATAGGTACTACTATTTTCCAAATGTGCATGATGCTGTTAATTAAATATAAATTTCAAATACTACTCAATTTTTAACTGTTGGGGACTTCACATATTTCTCAATAACCCACACTAATATTTTTGAGCCAGTCAAAATATTTTGTGCCAGTCGGCTTTCCATAGATTAATCCAATTTATTCCTGTCTCACACACACATACACCCACTCAAACACACGCTCCCTGACACACAAACACACACAAGAATGAGGCATATAATTGCTATCTTCAATTTGTAACTGAGAAGGTGAAATTAAGAGAGGTTAGGGCTTCCCTTGTGGCGCAGTGGTTGAGAGTCCGCCTGCCGATGCAGGGGACACGGGTTCGTGCCCCGGTCCGGGAAGATCCCACATGCCGCGGAGCGGCTGGGCCCGTGAGCCATGGCCGCTGAGCCTGCGCGTCCGGAGCCTGTGCTCCGCAACGGGAGAGGCCACAACAGTGAGAGGCCCGCGTACCGAAAAAAAAAAAAAAAAGAGGTTAAATAATGTGTACAGTCACATGTCTTGTAAGTAAATAGTAAATTGGGATTTGAAGCCAGGAATTTCAACTCAACAGTGAATACTTTAAATCACACACCTAGTACAGTTACGATTTTATGGGGGTTCATGAAACGTTGTTATTTAAAAAATACTCATACTTGAAAAGTTTGGAATCCAGTACTGTAGAGAATTAAGCACTTAACTACCCTTACTTAGTATGGTATTGACAGCTGTGCTACAATCGTTTCCTAAATTGAGTTTCAAATAGTGTAGTTTCAATTATTAATAAAGATGTGATATAAAGGAGTTGCTTTGTGGCCATTTAATTTTAGGAAAAACTAAAAATTTTATCTCATAGTGAAGATTTGCAATGTGCATCAGTATATTAAATTCTTTGAGAAACTCAGCATGAATAAAACTGTTCATTGTTTCCTTATTTCAAGATTTCCCACCCTAATTTGATCGTAGAATCCAAATTATGGGGTACATTTATTCTGTTGAATAGTATTCTGTGGTAGAATATTTGAGGAAACAAGGATTCAAAACATCAAGTTTTCAGTCTTATATTCAACTACTGTCCCAAAGAACCCTCAAGTTTAATCCTGATGATACCTCTTTCTTATATCTGTGCCTTTCTTCACTTTGTTAGCCACTTCCCATCTAAAATTTACCATCAATTAAGGTCCTGCTGACTTTCCACATTGTTCAGGAATATTTGCTAAACAGCTCTCCAGCCCATTAGGACTCTCCCTTTTCTGAACTCATTTTGCAAGGCATCATTCATTGCCTTGTGACATTTCTTATAATTCATGTTCATTCTTTGTCACATAAACCATAATGTTAAGCCCTGTATGCAACTATGGCTGCTTATAGATTTTGTTTAACTTAAATTTTTAATCCAATTGTTTTTATAGAGTAGGCATTCAAATATGTATTGTTGTAATGGTGAGTGTAACCAAACGCTATTTTATTAAGACAATGTAAAATTCATGCAACTAGGGAAAATAAGGACTCAGATAAAATGTTGTCTCTTTTTACTGTATCAGTCAGTTTATGCTAGGGTCATATGGTCATAAACAACCAAAAACCTCAAGGGCTTCCAACAAAAACATCTCTTCCTACAGCTTTTCACCATTTGGATGCTGAAACTAAAGTATAGCCCTTGTCTGAGGCATTATATGTGTCATAGCTCAGAGAAAAGACAACTTATAGAACTGCTCAGACTTGCATATGGACACAGACCACATTTTGTGACCAAGTTTGACATCAGTGAGATGATGCATGTAATTAAAAGAAAAGGAAGGGAATATTTCACAACCATAAAACCTACCACAATAGCCTAATATAGATCCTGAGTGATCCCTTTTAATGTTTATTTTTTAAAACAAAATAGTTGAGTGAAAATATTTTTCTGTATAATATATGGTACATATAAAAGCCCATTAGATTTACAAAGCTATTTAATTCAAGACATGGAAAATTATTGGTGTAAAGGGATTGGTATAGAGGGTAAAACTATTTTGACTACAAGGTTTTTTTAAAGGCTAATTGGTAATTTAATAATAAGCTAATATCTGTCCCTGCTCTGTGTCCATTACTGATAGGTTGGGTGTGGTGGAATCACAAAATCTGTAGGTTAAGATCCATCTTCACAGGAAGTATAAGTCCCTGGTAGAGTTAGTAGTGAGGACATTTTATATAAAAATAAATAATAAATTGTTTAGAGTTTTTAATAAAATATGTGAATAAAATTGAAATAAATTAAAATGTTTATTAGCAGGGCAGTTATTCTGTGGAAAATCCACACCCACTTTTTCAAAACCTATGTGCAAAAACACAAGTGCATGCACACACACACACGTATTCAAGATTTATATGTATTCTAGGTGTATAAAACCTGGAAGTTCACATTAGTGCTACTTCCTAGTGATTACTCTAGGAGAAAAAAATTAAGAGTATCAAAATAGTGACTTTGAAAAATGGTGAATAGGTGGGATTTTAAAAATGCATTCCTTATTATATACAAAACAGGAAAAAAGTGTGAAAATAGTTATATAGGTCAGTGGTGGATGGATTGGCTGATCTCACTCTGATCAGACCAATTAAAAAAATGTAGGTGGGGAAGAGACTACAAAATAGCATGAGGTTACTGTTGTCATTTTCTAACTCTCAGGAAAAATACAATTACATTTCCTCAAGTATTCTCAGGTATCGCTTACTTCTCATATTTCTAGAGAAACCACTATGAACTCTCTAACGGTTAAAAATAGATGTATGGGTAATTTGAAAAACTATCACTAGTTACTAATTAGCTGTGTGACTATGTAAATAATTGCACCTCAGGCATCTCATATATGAAATGTGAAAAATGATTTATCTTGAAGTGTTGTTAATATGAGTTACCATAAGTAAATATGTAATACAATTCTTAGCTATTCCTAGTAGTAGTGATTTTTATTAGATTAATAAAATTAATCAATGATTTTAATAATTAATTAACAAAATCAATAATTTTATTTATTAATACAATTGATAAATTTTATTAATTTTTATTTAGTAGATTTTTATTTCATACATGTGCTAAAATGTAATTTTATAAATATCGACTAAGACTTGAATATATTTTATGCATAAAATCCCAGTGTCTACCTTTTTAAAAAACAATTTTAGTTTGCAGTCATGAATTTGAATAGAAATTATCAGTTTGATAATTACTTTTTAAAGTATTTTGCATACTGATATATTAGCAATCTTTTTCTGAAGACAGCTTTAAGTCACTCTCAAAATGAGATTTCAAAATATTTGTTCTATTTTAAAAGTTATTAAATATTGAGATTACATAGTGGATGTATAAGTAATAGATATAAAATTCACTACACTAAAACTGGTTGAATTTTTGACATAATACATATTCAAAAAATTTTCAAGCATAAATGCTATTAAACTTAAATATGTTTGGGGGTAATGACTTCTCAAAAATATTTATTACTAAGAATCAAAACAATACATACTTAATTTCCTAAAATCAGTTTCTCTTTGAGCGATGAATTCATTGCTGCTAGCATTTTTCTGATTTCATTTGTCTTGCTGCCTGAAGTCTTTTGGCTTTAGTGATGGAAATCAAACCCCATTGGTCATGACAACCAGCTTGATAAGACTGTAAATCAGTCTAGAAAATGTGAAAAAAACTTGACAACATAAAAACATTTTGCTGTTTAATTAAGTGATGTGTAGTTTCTGTTTTGGTTTTTTTGCTTTAAAGCAAATTTGACCCACCCACACTTATTGAATGCTTCCCAGTAAACCTAAAATATATTTTTTCTTAAGCAAACATATTTAAAAGCCACTGAAGCATTTTCCTTTGTTCTTTCAAAGTTAGTAGGGTACAGAATGCTCATATTGAAACCTTTTAATGTTTAAATACAAGTAAATGCAATAAATGGTCACCCTCATTTTCTGATTAACAACAAGGTTTTAAATGAGAGGGAAAATGCCACCTAGAAACCATTGTCTTTTGCTTAC
Source organism: Physeter macrocephalus (assembly GCF_002837175.3). Taxonomy (NCBI): domain Eukaryota; kingdom Metazoa; phylum Chordata; class Mammalia; order Artiodactyla; family Physeteridae; genus Physeter; species Physeter macrocephalus. The sequence goes on from NC_041214.2 coordinate 127,349,027, forward strand.
AGCCGAATCCCTCACTTGTCTTTCTTGATTGATTTGTCACTTGGTGGCAGCTGAACTGTGTGTTTGAAGATCTTTTGTATAGATTTAATCAGGAGATGGAAATCACATCCTTGATTGACACTATTAATTTGTAATCATTTACTCTAGCTAGAAGAGCTGCATCTCTCTAAGGTTCTGAAAAAAAAGAGACCTTTACATTTCTTTTACCATTCATTTCAAATCAATTTATGTAGGTAGTCATGTGGGAAGAATTATCAATTTGGAATAATATATATTGCATTATAATTTTTTTAAAGTAGAGTAAAAATCATTTCCCTGTTTTTTTTTAACATCTTTATTGGAGTATAATTGCTTTACAATGGTGTGTTAGTTTCTGCTGTATAACAAAGTGAATCAGCTATATGTATGCATATCCCCATATCTCCTCTCTCTTGCGTCTCCCTCCCACCCTGCCTATCCCAGCCTCTAGGTGGATACAAAGCACGAGCTGATCTCCCTGTGCTATGCGGCTGCTTCCCACTAGCTATCTATTTTACATTTGGTAGAGTATATATATCAATGCTACTCTCTCATTTCATCCCAGCTTACCCTTCCCCATCCCCGTTTCCTCAAATCCATTCTCTTCATCTGTATCTTTATTCCTGTCCTGCCCCTACGTTCTTAAGAACTATTTATTTTTATTTTTTTAATATTCCACATATATGTGTTAGCATACGGTATTTGTTTTTCACTTTCTGACTTACTTCACTCTGTATGACAGACTCTAGGTCCATCCACCTCACTACAAATAATTCAACTTTGTTTCTTTTTATGGCTGAGTAATATCCCATTGTATATATGTGCCACATCTTCTTTATCCACTCATCTGTTGATGGACACTTAGGTTGCTTCCATGTCCTAGATATTGTAAATAGAGGTGCAATGAACATTGTGGTACATGACAATTTTTAAATTATTGTTTTCTCGGGTATATGCCCAGAAGTGGGATTGCTGGGTCATATGGTAGTTCTGTTTTTAGTTTTTTAAGGAACCTCCATACTGTTCTCCATAGTGGTTGTATCGATTTACATTCCCACCAACAGTGTAGGAGGGTTCCCTTTTCACCACACCCTTTCCAGCATTTATTGTTTCTAGATTTTTGATAATGGCCATT
>NC_041214.2:127350529-127404641 GCF_002837175.3 Physeter macrocephalus
ATTTAGGTCTTTAATCCATTCTGAGTTTATTTTTGTTTATGGTGTTAGGGAGTGTTCTAATTTCATTCTTTTACATGTAGCTGTCCAGGTTTCCCAGCACCATTTATTGAAGAGGCTGTCTTTTCTCCATTGTATACTCTTGCCTCCTTTATCAAAGATAAGGTGACCATATGTGCATGGGTTTATCTCTGGGCTTTCTATCCTGTTCCGTTGATCTATATTTCTGTTTTTGTGCCAGTACCATACTGTCTTGTAGCTTTGTATTATATTCTGAATCCAGGGAGCCTGATTCCTCCAGCTCCATTTTTCTTCTCAAGATTGCTTTGGCTCTTCGGGGTCTTTTGCGTTTCCATACAAATTGTGAAATTTTTTTGTTCTAGTTCTGTGAAAAATGCCATTGGTAGTTTGATAAGAATTGTACTGAATCTGTAGATTGCTTTGAATAGTGTAGTCATTTTCACAACGTTGATTCTTCCAATCCAAGAACATGGTATATCTCTCCATTTGTTTGTATCAACTTTAATTTCTTTCATCAGTGTCTTATAGTTTTCTGCATGCAGGTCTTTCTGGTAGCATCTTTAGGATTCTCTATGTATAGTATCATGACATATGCAGACAGTGACAGCTTTACTTCTTCTTTTCCGATATGGATTCCTTTTATTTCTTTTTCTTCTCTGAATGCTGTGGCTAAAACTGCCAAAACTATGTTGAATAATAGTGGTGAGAGTGGGCAACCTTGTCTTGTTCCTGATCTTAGTGGAAATAGTTTCAGTTTTTCACCGTTCAGAACTATATTAGCTGTGGGTTTGTAATATGTTGAGGTAAGCTCTCTCTGTGCCTACTTTCTGGAGGGTTTTTAATCATAAATCGGTGTTGAATTTTGTTGAAAGCTTTTTCTGCATCTATTGAGATGATCATATGTTTTTTCTCCTTCAATTTTTTAATATGGTTTATCACATTGCTTGATTTGCATATATTGAAGAATCTTTGCATTCCTGGGATAAACCCCACTTGATCATGGTATATGATCCTTTTAATGTGCTATTGGATTCTGTTTGCTAGTATTTTGTTGAGGATTTTTGCATCTATGTTCATCAGTGATATTGGCCTGTACTTTTCTTTTTCTGTGACCTCTTTGTCTGTTTTTGGTATCAGAGTGATGGTGGCCTCATAGAATGAGTTTGGGAGTGTTCCTCCCTCTGCTACATTTTTGAAGAGTTTGAGAAGGATAGGTGTTGGCTCTTCTCTAAATGTTTGATAGAAGTCGCCTGTGAATCCATCTGGTCCTGGGCTTTTGTTTGTTGGAAGATTTCTAATCACAGTTTCAATTTCAGTGCTTGTGATTTTTCTGTTTATATTTTCTATTTCTTCCTTGTTCAGTCTTGGAAGGTTCTGCTTTTCTAGGAATTGTTCATATTTTCTAGATTGTCCATTTTATTGACATATAGTTGCTTGTAGTAATCTCTACAAGATCCTTTGTATTTCCGCAGTGTCAGTTTCTACTTCTCCTTTTTAATTTCTAATTCTGTTGATTTGAGTCTTCTTCCTTTTTTCCTTGATGAGTCTGGCTAATGGGTTATCAATTTTGTTTACCTTCTCAAAGAACCAGCTTTTTGTTTTATTGATCTTTGCTATCATTTCCTTCATTTCTTTTTCATTTTTTTCAGATCTGATCTTTATGATTTCTTTCCTTCAGCTAACTTTGGAGTTTTTTTGTCCTTCTTTCTCTAATTGCTTTAAGTGTAAGGTTAGATTGTTTATTTGAGATGTTTCTTTTTTCTTGAGGTAGTATTCTATTGGTATAACCTTCCCTCTCAGAACTGCTTTTGCTGCATCCAATAGGTTTTGGGTTGTCGTGTTTTGATTGTCATTTGTTTCTCAGTATTTTTTGATTTCCTCTTTGATTTCTTCAGTGACCTCTTGGTTATTTAATAGTGTATTTTTCTAGCCTCCATGTGTTTGTATCTTTTACAGATTTTTTCCTGTAATTGATATCTTGTCTCATAGCATTGTGTTCGGAAAAGATTCTTGATATGATTTCAATTTTCTTAAATTTACCAAGGTTTGATTTGTGACCCAAGATATGATCTATCCTGGAGAATGTTCCAGGAGCACTTGAGAAGAAAGTGTATTTTGTTGTTTTTGGATGGAATATCCTATAAATATCAGTTAATTCCGTCTTGTTTAATGTATCATTTAAAGCTTGTGTTTCCTTATTTATTTTCATTTTGGATGATCTGTCCATTGGTGAAAGTGAGGTGTTAAAGTCCCCAACTCTTACTGTGTTGCTGTCCATTTCCTCTTTTATGGCTGTTAGCATTTGCCTTATGTTATGGGGTGCTCAGTGTTGGGTGCATAAATATTTACAATTGTTATATCTTCTTGGATTGATCCCTTGACTATTATGTAGTGTCCTTCTTTGTCTGTTGTAATAGTTTTTATTTTAGTCTATTGTGTCTGATACGAGAATTGCTACTCCAGCTTTCTTTTGATTTCCATTTGCATGGAATATCTTTTTCCATCTCCTCACTTTCAGTCTGTATGTGTCCCTAGGTCTGAAGTGGGTCTCTTGTAGACAGCATATATATGGGTCTTGTTTTATATCCATTCAGCCAGTCTGTGTTTTTTGGTTGGAGCATTTAGTCCATTTACATTTAAGGTAATTATCGATATGTATGTCCCTATTACCATTTTCTTAATTGTTTTGGCTTTGCTATTGTAAGTCTTTTCCTTTTCTTGTGTTTCCTGCCTAGAGAAGTTCCTTGAGCATTTGTTGTAAAGCTCGTTTGGTGGTGCTGAATTTTCTTAAATTTTGCTTTTCTGTAAATGTTTTGTTTTCTCTGTCGAATCTGAATGAGATCCTTTCTGGTAGAGTAATCTTCATTGTAGGTTTTTCCCTTTCATCACTTTAATTATGTCCTGCCAGTCCCTTCTGGCTTGCAGAGTTCCTGCTGAAAGATCAGCTGTTAACCTTATGGTGATTCCCTTGTATGTTATTTGTTGCTTTTCCCTTGCTGCTTTTAATATGTTTTCTTTATATTTAATTTTTGATAGTTTGATTAATATGTGTCTTGGCATTTTTCTCCTAGGATTTATCCTCTGTGTGGCTCTGTGCTTCCTGGACTTGATTGACTATTTCCTTTCCCATATTAGGGAAGTTTTCAACTATAATCTCTTCAAATATTTTCTCAGGCCCTTTCTTTTTCTCTTCTTCTTCTTCTGGGACCCCTATAATTCGAATGCTGGTGTGTTTGATATTGTCCCAGCGCTCTCTGAGATTGTCCTCAATCCTTTTCATCTTTTTCTTTTATTCTACTCTATGGTCATTATTTCCACTATTTTATATTCCAGGCCACTTATCCATTCTTCTGCCTCAGTTATTCTGGTATTGAATCCTTCTAGAGAATTTTAAATTTCATCTATTGTGTTGTTCATCATTGTTTGTTTGCTCTTTAGTTCTTCTAGGTCCTTGTTAACCATTTCTTGTATTTTCTCCATTCTATTTCCAAGATTTTGGATCATCTTTACTGTCATTACTCTGAATTCTTTTTCAGGTAGACTGACTATTTCCTCTTCATTTGTTTGGTCTGGTGGGTTTTTACCTTGCTCCTTCATTTGTTGTGTATTTCTCTGTCTTCTCATTTTGCTTAACTTACTGCATTTGGGGTCTCCTTTTCGCAGGCTTCACGTTCATAGTTCCTTTTGTTTTTGTTGTCTGCCCCCAGTGGGTGAGGTAGTCTCAGTGGGTTGTGTAGGCTTCCTGGTGGAGGGCCTCCTGCCTGTGTTCTGGTGGATGAGGCTGTATCTTGTCTTTCTGGTGGGCAGGACAGTGTCTGGTGGTTTGTTTTGGAATGTCTGTGAACTTAGTGTGATTTTAGGCAGCCTCTCTGCAAATGGGTGGGGTTGTGTTCCTGTCTTGCTAGTTGTTTGGTATGGGGTGTCCAGCACTGTAGCTTGCTGTTTGTTGAGTGGAGCTGGTTCTTAGCATTGAGTTGGAGATCTCTTGGAGAGCTTTCGCCATTTGCTATTACTTGGGGCCAGGAGGTGTCTGGTGGACCAGTGTCCTGAAGTCAGCTCTTCCAAATAAGAGGCTCAGGTCTGACACCCAGCTGGAGCACCAAGACCCTGTCAGCCACATGGCTCCGAAGAAAAGGAAGAAAAATAAAGAAAGAAAGAAGAGCAAAATAAAATAAAGTTATTAAAATAAAAATATAAAAAATTTTCTTAAAACTGAAAAAGTAATTTAAAAAAAGAAAGAAAGAAAGAAGAGAGCAACCAAACCAATAAACAAATCCACCAATATAACAAGTGCTAAGAACTATACCAAAAATAAATAAAAATAGCCCAAACCCTAGGACAAATTGTAAAAGCAAAGCTATACAGACAAAATCACACAAGGAAGCATACATATACATACTCACAAAAAGAGAAAAAGGAAAAATGTATACATATGTATTTAAAATAAAAAGAAGAAAGCAACCAAATCAATAAAGAAATCTACCGATGATAATAAGCTCTAAGTACTAATCTAAGATAAACATAAAACCAGCAACAAATTAGATGCAGAAAGCAAACCCCAAATCTACAGTTGCTCTGAAAGTCCACTGCCTCAATTTTGGCATGATTCGTTGTCTATTCAGGTATTCCACAGATGCAGGGTACATCAAGTTGATTGTGGAGATTTAAACTGCTGTTCCTGAGGCTGCTGGGAAAAATTTCCCTTTTCTCTTCTTGTTCACACAGGTCCTGGGTTTCAGCTTTGGATTTGGCCTTCCTCTACATGTAGGTCACCTGAGGGCATTTCTTCATCGCTCAGACAGGATGGGGTTAAAGTAACAGCTGATTAGGGGGCTGTAGCTCACTCAGGCCAGGGTGAGAGAGGAGTACAGAATGTGGGTCGAGCCTGCGGCGGCAGAGGCCAATGTGATGTTGCAACAGCCTGAGGTGTGCTATGTGTTCTATCAAGGAAGTTGTCCCTGAATCATGGGACCCTGGCAGTGGTGGGCTGCACAGGCTCCCAGGAGGGGAGGTGTGAATAGTAACCTGTGCTTGAGCACAGGCTTCTTGGTGGCTGCAGGAGCAGTCTTAGCGTTTCCTGCCCATCTCTCTTGTCCACGCTGATAGCCACAGCTCACGCCCGTCTCTGGAGCTCGTTTAGGCAGTGCTCTGAATCCCCTTTCCTAGTGCATCCTGAAACAATGGTCTCTTGCCTCTTAGGCAGGTCCAGAATTTTTCCCGGACTCCCTCCTGGCTAGCTGTGGTTCACTAGCCCCCTTCAGGCTGTGTTCACACAGCCAACCCCAGTCTTCTCCCTGGGATCTGACCGAAGCCCAAGCCTCAGCTCCCAGCCCGCAGCCACCTGTGAGGGTGAGCAGACAAGCGTCTCGGGCTCGTGATTGCTGGTCGGCACCGATCCTCTGTGCGGGAATCTCTCTGCTTTGCCCTCTGCACCCCTATTGCTGTGCTCTCCTCTGTGGCTCCGAAACTTACACCCTGCCCATCTCCTGTCTCCACCAGTGAAGGGGTTTCCTAGTGTGTGGAAATTTTTCCTCCTTCACAGCTCCCTCCCAGAGGTGCAGGTCCCATCCCTATTTTTTTGTCTCTGTTTTTTCTTTTGCCCTACCCTGGTATGTGGGGAGTTTCTTGCCTTTTGGGAAGTCTGAGGTCTTCTGCCAGTGTTCAGTAGGTGTTCTGTAGGAGTTGTCCCTCATGTAGATGTATTTTTGATGTATTTGTGGGGAGGAAGGTGATTTCCACGTCTTACTCGTCCACCATCTTTTTTTGTGTGTGTGGTACGTGGGCCTCTCACTGTTGTGGCCTCTCCCGTTGTGGAGCACAGGCTCCAGACGTGCCGGCTCAGCAGCCATGGCTCACGGGCTTAATTGCTCCACGGCATGTGGGATCTTCCTGGACCGGGGCACGAACCCATGTCCCCTGCATCAGCAGGCAGACTCTCAACCACTGCGCCACCAGGGAAGCCCCTACTCCACCATCTTGAAGGTCCTCCCCTGCATGCATCTTTTCCACAGGGATTTGTGATATCATCTCTAAGCTCTTTGTGGAAAATCAATAGCTTTTTCAGTTCCATGCCCAAATTCAGAACAATCTTTATTTCACACATAGAGGATGTTTGAGAATGTTCAGTTGGTACTGTGAAGATCTAAAGTAAAAGCTATAACTAAACAACTCATGAAAATATGGGAGGTGGAGGTAAACTGTATATATCACTCCATTAATTATCATAAAATATTCAGTTGCAAGAAATAATACAAAGACTGCCTATATCCTTTACCTGGGTTTTCCCAGTGATACCATCTTGCAAAATTATCGTACAATATCAAAAAAATATGACATTGATTTATTCTAAATATAGAATAGTTTCATCACCGCAAGGATCCCTCCCATTGCTATTTTATAGGCATATACACCGTTCTGCCCTCATCTCTAACTCTTGGCAACCATCAATGTGTTCTCCATGTCTAAAATTTTGTCATTTTGATAATGTCATATACATGAAATCATACAGTAAGTAACCTTTTGGGATTGATTTTTTTCCATTCAGGATAATTCCCTGAAGATTCATCTAAGTTGTTGCATGTGTCATAGTTTGTTCCTTTTTATTGCTGAGAATGGTATGGACACACTTCTGTTTTTAAATAATTCACCACTTGAAGGACATCTGGTTTGTTTCCAGTTACTGACTATTTTAAATAAAGGTGTCTCTTTTTTTGCCACCCTATGGATTACTAGCCTGTTTGGGGGAATTCTGTTTTGATAGTTTCATAGTTTCTTTAGTAGTTGCTCTTTACATTATAATACACAAGGGTCATAATCAGTCATCAAGTATCAATGTTTTATCATTTCAAGTGGAGAGTAGAAATCTTACTTCCATTTAGGTACATTTACACTTTCCACTATTAAATACAATTACCTTGAGTATTGGATGGTGTTATAATTTTTGTTTTAATTATCATATATTTAAAAATTAAATGAGGATTGTCTATTTTGTACTTTCTCATGGTTCTGCTCTTTCAGTTGTACTTTCTTATTATCTGCTGTCCCAAGATTCCTTCTCTTATTATGTCTTTTCTGATTTGAAAACACACTTTCGCCATTCTTTAAGTGTAGGTCAGCTAGTGACAAATTCAAGTTTTTTTTTTCTTTCTGAGGATGTCATTATTTCTGTTCATTCTTGAAGGATAGCTTTACCACCTGTTGAATCTGAAAAATATTATTCCACTTTCTTCTTGTTTTAGGTGAGAAATCTATTGTCATTAGAATTGACGTTCTCCTGTAAGTAATATGTCACTTCACTATGGCTGCTTTCAAGACTTTCTGTCTTTATTTTCAGAAGTTTAATTATCATATTTCTTGGTGTGTATTTCTCTGGGTTTATTTTGCTTCAGATTTGCTCAGCCTGTTGCATATATGAGTTTATGTTTTTCACCAAAGAGACAACTGCATCCCTGGTCAACATTTAAACTACAGTTTCACGGGAGATCTTGAGTCAGAGACACCAGTTTAAGTGGTGCTTGGATTGTTGACCACAGAAACAGAGATAAGAAATGTTTGTTCTTTTAAGCTGCTAAACTCTGGGGTACTTTCTTACTTAGCAATAAATAACCAATACAGTCACAGTCATCATATCTGAAGGAATGACTGTTGTTCTCTTTATGTAACTTCTTCCCATTGTTCTTGGTTACTAGCTAACTCAGGCCATGATATAATACTGGAGTCACCATTTCTTCCATAAGAGTTTTAAATATATATTTTTCTCCAGGAGCACAATAATTAGCATGAAGCTTCTTCCAGGTTTATAGTAGTTAGGGTAAACTTAGGTTTTATCTTAACTACTATGCTTTTACCCTATTTAGCTTTAACCAAAACTAAAAAAAAAATATTGATTATAAAATCTAGTAACTTTATTTTATTTTATTTTATTATTATTATTATTTTGGCTGGGCTGTGCAGCTTGCTGTATCTTAGTTCCCCAACCAGGGATTGAATCCAGGCCTAAGACAGTGAAAGCACAGAGTCCTAACCATTGGACCACCAGGGAATTCCCCCAAATCTAGTAACTTTAAATAAGATAGTAATTTTTCCCTCACTTTGTACTCTGAAAGTTAGCACCTCTTTTTGGCAGGTCAGCTCAAATGCAAAGAGTTTTAGGGTCCTCTGTTCCTTTCATTGCATAATCCAGCAGACTTCTAGCATGTGGGCACTGTTGTCCATATCCATATCTGTGTGCACCTACAGTTGGAAGACAAAAGGAAAGAAGAACACTCACATGTTATGGCTAAGACTCAGAAGTGGCATGATGCTCCAATTCAGCTTTTATCACCCAATCAAAGATGCTAGACAATGTAGTCCATGGTAGGTATATGTCCAGCATTCAAATATTATTGTAGAAAAGTGGGAAAACAGATACTGAAGAACAATTAGCAGTATGCCAGGGAGTCTTTAGTCTTTCATATTTTCCACAGTTTGCCTCTTTGATGTGTTCCCACTCAGTAGGACCAATTAAATATAGGCAAGGGAGACATCTATAACCTATTTATCTAGGTAGAAGTGGCAATGCTTTATATTCATTCATTATATTGACATCAATAGTATTTTATTATTGGGATAACAACAATAATCCTTAGAATATATGTTATCAATTTTTTTATGGATTGCTTCCTTTTTCACCACATCCACTGTTCTCCTTACATAATAATGAGAGATTTATCACACTGTCTGGGAATGACTATATTAAGCCCCAGTATACAGAATTTCAAGGGAACACTTCTCTCCACTACCAGCCCAACTAGGACCCAGTATATGGTCTCATTTCTCTTCCTGGATACCTAGTGGGAAAATCCTGTTCTCAAATGTAGAATTACAGTTGTCTATTGCTATTTAGGAAACATCCTCAAGCTTTAATTTAATATTATCTTTCATGTTTCTGTGGATTGACTGGAGTCAACACATCTCTTTCTTATGATCTGTAGTGTCGTTGCCATCAGATAGTGGCTAAAGCTTACGTTATATGAAGGCTCACTTTAGTGGGCTAGACAAGGCAGCTTACTAACATACATGTCTTACCCTTCAGGTAGTATGATACATAGAATAGCACTCCTCTCCACCAAAAAAATGTCTACCTTATAATTGTCCCTGGAATATGTGAATATGTGAAAAAAAGGGGCTTTGCACATGTGATTAACTTAAGGATCTTGAGATGGAAGAGAATATCCTGGATTACCTGGGTGAGCTTGATATAATCATAAAGGTCCTTAAAAGAGGGAGGCAAGATAGTCAGAGAAAGAAAAGGAGATGTGACAAGAAAGCAGACGTAGAAGTGATGTCATCATGAAGAAGTGGCCAGGAGCCAGGGATTGCAGGTGGCTTTTCGAAGCTACTAAAGTCAAGAAAACAGATTCTCCCCTCAGAGACTCCAGAAGGAACCAGCCCTACCGACACCTTGACGTTAGCCTGCCGTTACTAATTTTTACTTTTGATCTCTAAAACTGTAAGATAATACATTACATAGTTTTAAACCACTAAGTTTGTGGGAATTTGTTACAGTAGTGATAAGAAATTAATATCAATGTGATGGGTGGGACAACTGAGGTCTGGCTGGATTTCTTTCTCTTTCTCCAGGAGACCACTCCATGTGGTGGTCTTGGGCTCTCTCACAGCACACTGTTCTCGAGTTAGTAGGACTTCTTACCTGGCAGCTGTCTACCCCCAGAACATGTGTTCTAAAAACAGGACGCACAAGTTTATCTTACTTTAAATACTAGAACTGCAACTGATAAATCACTCTGACACATGCTAATAGTTAAGTAGTCACAGGTCAAGACCAGATTCAGCTCTTGGTGGGGAGAGGAACCAGTAATGTCTGTCTTTATCCAGCCTCTGGACATATGCTATTCCCATTTCTCACAAATTCAAAATACGTTCACCCCTCCTAAAATTCCTACAATTTCATTACATTATGATACCAAATTCAGTTTTTAGTTCCAAGATCTTGTCATTTAAATCAGCTCCAGGTGAAAATAAGACTCTGGGCACAATTACTTGGTTTGGGATCTGGATTATTATTCCTGTTGATCTGAAGTCTTTGAGCTAAAAAACCACTTTATCTGTCTTCCTTACATCTGATATAAAAAGAGGAGAGTCATAAGATAACTGCTTTTGACACTCCTATCCCAGACTAAGGAGAGCTCAGGAGGTATGGACAGTCACAGGTACAGAGCAATTCTGAAATACAATCAGTCATATGTCACCAGTTCCTTGATTAGAGCCCAGTCCTTCTCTGTGGGAATGTTTTTTTTGTGGATCTTGACTCTACCCTCTAATCTCTTGGCTGTACTTTCTGAGTCATATTTCCTTTTGCATAATAAAAGGTCCTCTTTTCCTCCCTTCTTCCTCCCTTTCTTCCTCTCTCTTTCTTTCTCCTTCCTTCCTTCCTTCCTTCCTTCCTTCCTTCCTTCCTTCCTTCCTTCCTTCCTTCCTTCCTTCCTAAGTAGTTTCCTTGCCCATAAATTTGGGGACCTGAATGTCTCTTTACACGTTGAACTCTCTCTCCCTTTTAGTCTAAGTAGGTAAAATTACTTTAAAAATCTTTGGGCTTACATTTATAACCCACATTAGTAGACAAGTCACCCCCACAGACATCTTACAATACGTTGGGCTGAGAATCAGAAGACAAGAGGGCAATGTACCTCAGAGCCTTGGAGGACATTATCTAACTGAGAGCGTTTATTAACCACTGCATTACATGTTTATGAGGGTTTAACTGAGGTCTCAGAGGCTCACCCTTGAAAACATGACCAGTGTCCTGAATTCATTCATTGCACTTAAAGAAATTTCTTACTTTCAGAGTATTTCTTGGGAGAGATGGAGGTGAGAAAATATCTTATGTTTGAACACAGCAAATGCTGCCTCAGTAAATTTCTTCTAGATTCTACTTTGAGACTGAATAGTTCCTTCTTTAGTATTTCTCTCTACCTGTACATTATCATATAGAGCTAAATAACAAATTAGATGACCATTATAAGGAAATATCATTAACCAAATCCATAAATTCAGTAAAAAATATGTTCTATTTCTACATTACCATGCATGAGAATATCATAAAGTTTTGTCACTAAGAAACACATTTTTTTTCTTAAAACGAGCTTCATAGCAAATTCCTACCTGTCATTTCAGTATTCACTAACAATTTCCCTAAGACCCTTCTAATATCTGCCTGCTGCGTGTTCCCAAGCCAATCCCACATGTTTTCATTTAAAAACATTTTTTTGCAGCAGCAATCTACTTTCACAAATCAGATTCTTCTTTAATTATTTATTGCTATGTAACTAAGCACCCCCAAAACTTAGTGGCTCAAAACAACAATTTATTACTGCTCGTGTTTCTGATGGCTCATTCACTCAGCTGGATGCTTCACACTTTTGGTCTCTCGTGTGGTTACAGAGCGATGGCAGCTGTGTCTGGAGTCATTTGTAAGATTGTCAGAGCTAGATTGGCAAGATGTGTTCTTTACTTACATGCTTAGAACCTCAGACTGCATACTTGGGACATGTAGGTTCTAGGGACCTCTCTCTCTTTCTCCCTCTCCCCCACCTCACTCCTATTCCCTCCTTCTCTCCTTCCTTCCTTGTCTGCCTCCCTCCTTCCCTCTCTGTGGTCTCTCCATGGGGCTAACTTATGTTTCCTCACAGCTTGCTGGTCTCCAGGTATTCAAATGTCTTACATCAAAGCTAGATTTCCCAAGACATGTATACAAGACAGAGGAATCAGAGGCTTCCAGTTCCCTTAACAAACTGGCATAGTGTCACTTCTACCACATTCCATTGATTAAGCAACCACATGGCCAGTCCACATTCAAGTGAAAGGGAAATAAACCTCACATCTTGATGGGAAGAGTGGCAAAGGGTTTGTACCAGTTTTCATCTAAGACATGAAATTTTCATCCTCTTTTCTAAACATTTCTCATGGACAGACAAAGATTAAATTCTCCTTTAATTAGCATTTGCTTTTAAATGTCTTTATCCTCTACCTCATTTATGAATTATTCCAGGCCATGATAGGTAATGTAAATAGAAATTAGACCATATGTGGCATCATTGTAGTTGGTGAATTCTCTTTATCCACTAATCTATGAGAGTCGTACAAGAAAAGCTTATACCATTATGTATTTCATAAGCCATTGGATAATTCAATTCCACTTAGATGTTTTTCTCCAACCCCACATTACCCCCATTCTATGCAAAGTCATTCATTATCTTTATATTTCTCACAGTCTATTTTTTTGTTCCAAGTCTCCTAGCCCCTGTAGGTGCACTTAAAGGGGTGTAGGAGAACTCAACCATTTGAGGACCATAAAATATCTGGGTCCTCAAAGGTTGAGGGAAGGTTATACCATTATCCACTTCCTTTAAAAATTTTTAATTTTAGCATACCTAATAGTATGGGTATAACAAAATTCAAAACGTACCCAAAAAATTACACTATGATTAGTTCTGTGTTTTTGCTCAGTCCAAAAAGTGAAGTCCTCTTCTAGAAAGAACAAAACTAAAGTAACCAATTTATTTTGTATTCTGTTAGATATACATATGCATATACACACAGATACATATAAGCAATTAAGTATATATATGTATATATACATATATTAATACATATACATAAATGTGCATATATTTGTACATATGAATAGATACATATCTGTATTGCGTTGTTTGTGTACATGTGTATACTTATTATACAAATGGTAGCTTATAGGATATGCACTGTAGCACACTTTGCTTTTCTTTGGTGATAATAATATAACTTGGAGAAGTTTCCATATTAGTTTTAAAAGAGTTTCATCACTTTGATTCATTTGTTTGTTTCTTACTTTACTTGTGGCTATAGAGTATACCAATTTCTATTGAAGTATATGATACGTTTTTAACCTGTTTTCTATTGATAAATATTTAATTTGCTTCAAATATCTTTCTATTAAAAATAATGTTACAATGAATAATCCTGTACATATACCATCATTGTACAAATCTGGGCATACTGTAGGATATACAATTGTTGAGTCAAAATGTATGTAAGTATATTTTTTAATTGGGAGATACAGCCAAATCGCCCTTCTTAGAGAAAATACTAGTGTTTATATTCAGTCTTTTGCAGTACATCTTACCCAATCTTTTGAATATATATTGTATAGTGTCAAATATTTGATCTTTATCCACCTGACACGTGAAAATAGTGTCTCATTAAATTTTAAATTTGCATTTAAAATGCAGAGTTACACTGGACATCTTTTGATGTGATTAAAACATTTATATTTTATTTTCCATCTTTTTTTTTTTTTTTTTTTTGCGGTACATGGGCCTCTCTGTCGCGGCCTCTCCCGTTGCGGAGCACAGGCTCCGGGCACGCAGGCTCAGCGGCCATGGCTCATGGGCCCAGCCGCTCCACGGTATGTGGGATCTTCCCAGACCGGAGCATGAACCCATATTCCCTGCATCGGCAGGAGGACTCTCAACCACTGCGCCACCAGGAAAGCCCTATTTTCCATCATTTGATTGTTATGATCCTTTGCTCATTTTTATGTGAATGTGTTGGTCTTTTTCTTACGGACTTATATAAGCTTTTTATATAAAAGAGAATTATATTCTGTACTTTTGTCAATTAAGTTGCATACTATCTTATCTCTTTTTTATTAATCGTTTCCTTTGACTGTTTACCATGGATTTTGTTTCAATATTATCAGACTTATACGTTTTTTATGGCTTTTAAATTTTCTCTCATATATGACTGTTTTTTGTGACATTAAATAAAAATTATAGTTTTATATGATTTTTAACATTGTAATTTATGATACAGCTTGAATTTATTTTAGTGTAAGGTATGAAATATGCATCTAATTTGTCCAGATAACTACCCAGTTGTCTAAATATTAATTATTATATAATATATCTTTTTTCCACAATATTGAGATGGCTCTTTTACCAATTTCTAAATCCCTCTCTCTCTCTCTCTCTCTCTCTCTCTCTGTATATATATATATATATATATATATATATACACTCTCTCTATATATATATGTAATAGATAGATATTTACAGAATTTCCTTAGCCTTTGTTCTTTCTCTCATCCCTGCAGGGATATCAGGTAACATTACATTTTTGCTACACCACTTCTGCCTTCAAGATGTAAAGTTGGGCCTGGGGGGAAACAGTTCTTCTTCAGAAGAGTTGATGTAGTCTTCACTTACCTAGACATTATCATGAATAAATAATCACTCCTTGGAGAAAGCATTTTAGATTCTGTATTAATTTCCTAGACCTGCCATAAACAAAGTACCACAGACTGGGTGGCTTAAAAAAACACAAATGTATTATTTCACAGTTCCAGGGTCTGAAAGTCTGAAATCAAAGTGTCCACGAATCTATGCTCCCTCAGACACCTGTAGGAAAATCCGTCCTTGTTTCTTCCTTGCTTCTGGTGGTTGGCTGGCGATATATATATATATTTTTTAAGTTTTCTGATTTTAATATTAGTCTAACAGAGCGTTAGTAACCATGCTGCACTGAAACATGTAATGGCACAATCTGAATCATGATTTGTGAAATATTATACCCCACACCCCCAGAATATTTAGGCTGGTGATGAAGTTAACAATGTGTAAGTTAAGTATATAAGCACAATCAGTGACAGACAGCCTCTTGTATAGATTGCCATTTAGCAATACACCAACTGCCTCAGAGATTTATGCTTACAGGTAGACAGTTGCAAGTCAAGGATATTGCTGTTCCTTGACTTGCAACTGCCTTTGTTGTCACATGGAGTTCTCACTGTGTTTCTCTGTCTCCATGTGGCCACATGGCCATCTTTTTTATAAGGACACTAGTTGTATTGGATTAGGAGGCCACCCTACTACATTATGACCTCATCTTAGGTAATTACATTGACAATGACCCTATTTCTAGATAAAGTCACATTCTTAAGTACCAGGGGTTAGGACTTCAGCATAATTTTTTTGTTGGGAGACAATTTAACCTATAACAACTCCTGCAGTTTGTAATAACTCCTTTGGATAATGTTCTTGATATTCTGCTCATTAACCTGACTCCACTGAATTCTTTTTGTGACTCCTGGATATATAAATCTTCTATTATTACCCAAGATGTTTCTGTGACTATACTATCTACAAATCTATGCCTAATATGAACACTTATCAATACTATGATTATATAACAGACAATTTGAATTATTTTTAGAAAATAATTTGTAAGCACATTTATATAATTGTATTAATATATTTTATGCACATACGTAATTACCAATATTTATTATACTAAATCAATGAGCATTTGAAAGTATCTGTAATTGTTATTTTCTTTTTTGTACATATAGTATCCTACAGTCACTATTATGGACAAATCCTGCCATGGGGTTTCAGTTACAGAGTAAAAGCCAAATTTTCTGCATGATTTATCATCACTACACTTATTTCTTATCCCTCTGTCACATCCCCAGCTCTACTCAATTTGCTAACTCTCCTCCACACTTCATTGGCTCTGTGTTTTATAATCACAATATATTAATATTAATAAAT
Source organism: Physeter macrocephalus (assembly GCF_002837175.3). NCBI lineage: Eukaryota > Metazoa > Chordata > Mammalia > Artiodactyla > Physeteridae > Physeter > Physeter macrocephalus. The sequence continues at coordinate 127,366,135 of NC_041214.2, forward strand.
AGAAAAATACAGTGAACCATCACTTGCTAAGTAAGAATTCACGTATAAATTACTTTCTTCTATACTTTTTAATGATTACCAGTGCATCAGATTCTTATGATTTGTAGATCATGATATCATTAAATTGCTCTCCAAAGCATCTAAACTTATTGCTGATAAAGTCTTTGGTCAATACTACAACTCTCAATTTTATAGAAATGTGATATTGTAATTATATTTGGATTTTCTTGTATAGATTAGTCCTTTATTCATTTTGCATGATCCTTACTTAGCCAACTGTATCAAACCTAGTCTGAGGAAGGACTACCTTCAGAGAAGAGGGATGATCAGCTTGGATCTCCCCCCCCCAACCAAAAAAATAAGAAGAGAAAAACAAAGAGCAAAAATGTGAAACTGACATCTAAGTCTACACAGGGAAGAAAGATTTAGAATCTGGCAGACACATGTTCTGACAGTCACAGAGTTACATTCTGTGGTAATACGTGAGTAGCTTGGCATGTTTAACCACAAACTGTATGGAATGTCTTTCAGCACACTCTGATTCTGTGTTTACAAATCAACATTGTGAAGAAAAATTCTGGCTCCAAAGTCTATTGATCTCAGGAAGTAGAAGAATTTATTATCAAACATAAGCAAAAACATAAGAATTTATTATCAAACCATAAGCAATGGTTATAAGAAAGTATATGTTTTCCTTTAATGTTCAAACTGACACTATTTTTGATGTCTTGAATGAGTGAAAGAACAAATAACACTCTGGATCTGAATAATGTCAAGTTTTTATATCTGTAGCATAGTCAGTGGGGGAGGGAGGTATATTCTGGTGCATGGTGACCACACCAGGAAATTGACCTCTATTAAGCCCTTGGTGGCAATAACTGGCCTTTTAAACCACTACCTTTATCTTGTCATTGTCAAGCTGCAGTGACTTAGCATTTAATAACTTTGGCATATTTAAAATAATGCAATCATTAAAATGACAGAGGATGGCCTAAAATAAATGGGAATGTTAGAGGAATGTTAACCTTCATTACTGGCTGAAATTTAAATTTAAATTTGTAATATATAAGAATTTAAAATACTTAAGAGGGTGTTTTTGTCTTTTAATGGGAAAAGAAATATTGGGTTAACTTTTTACCTATTTGAAAGGGATTGATTCATTTTGTGTTACATTCACTGAAGTGGAAAATTAGCATGGGGTTATTAAAAGAAATTTAAAAAAAAACCTCATTGTGGACTAGAATGAAAAGAAAAGTAATTAATTTGGTGCATTTTCAATTGCTCCTAAGAAAGACAATGCACTGCAAAAAAGAATTAACACTGTGGAAAATAATCAGAACAGCAAAGGGCAAAAGTACAAATTTTATTGAGAGCAATGATTCTGATCATGTGATTTGGAACAATGCAGTGATCTTCAAGTTATGCAAATCTGGGTATAGAATTTTATTTCTTTTTTAAAAAAATCTTTATAAAATCTGAAATAAGTGTGTTCTAAGAGAACTTCTAAATTAAATAAAAATCAATAGATAATATTGCACTGTCACTCAGGTGACAGTCAGTGCTACTTAATAACCCACAGCAGTTAATTCCTTTGTTCTTGAACCATTAATAAAGTAATCTGATCATTGTGATGGTTAATTTTAAGTGTCAACTTGTCTGGGCCACAGTGCCCAGATATTTGGTCCAACATTATTCTGGGTGTTTCAAGATGAGATTTATATTTAAATTGTTGGACTTTGAGTAATATATATTTCCCTCTGTAATGTGCATGGACCTCATCCAATTAGTTGAAGGCCTGAATAGAGCAAAAGACTGAACTTTCCTGAGCTAGAGGGGATTCTCCAGCAGACTGCTTTTTTTTTTTTTTTTTTGTGGTACGCGGGCCTCTCACTGCTGTGGCCTCTCCCATTGCGGAGCACAGACTCTGGGCGCGCAGGCTCAGCGGCCATGGCTCACGGGCCCAGCCGCTCCGCGCCATGTGGGATCTTCCCGGACCAGGGCACGAACCCGTGTCCCCTGCATCAGCAGGCGGACTCCCAACCACTGCGCCACCAGGGAAGCCCCAGCAGACTGCTTTTAAACTCAACTACAACTCTCTCCTGGTTTTCCAGCCTGTAAGCCTCTCCCATCAAATTTTGGATTTGCCAGGAATCTACAATTGCATGAGCCAGTTCTTTAAAACAGATCTCTTTATCTATCTATCTATCTATATATCTATATCTATATCTATATATATTTATCCTATTGATTCTCTCTCTGGAGAACTAGGACCAATACAGTCAACATAAATGCTTTCCAGTACATTTTTCTTTCTTGACTGGCCTAAAACCTTTGTTTAAGATGCTACATTCAGAGAATCTGAAGAGATCTGAAGAAATTCTCATTTCTTACCTCCCTTGTCAGAGGTCCAGTGATCTTTGACGTATCATGATCCTTTCTGATATATTTCAAGAGGAGATTTTACCAAGCATTTAGATCTATCAAAATGTTTTAATGTTAGGAATTTGCTTATTGCAGCCACTTAAATCTTTCCTCACAAATTGGACACAAATGCAAATTTAAAATCTAAACGGCATTAAGAAAACTAAAATTGGTAAAGCCTATTTGTTAGAAGTGGAAATTCACATTTAGTCGTCACAACCACCCTCTAATCTTTAGATCACATGTAAGATCCATTCCAGATAACATACTCCTCCTCTGTCTTGGGAACTGAAGCAGGGAGCACATTGGGCAGTGTGAGCACCACCTCTCCAGAACTGCTTGCTCATCAGTTGGGAGATGACACTTGAACCTAGTAGAAGAAAGAAATCTTGCACCTGCATGTCAGTTTTCTATTGCTGTTGTAACAAATTTCCATTAAGGCAGCGGCTTAAATGCAACACAAATTTATTCTCTTCAGTTCTGTAGGTTAGAAGTATTACACGAATCCTACTGGGTTAAAATCACTGACTGGCTATATGGATAAATACCAAACAAAATATTACATGTGGTTATCTCCATCTATGTCTGTGATGTAGAAGTGTAAGTGATGTGTCTTTTATTTTTACTAATATATATTTTATAGCTTTAACTGAATTGACTAATACTGATTCAGACATCAAAATAGAAAAGCAAAACTTTGGAAAGAGAAAAACATGCATCTGATAAACTATTAATTAACCTAAACATAAATATTTAAACAAAGAAACTGTAATAGTCATTTGGCTCCCAATTATAATTTCTAATCCATTTTCAGTAGAATCTACATGAAATTCTTAGCTAGAGAAAATTAACTTCTTTGAAAGGCATATAACATTAAATTTATTGGCATTATTATTAAAATCCCTGTTGTTATTATTCATTTGTATCTATCTAAGTATATTGACAAGTGACAAAGGAATATACAGAACCCTGTTGAAATCCCACGTGAAGAATAATGGACTCTTTAAGTTAATATAGAGGAGGATGGATTATTTTAAGAGCTTTATATAACTCGGGACAAATAGCCTTAAAGTCATTTATTTGTTTTTCTCCCAAAAAGTAGTCTCATGAGGGGATTACATCCAGGCATTTAATGACTTCTCACTTCTTTATTTCTTACACTGTGGTCAAAAGCATTTGACACTGTTCCCAACTCTCTTTGTCTGGAAATATTCATTTCTCCTTGACCTCTCAATAGTATTCAACTTTGTTGGCCCCAAAGGAAACATAAAAAGCTCTACACATAGATGATTTGCAGCTAGATTGTGAGAGCTTCATTTGTTAAGTTAGTAAACCCCTTCTCCAGATTACTTCAACCACAGCATAATTTAAGAGAGATGTCTAGAAATTTTGATTTTTGTTTTCTATTCTTTCACCCAAATAAAAATGGGCCCAGTAGAAGAACTTTAATAAGTATGCACTTATATATTTTCCTGCAGCTGCTAGCAAATTTTACATTTAGTCAAAGATTGGTATTGTCCATTATTTAATGTATGTTTATTTCCTTAATCTTGAATAAATAAATACTATTTGTAAAGCTAATACTCAACTATTATAAAAAGTAAAAAATATTACAAGTGCTGAAATCCAATGTATCTTAGTATGTGATTGGAGGTCACATTTTGTTTTTATGTTGTGCATTTTTCTTTAATATAGCTTAAATTTTCCTTTTTATGCTTCTGCATTTCATGAAGTCAATTTTAACAAGACTTCAGGAAGTTACAAAACAGAAGACTTATGAACACAAAAATGCTAATTGTGTTTCTTTTTTAATAGTGTTAGTGAAATATAATTCATACCATGAAGTTAACCCATTTGAAGTGTATCATTCAATAGTTTTGTGTGTATTTTCAGAGTTGTGCAACAACTACCACAATTTTAGAACATTTGATTCACCCCCAAAAGGAACTTCATACCACATAAGAGTATCTTCTATATTCTTCAAGCCCATTCCCACAAGTCCTGTGTAACCACAAATCTACTTTCTGTATATATAGATTTGCGTAATCTATACATTTTATGTTTATGGATTCATATAATATATAGTCTTTTGTGAGTACCCTCTGTTTATCTATTGAAACATTTCCATCCCTTTAATAATTTTTCAGTATTTTTTAAAAATTTATTTTCTTAATGGTTGCTCTATAGAATACAATGAACACCTTAGTTATCAGAATCTACTTTATATTTATATTAACAATTCCAGTGAGCGGTAGAAATATTACTCCTATAAAGACCGATTTCCTCTTCCCCTTTTTGTGCTCTTATTGTTATATATATTGCACCCATATATATTAACACCCCAAAATACATGGTTAAATTAGGTAGGTATAATATATTTATATAATGTATAATATATTTATATAATTTGTGTAATTTTATGTCTTTTAAAAACACTGAAAGAAGGGAGAGCCAATATATACTTATAATTTTATTTAATATAAATTTTCTTATTTACAATTCCTGGTTCTCATTTGTTCCCATGGGTTCAAGTTAACTTCTAGTGTTATTTCCTTATTCCAAAACAGCTCTGTTCCCACCCATATCCTTTGTGCTAATATCAAATATATTACATTTCTATATATTATAGGCCCAGCAATACAATTATACACCTATTGTTTTATACAACTGCTTTTAAAATCAATTACTAGGAGAAATGAGAAGAAATATGCAATTGCAATGTCCTTTATAATTATCTAAATAATTACCTTTACTGGTATTCATTATTTTTGTGGATTATTATGTGGATTTCAATTACTGTCTGGTATTATGTGCTTTCAGTCTGGAAAACTGTCTTTAGTATTTCTGGTAAGTATTTCTTGTAAGCTCTGCTAGCAACAGTTTTGTTTTGTTTTTTTCCTATCAGCACTTTGAAATGTCATCTCACTGCCTTTTGACTTCCAGTGTTTCTGATGGGAAGCCAGTTTTTAATCTTATTTTGGTCCCATTGTATGACAAATTGCTTTTCTCTTCCTACTTTCAAGACTTTCTCCTTGTCTTTCAATATTTTATCTATCCTATAACAGATCCATTTGCATTTGTGCTACTTGGAGTTTGCTGAACTTCTTGTTTGTATATAGCAATGTTTTTAATCACATTTGTGAAGTTTCAGCCATCATATATTCACATACTTCTTTCTATCCTTTTCTTTCTCTCCTCTTCTCTGCTACTCTCCTTACGGGTGTGTTGATGTACTTAATGCTGTCTTACATTTCTCTGAGGTTTGCTAATTTTTCTTCATTCTCTTTGTTCTCTCTGTTCTTCAGATTGTATAATCTCTATCAGTCTGTCTTCAAGTTTGCTGATTCTTCCTTCTGCCAGCTCATAACTATTGTTGAGCTGCTGTAGTGATTTTTTTTTTCTTTTCAATTATTGTACTCTTCAACTCAAGAATTTCCATGTGGTTTTGTTACAATTTTAATCTATTGGTGTTCTTGATTTGAGGAAACATTGTCATCATATCTTTCTTTACTTCTTTAAACATGGTTTCTGTGGTTCTTTGAGCATATTTACAATAGCTCTTTTAAGTCTTTGCGAAGTTGACACTTCACCCTTCTCAAAGGAAGTTTCTGTTACCTGCTTTTTTCCTGTGTGTGGGATACTCTTTTCTGTTTCTTTGCATGTCTCATAATATGTTGTTGAAAGTACACATGGTAGATAATATAGCAACTTTAGATTCTGAACCTATATCTGGGGCTTGTTGTTGTCTTATGGATTTTTATAGTGATATGGCTGAACTATTTAAGTGAAATTTATTTTCCCCACAATGTACAGCCTCTGATGTCTTTCCTTAGAGAGTGCAGACATGGGCAGACACACAGTCATCCTGGGATAAAAGTGGTTTAGCAGGACTCTCTGACTGCCTCTTTCCCTGATCTTTCTGTTACATTCTAACTCCTCAACCTCTGTTGGTACCATACCCAGCTGTTAACCTCCACTATTTGCCCATTGAATACTTTAGTGTTTTTGTCAACTCCCTGGGCATAAATAGCTCCACAGTCTGGTCCAGTTGAATTCAGGTCCCTTGTGGAGTAGTCTTTGAGTCCAGTCTAAAGGCTTATTTTCACCCAATCAGGGCTCTTCTTAGCCGTTTCTTTTCCTAGTTCTCTCTTTTATCTTCTAACTGGTGAATGATTTAGCTTGTTGCTATTATGGAGCTACCAACTCTTAAAAAAATCACTTACCACAAAAATCTCCATTATTTTCAACTGCACCTTAAAGCTCAGTTTTCTAATGGTTTCTTATACATAAAGTCACTCCCTTTATAGAAAGCAATGAGTTTGCCTTTCTTCCTGGGATAATCTTTTGTCCTCCTATTCTGAAGCTGAGAACAGAGACAGTAACCCACTTCTCTCAGAGTGGCAGCCCTTTTTTATGCATGGGTCACTGCGTGGGGGCAGTAGTCCCTGGTCTTCTCCACTTTCTGTCATGCAGCTCATGCCTTATGAGCAAGCTATGGCAGGGGTGATTGGAGTCCAGGGTTCTTGTCTTGCTGGGATAGATATTCCACCCTATGAGTAGGTGCTGGGTGGAGAAGGGGATCCCAACCTCTCAGCTGCTCTTGCCTAGAATAGAGCTGCTATAATTTGGAGACTGAAAGAATGAAGGTAAGATGAGAAATGTTGGCAGTCTTCCCGTTATGGAGAGATATAATAGCCTTAGACTAGGACCTGGAGGAATATATTTAACTAATTTTATAGGATATTTAATTAATTTAATTTATTAAATTGTTGAGAAAATAATTCTAAATTACATGTTAATTTAAAAGTCCAACATTTCTATTGTTTATCCAAGCATGCTATAATTTCTCTACCAAAACAGGTTCTTGATATTTTTATATTAATAATAAAAAATCAAACAGAGGATTACTTGAAGAAGTGTTCATTTAAATACAAGTCAATTCTATTGAAATAATGAGCATTCAACAATTAAAAGCTACCTTTTGAGAAGTACTGTATTTTGACATAATTCATTTACCACACATTAGGATTATTACATGGCTCTAGTAGCCTGAGCTCATAGAAAGGTTTCTAAGGCATTAATTTTGTGTTTCTTCTCCAGTATGTCATTTCCATTTATTTTGAATCTAAAGAAAAAAAAAATGAATGAATTTCAGCTTTTCCTGGTAGAATTTAAGTTTCTCAAACAGCATTAAATAACAATCCCACAAAAAATTTATTTATTTTTAAATTAATTTTTATAGTCCCTTGAAGAGTTTTCCCCCAATGATGTTTGATTTAGTAATTAAAAAGGACAAACAGCACCACCAAAAAACAGCTTTGTGCTGCCTCCCTCAGTCTATCTTTGGCCAAACTGAGAAGTGGGCTCAGATTATCTGCTGTGTTCATCCCTCTTACACTGTTCTGGAATGTGCCTTCCTCAGAACACCATCCTGCTTTCCTTGATCATATGTTGCCTTACTATTATATGTCTCTGGTTTTTAATCCCAAGACTGGATCACCATGTCTTCAAGGTATCAAGTAGATATTTAAATAAAGTTGTGCCTAATAAGAAAAGTGTTGTTGCAGATGCCATACAGGTGATTTAGACCTTATATACTACGTGCACTAACTTATAAGAATAAAAATTACCTGTGGCCTAAATGTTTGAAATTTGTCGGAATCTCCAAATATCTTTTAAATCAAAATATGTCAGTATTCCCTTCTTTGCTGATAAACTCAGTCTTCATAATCTTAAGAATGAGGTTTTGTTAAATCAAAATTGACAAAGTAAAAGAGGCCCTAAATATGCCTTTATTTTCTTCTTGTGACTTAGAGAATTTAGAAAATTATATATCTAGATACATTAGTTATAATATGACAAATGTCTATACATAGGCCTGAATTGAGGGATTTGCAATGATATATAAAATTTTGAAACCACTGCCTTAGCATATAACCATTTCCCTTTATGCACCTGTGGGCAAAGAGAAGAGGAAGGGTCAATGGACAAAATTACCTATTGATCTCTCAACAAAGTGCATCTTTTTTTTATTATAATAGGTTTCCTTTACCCTGCTGGGTGTTATTGTATTGGAAAAACATTTAAAGAATATAACAGCTAACTGTAGCCTTAAGTATGAGTTTGATTCCCTATGGTTAAGACAGGACTATACTTCCAAGTGTTTTAATTTTCATTAAAAATGTTAGATACTATTAGAATCCACATGTTGAGACTCGTATCTTTTCTTACATTGGATTTGCAAGAGAAAGTTTACAGTCAAGTTTTATTTCCACTCGATATCAAGATTGGCTCTTAGGTGCTATTGCTGATCTGCTCTTGCCTAGATTTCCTGTATGTTCTGTCACATGTCAGTATGGTGTTTCCAACTTTCATGTCCACACCAGTGTGCTGGAGTCAGTTCTCTCAAAGCAAAAATAGAACACAGTAAAACTCAGAGAGTCGGGACAATGTAATTGGGGTATGAGTGTGTGTGTGTGTGCACGCACACATGTGCATATTTCATAGGAGACTAATAAAGGTTGAAAAGATGTAGGATAAGAACCAATTGTTTGTTTATAGCATAAATATGGAGTCTAATTCTCTAGAAGTTACGATTATACCATGTTCATGTGTTAAAAGGAACTCATGATACACAACTGACAGGTCCTGAAAAATAGATGATATGGAGCTCATGAATTAGAAACTGACTAGCCAAAACAAACATAACGTTCTCCAAGAGAATACAGAAAAGTAAGACACAAAGTGGGGAGAAATGGGTGAACCTGTGCATGTAATAGTCTTGGTACTTCCCTCCTCTCCTCTAAAACTGGGAATTTCACTCATAGTGAAATTATTTTATTATATAAAAATAATTTATAGTCCTACAGGATTTGAATATTTTATAATTGTAGATGATATAATAAAGATTCTGACCAGATAGGAAACTCTAGTAAATAAATGACTTTCTACATATCTGTTGTTTTACTCTCTCATACAACGGAATTATTTATGTTGTTACTTTCTTGTGAAATACTATTGCAAAGCTTTAAAACAATAAAAAATAGCTTTACAGATTTATTCATAATTTGAGGGATGTTGATTTATCTTTTGACATACGTAAATATTTTTATAAAAAGTATTAAATTGCCCCCTATATAATATGCCTTTTTATCTAGATAGTTACACACTTTAAAAAAATGTTTCTAGGCTTACCCTCTTTCCTGTCTCTAATTGGTTGTGAAGGACTTTTGAATCTCTGCAAATCTGTCTCTCGATATTTCTGGGAAAATCTGAGACCTTTTCACATTGGGTCATAAAAGTGTCTGTTTCTACCAGAACTCCCGCCATCTGCAGAGCACACAACTTCCTAGTGTGGAGTGTCTGACATAGAGGGTATTCCTGTCTTTCTTTTGAGCACAGCAGTTGCCCAACTAAGCTGCACACTTCTGTCACTTCTCCAGGTTCCCGTCTTTGGGAAAGTGAGTTTGTGTGTTTGTGTGTGTGTGTGTGTGTGTGTGTGTGTGTGTGCACGCGTATGGTGGGAAGGAAGGCCAATAATGGATTCCTCTTTATTTTAGAATCATTTAGAAGGGGCCCAATGCTCTTACACGTGATCAATATTTACATATTTTTCTGTATGCATTTTCTTTAAAAAGTCTTTTTCTCACAAACCAAATTGACCAATATAATTAAGAAATATCTTGATAGTATTTTATAGACATAGATTTGAGTCCTAAGAAAAATAAACAAGTGCTTGCCACAGAAAACAAATTATGTTTCATAATTTACACATTCTTTAAGTATTCCACAGGTGGGAGTCTGAGACTCAAGAATGAAAGAAACTCCTTCCTTAGAGTTCTCTTTCATTAAAAGAGGTCCCAAGTTAAAGAGTCTATGCTTTGGCAACAGTTATCATGAGCCATGTGCTTTATATTTATTATATAATTTTCCATTCACTACTTAATTGAATGAAACAGCTATTATTGTTCCCGGAGAGAATACAACTTGTTCAAGGTCACACGTATCTATTAAGTGGTGAAGCCAAAATTTAAACATAGGTCTGCTAGATTTCAAAGTCTTTACTCTTCCCACAATGATACAATGCTTCCCTTCAGAAACGATATCTCATGGCCAACCTGCTGCAACAACTGCAATTTAACTTAATCACAAAAGAATTACCTGTGTTTCAAAAAAAAAAAAAGAGATGCAATATTTTTCATAGTAGAAAGAAATTAAATTGGTGTTTCTCTGGGAAATAACATTAGCTTTACTTGAAACAAAAAAATAGTAAAATGTGTATTATATAATAGAGAGTTTAGCAACAAATTGTTCTCTTTAGTAATAAACATGTTATAAAATGTCACTAGAATATAGGCAACCTTTTTTGTCATATTTATCCTATATAATCACACAATGTGAAAAATATTCGATTTGCAGGGAAACGGAATAAAAATTTATAAAAAACATTTTTATCTTCACTTAAGCCCTAATCCATTTGAAAAAGTATCTTTAATATAATTGTGTCATTAAATCACAAAAATGGAAATTGCGTTAACAGCAGGATGTTATCTTTTATTGAGGGCAAACAGCAGGGTTGCTGCTAATGAGAACATCATCAACTTATCAGCAAAAGGTCAGCCTAAAGAGCTCTTTACCCAACTTCTCCCTAAGTAGTTATTTTTCCCCTTTGATGGCATATCACACTGACAAGCTAGCCTTATACGTGGCTATATTATTATGAATTAGTCTCTGTTATGACAAGACATGTAATTACAAAGCACCCATTAAAGTTGGTACACATCGTTCAGAAGTTAATTCCTTTCCCTAAAAGGAATACTAAGCTTGTTTTGGTGATGTTGTTGTTCATTTGTTTTTAACATTTTGAAATTATTGATATATTTAAGTGCATCCTCCATTCAAGACCTTGAAATGTATAAAGGCATTTTAAACAATGGGTAAGGGCATAGGTTTGGATAAAAAGAGGGCTTTATACAGATTGATCAGTTTCTTATCCTTATTCTATTGATCACCCTCTCTACAAACAGAAAGATAAAGTAGTAATCAAAATTACAGTATCATTTACTGTGAGCTTATTTTCTGCCATGCACTGGTCCAAGTGTTTTATAAGCACCCTTCATTTTATATTCACAGCAAGCTTTTAATAATTACAATGATTAACTTTTGTTTGCTTTTCCACAGGTTTTTGAAGACTGTCTTGGAGCTCATAAGAGTTCACCAAGATTTGATTAGAATTGCTTTACTGATGATACTTATTAGATAAAAACATTTGGAATATTAAGACACGGGAAGCTGTTGTGTATATCACCTGAAAGTCTGTGCTTGTACTGACAAAACGTAGCAAATAATTATTCAGATTAATAATAATAATAATGAGATTCATTCTAGGCATCTCATTTTCCCAACTAGATCTCTTTATTACTTGTGTTCTGAATTGAATGAATGTAAAGAATTGGTCAAAGGGCTAACGAAGAAAGCAAACTTAATTCAAATCTCACAAAACCTCACTTTTATAGTGTTGTGATACTTAACTTTATGTGTAAACTTGAGTAGGCCGTAGTACCTAGATATGTGTTCAAATATTGGTCTAGATGTAGCTCTGAAGTAATTCATGTGACATTATTTACTTATTTATTTATTTTTATTCAAACAGAAAGTCACAAAAATTATAATCATCCTCATCAGTTCACTCAGTCCCATGTAATTAATTTTTTTTATCTTGATCTTTTGTTAGCACTTTTATGAAGTCATCAGTTTTCCATTAGAGTTCTGAAAATGCTTATTCATTCAGTTCAGCAGTATAGTCAGTTACCAGAAACCTGTACTTGTCAGAGTCTTTTCCATGAATTCCTTGAAGATGAAACCCTTTTATAGGAATAATAATGCAATTGACAAGGAAATTTAGTTATTTCTGAGATATACATTTTAAAGTAATAACTAGAATTATGACTTATAACATTATACCAGAACATATAAGATTTTTAGAAATTTCATGTAATGTCTAAAACATTTATATTAACATATTTCCATACAAATTACCCAAAGAAAGTTTAGTATTAGCTGTTTTTGTTTGTTTGTTTGTTATTTTATACTGCAGGTTCTTATTAGTCATCAATTTTATACACATCAGTGTATACATGTCAATTCCAATACCCACTTCCTAATGCCATCATATTAACATTAGGATTTCAACATAAGAATTTTGGGGAAACCCAAACACTCAGACCATAGGGGTAGGTATAACTCTAATGTACATACTGAGACCCATGCATCCAACAGTTAAGAGACCTAAACTCTCTGAACGTTTCTCTCATGTTAACATTATAAAATAGCATTGCTGGAGAAAGTTATAGAAAGGAATAATCAAGGCACTGATGCACCCAGTTTCTTTCATCTTTGGTCTGTATCCACACTTTTTGATTAGTAAGTGGCAGTATCCTTCCTCCATAAACAGAGTGCCTTCTTTGCCTCTTGGCTTTGGGTTTGGAAATATCTGTGCTTTGCTGGAGAGACTGAAGCACCTTGAGGACATGTGTAAGCTATTCTGCTGTCCGGGAGGAGAATGCAAGATGCATAGGGAAGAGTGGGGTTTAGCCAGCTTCCCAGTCTAGGTCAACCAAGCAGAATAACTTTATTTTTCCCGTGAAGTTTATTTTCCAATTCCTAAAAAGGTCCTCTGTAGTAATGCTTGTGCCTATGGTAGCTGTAGCCAAGTTGTTGGTTTTATGCAGAAGTGCACAACTGTGACAGATCTGGACCTAGCCAAACAATAAGAAACTGATATTTATACTCAAGCCAACATACACAAATAATGTTAAAGAGTTTGATCTCTTCCTCTTTCATGCCTAAGGAAGGGATATAATCAGTTTTCTTTGTTATAAAGTAACTGCTCAAAAAGTAAATAAGAAGAATGAGTAGTATTTGGAAAAGCTAAATTACAGGCAGAGATTTGGTAGTACAACTCCATTGTCACATTGCACATTATTCAGATGTGCTTTGTAGAAGACTGTTTTGACCTTTAGCTAGGATTTCCGGCAGTTTTTCAAAGAAATATGGCTTTTTATAATCTTTGTGTAAACATCATTATCTCTTTAACTTACTGGAAGACCTTTCCCCCTTCATGATGCATAAAGGGAAAGCAAACATTTAAACTTTCTACCTAAGGAAATAATTGCTACCTGCAAAGCGTCAACTCATTAATGAACTGTTTTATGTGCTTGCCAGAATTACAGAGCTATTTTATATTGCCTAGGAAGGCTGTAGACATTCTTCATAATCATGCTCAATCGTCCACTAAAACAGACCTAGTATATTAATATTTATTTTGCCTTTTTTCTTGTTTAGATAAAAATTTTCACCATGATTTAGATTAGCCCTCAAATTATATTTTGCTAAAATGAAGTGTGTGTTTGTCTGTCTGTGTGGAAATGTGTGCTGTAACTGACTTACTTGATTTGAAAATAGTAATACTGTTTCTATTTATATTTTCTTTAGCAATTCTGACTATATGTTATATAGATACAACTCAGCAGCTAACCAAAAACGAATTCTGTGTAACCAAAATACAATTCAATTCCACAGGTATGTATTGAATACCTACTGTCTTCCAGGCACAGTTTTAGGCCAGCAATGAATAGAACAAAGTCTTTCCTTTTGGAAATTACATTCTGGTGGAATTTTCTACAATTGAATGTAATTGTTTTATGAGTGATTGGTTCATTCATTCATTCATTCATTCATTCAACAAGTACTCATTTAACACATGTAGTAACGTATGAGGTCCTTTTTGACACTGGGGTACAGCATGAAAAGAGAGAATGCAGGTCAACATGGAATACATTAATTTGAGGTTTGGAAAACAGAAGTCAATAAATGAATAACAATTACACAAGACAGTTTGGGTTGTGATCCGTGTTATATTTGGTTTTAGGGAGAAGAGAAGGAAAACCACCAGAATAAGTCACATATAGGAGGTGGCTTCTCTAAAGCAATGCCATTTGTGCTAATAACTGATAGATGAGAATGAGTAGGACATGCAGAAACTTGGAAGAACATTTCCACAAAGTCTGAGTATAAAAAACCAATAGACTATAAATATATGAATTATTGTCCAAACACAATAGCAATCAAGAGAGTGAAAATTAAACAATTAGGTGTGATTTTCTCCATTACCTTGGCAAATGTTTTAATGTGTAACAATATTTAGAGAAATGAGAGCTCTCATACACAGCTTGTGGAAGTTACAGTAAAATGGAGATCAGTTAAGAAATATTTACCAGAGATAAAGATTCCATGTCCTGTGATGCAGCAGTTTCCCTTCTATAAATGCTGGAGAACTGTTTATACATTTGCACTACTGGTGGCAGTTACACAGGATTCAATTGCTAAAGAATCACAGGATCCAAAAGGACAATGCTCATTTCAGGAAAAAAGATACAATACAGCGATAGCGTTAAAGTAAGGGTATACATCATAATATTGTTTAGGGCATGAAAGTAACACACCACAGAGAAAGAGAAGTAAAGGGTAATGGTGGAATGTGCAGTGATGAACCCAGAGTAATGCCCAGCACAAGATCTTCCTGGATCCTGACAGCAGTGTTAAGAAATACATTTTTTTTAATCCGGAAGATAAAGTAGAACCATTTAATATTTTAACTAGAGCCCACTGATGATCAGATTTATATGGTGCCAGAGAGAGGGATACTCCAAGAAGCACGTAATACTGTCTTCTCCACCTTCCATTGGGAACAATACCGCACATGCCCTTGTTGAGTAGAGACAAGTGAGTAGGTTTCCTTAATGGTTAATAGCCATTTTTTTAGAGACAAATAGAAGAAGGCTTAAAGGAAGGATTTCCAACTCATTAGCTTGAGACTTAAATGATTTCAACCCTCTGAACTTTACATTCTTATCTGTAAAACGATACCTAACACACATAGTAGGAAGAATGTTAAATGTAATAACTTATATAAAGTTCTTAAGAGAATTTCAACAATATAGCAAGAACTTAATAAATGAATATTATTATTATTAGTTATTAATGAGGAGAATCATAGGTAGTCTCTTATCACTGGTGTGGTGGTACTAGGGTTTACATTTTCAAGAACATTCTGAGAGTATGTAACACAAAATCCACAACATATATGTAAGTAACTGAGTCCCAGGTATTTAAGAAATTTGTCCTCAGATCTCAAGGATTTGTGACTGCAAAACTTCAATTTAGTGGCAATATCAGAGGAAAAAAGCTAAAAGTCATGGGTGCAGTTATTGACAAAGAGTGCAGAGACTGGGTGCAGAGGGAGACCACTGAAGTGTGTGGGCCTTGCCAGTGGGATATTTCCTCTTTCCTTTCAACTGGTTGGATCTGAAATGATATTTTAGAGATTGAGATGTAATATAATTCTGATTATCGATGGGGTGCATCTGGCTGGCCAGTAAGACCTATCTTTCCAGGGATTTGCTTGAGCTCAATGTCAATAGAGGATGTAAAGAAAAAAGCAATATTGGCCCATTGTTTTATAACTTTTCTGTGTGGGTATTATGCAGCTCAGCCATTTAAATTAATAAAGGGTTTTCCTTTTCCTTTTCTTTCATTTTTGCCTGTTTGTGAGATTTGACATTACAAAATAACACTGCAATATACTATGAGGGAAGAAGCACAGACTTGCAGATACAAGGAAGTTAGATTTTTCATTATGTTTGGGTGTTGAGAGAATGGAGGGTATGTTTATTAACACAGTCATCATCTTGAGTAACCCTGTCTGTTGAGAGTCACATAAAATCGATGGAACCCCATTTTACATACTGTAAGAAAACTATTTTCCCCTCTCTTCTCTCTGGAATCTTGATGCGACAGGGGCTGGGGCGGGGCGTGCCATATTTCTCCTGGCCACCTCTGGCTCTGAATGCCTGCTGCCTGTCTCTGTGCTGGTCTCCACTAGACAAAGCCATAAATCCATTTAAGCTCCCAAATGCCCTTCTATATTGTGCAAGAATCCCCTCCTTTTTCTGATATTTTCCCCAGCTCTTTCTTTTTTGCTTCAGTTCTTATTTTGCAAAGGGTAAATGACATCCATTATTTGGAAATTTCTTTTGTTTAGAGAGCACTGGAATTTGTGTCAAGAATCCAGTCCTATATTAATCAGGTAGAAAAGAGTATTCAGTAATGTGTCACCAAAAACAAAAACAACTACCTCAAAAAAGAAGCAAACTGTTTAGTCTTGAACTAAATTCTCTGGAAAGAAATGCCAATGTTTATCTGTCTTACAGATGAAATGACAGAGTGATGATGCCTAATGGGGCTCCATAGTTCAGAGTACCCAGGTAGGAATGGAAGGACCATGGAGAGGAGTGGATAGGATACAGTTGGAAGCAGAGATCACTTAAGAGTTATGAGTTCCATGAGAGGCCTGGACTGTAAAGAAGAAATAAAGAGGAATCAGTTCCTCTCATGATGTCTGGGATTTAGTGCAGGAGGATGAACAGCAGCTTATGGATGGAAGAGATAGAAGCCTCTTAGATTACATTTGATTGTGGGCTTTCACTTGGTTATCACATATGTGAATTTGAATTTAGAGAGGATTGTTTAAACCTTTGGGTCAAGCACACACTAAAAAATGACAGAATGCTATTGAATAAAGAGACAGAAGGAAATTTGTGTGTAAAAATGGGTTATTGGAAATTAAAAATTTGATTGCTAGAAATAAAAACCAAAAAAAAAAAAATCAAAAGAAGAATAGGAAGACAAAACTGAGGAAATTTCCCAAAATATAAAGGGAGACACACACTTTGAAATAAAAAATCAGAAGTTATGAGAGATTCAGCCATGAAATCCAACACTACAAATAGACATTCTAGAGAACAGAGAAATGGATGGTTGAAATAAATGCATAATAATTCCTTCCCCACCTCAACACAGGCATCTTTTGGCCACCAGATTTTTAAATGAAGTGAAATAAAATAAAAATAATACACTCTTTAGTTTATACACATTATTTATGTGTAATATATGCTCTATTTCTCTATAAACCTTATCTGTAAAATGACTGGTTTAACGTATTATATTTCTCTGCTTGACTTGTAGGTAGTTGAGTTTGAAAAGTCAGGTTTAGTAGTTTATCTCTGCTGCTGTTTTCAGATAGATTTGGTGTAAATTCTAAGACCCCTTAATTCACCAGCTTGCTTTTGTTTTTCTCAGGCACACATTTTTGATTATATCAAATACAATTTCAGCATCTATTGTTATGATCTATATCCATTTTCTTCCCTTAAACTATTACTCCAGTAAATCATATAATTATGCATATTAATATACACCATAATATATCTTCTTAGAATAAACTTTACTTGGAACTCATATATTTTTATTTTATAATGTAGGATAATTTATAATTATTTTTATAATTATTTTCTATTTATATAATTATTTTCTATTTATATTTATAAATGAATTTAGTCTATAATTTTCTTTGGAATACCATTGTTGATGTTTTCTAGCAAGGCAATAATCTCAAACATGAATTTTTTAAAATTTTCTATAACTTTTTCTATTACTTGAAGTCATGTTATTTTTGCAATTTTCCATGTTTGTCACAATTATAAATTTTTCTTTACTGTTAGCATATTTCTTTGTTTTAAATCTTACCTATGATTTAGAATATAGGCACATTTTTCTACATTATTTTTGGTTACTTATAAACTAAATATCTGTGCATATGTCTCTAAATACACCTATATTTGTCTCTCTCTATAGATGTATATATAGCCATATGCATGTCTGTAAAAAATAAAAGAATAAAGAAGAGACTCCATATTATCTCCCAACAAGGTACAGCAAGAAACTTATTAGGCTTTATTTCCTTCATCCTCTACACTACCCTTTTGTTGTATTATTAGTCTCAAATTTGCATATGTTTTACATCCATTCTTGAAATATATATCTTGATTCTTTGTTTTCCTGTGCACTTCCTTTAATAAAGTATATTTAGTAAGGGTTTTAAAGGCAACACATTCAAAATGTAGATTCAGAAAATGTTTTTTCTTTGGCTTAACATAAATAAGAGTTTTACTTTAAAAGGCTAAGCATAACATTATGTCATCACAACCTTTTCCTTCACAAATATGGGCATGCCACTTTATTTTCTTTCAGAGTTTATGCTACAAGATAGAAGTATGATAATCTGGATTTACACTTTTGAAGAGTCTGACTTTTCTTTAACTTCCAAAGTAGTTTCATATATCACAGCCTTTCTATACATAGAAATCAGCTCTTTGTTTTTATTAGAGCTGATTGGGACTCTGTTAATCCTTTTATCTTGAAGTATTAAAGCATTCTTCAGTTGACAGGAATTTTATTTTTTATTAAAAAATAAATATTGAATAAAAGTTGAATATTTCAACTTCTCTGGGTCCCATTTTATTTTCCTCATTTTAAATATATTACCTCTATCCTCCTACTTTCTCATATTTTCTCAGGTTTTTTTCAACATCTTTTAGGATTTGACTCTAGTTTTGCTGTTGTTGCAATTGTTATAGTATACTTCAAAAATTACAGTTTTAATCTCTGAGGATTCTTTCTGGTGTTCAGATTGCTAATTTTCCAATAATTAAATATCCTTAAATTTTCACTGATAATGCAAATAGGATTTTTAATACTCTTTGCATCACTTTGTAGTTTCCTTTAGCAACTATTTTGTTTTGAGAGCTTGGGGGGTATTTGTTTTGAATATAGCTTTGTGATTCTTTTCCTTTTATTTAGAGTGTTTAATGTGGAGC
Organism: Physeter macrocephalus; assembly: GCF_002837175.3. Classification (NCBI taxonomy): domain Eukaryota; kingdom Metazoa; phylum Chordata; class Mammalia; order Artiodactyla; family Physeteridae; genus Physeter; species Physeter macrocephalus. The sequence continues at coordinate 127,385,331 of NC_041214.2, forward strand.
CAAACTGGTTGAGTATGAATTCTCTTTCTGCCCTTTGACAATGGGCAACTTATTAAACTTCCTCTGCATTAATTTTCTTATCTGTAAAGTGGAAAATCTGCCTCAAGTCTTTTATGTTTGTCTTTTTCTGTAACCTGGATTAATTTTTGGAGGAGAAGATTACCTGTATTTGCCACAATTATGCTTTTCTTTTTAAATTAGCATTTTAAATATGATTTAGGCATAATTTATCGGATTTAGCATAATTTTCTTTTTTAACTGTTGCTTGCCAGTAAAAAAAAATTCTATCCAAATACTTGTAACTCTGTCTACATCTTTTCATGTGTCCATATCTATGTGTGTGGCTAAAAAACAGAGACAAATTTGAATTAACTTTGACACAAAATATTAATTTAATGTAATCTGTATTTTGGAAATGAATACATTAATCAATAACTATAAAATAATCAAATAACTATAAAATGCTTAAGGCAATATCTGGTCAATATTATGAAAGAGAGAGAGAGACAAAGACATAGACAAAGATTGGGAGAGAGAGACAGAAAGAGAGAGGGAGAAAGTTATAAAAATAGTCCTCTTTACTTTTCCCCTTTCCCCATTTTGTTTTTCAAGTATGGAACTATGGTTTTTGGTCAGCATAGTCTCTCTGGTTTTTTCAACCAAAATATTTTCTAATAAAACTCCTCCAACTTTGGCATACTTGGCATGGGATCACTTCTCTAGTCTTTAGTGATGATTTGAAAATTCCTCTTTTACACCAAGAGACTCATTTACATAGGAAGGAAAAAAGTTTAATTTGATATTAGAGTGATAGTCACATAATATAAATTATAATCCAGTTTCTTAAGAAAAACGTTTATTTTAATTTAGCAACAAAATGAATCAAGACTATGAAATTATACAATGTATTTAAAGAATTTAATGTAGTACCTGATAAAGAAATAATGCATAATTGTCATCTTCATGGTGAAAGATGTTGTACCTCTATTATCAAATTCCCAGAAGTATTTGTTACCCAGTACAATTTTCTTATTGTCTATCTTGATTAAAATATTAAATGGGTAAAACTCATCAGTATTTTCATCTTCTATCTGCCTGTTATCCAGAGATTTGTATTCTCTTTCAAGTATTAACTCTGGAAAGTTCATAATGATTATATTCTCATTTATTTATTCACTCAATTCATTTAGCAAATATTTATTTTGCACCTATTTTGTGCCAGGAACTTTCCTAGGTGCTGCAAATACAGCTGAGAAATAAATCCATGCCCTCATGAAGTTGACATTTAACTGGGTACAAACAGAACATAAAAGAAGTCAATGTATAGTACATTAATAGCAGTAAGTGCTATGGAGAAGAATAAAGCTGCTTAATGGCATGAAAAATAGTGAGGGTGGACTCGTGTACTATTTTAGATAAGAAAGAATTTGGAGACCTGGATGAGCTAATTAAAGATTCAAATATATTAGGGAGAAAAATTGAAATCACAGGAAAAATAATGTAAAAGCTATGAGTTGGAAGCATGATTGACATATTCAAGGGTGTGAAAGGAGTCCAGTGATTGAGGCCCAGGAAGTGATGGGAGAAGTAGGACATGAGGTCACAGAAGTGGCCCTGAGTGAACTGGAGACTTGTGGGAGGGTTTTTTACCAGACAGAGATATAATTTACTATGTGTTCATTTCAAAACGATCACTGACATGCTGAAAATAGCCATGGCTATGAAAATAGCAATGCCATCATGTCGTCATGAAAAAGTGGATAATTGAGAAGAGCCTAATTCTAAAAGAATACGTTAACAAGTAATTTGTTAAAATTATACAACATTTGCTCCGTATCAAATATGCTCAGCAGAAAGCTGGAGAATACTAATCACCTTCCACCATCCCTTTTATTACTGTCAGGAAATAACTTATTAATATTTTACTTTTATAACTTATTAAAGTTATAAGCAGCTGTAAGCAACTATAAGTAGGATGTTTTTGAAAAGTTAGCATGAAATACATTTACCAATATGTTTCTTAAATTATTAGAGAATAATCAACATAACAAATGCATCTTCAAACTCTAGAAAATATTTCTTTTCTATACATTAACTCATTATCTGTCTTAGAGGAGCACAGTTCTGAATGCTTTTTATCATATTTTCTGGTATGATTTCCCCCCTTTCCTAAAAAAAAAAAACCTCTAAACTAAATCTGTTTTTATGGCTTTACTTTTAAATTCCCCCAATTGATTTTAATCGGACTTAAGTGAAAATAAATTAACTTAGTCACAAGGCTGTCAGCTATGCTTTACCAGGCACAAATATTGAATAGAACACAATCCCTTGCTTCAATGTACGATGTTTAGTAGAAAAGAAAACACATAATACAGAGTTACCATAACAGTGTATATACAGTGAAAAATGTAAGAGATGACTTCTTTGCTTAACTAGTTGTGGACTTATTGAGATGGTCCTTATTTTAAAAGAGAAACATATTTTTAAGGTATTTAATAAAATTCTTTTTATTTTTTCTAAAGTTATAATATTTATTCAGAAGGAATATATATGTACCTTTACACATTCACACACATACATATTATCAAATTGTGAATATTTAAAAAGCCACTCTTAAAATAGACATACCTGTTAATATAATTATATGAAGTGTTTGTTTTATTGGCATAATTGCAGGTTGTTTTGCTATGAGTGTCCATTATTCAAGGCAACTGAGCTCAGACATCGAAGACATAAAATGATCTCAGTGAATTTCTATCTGAATATTGAAAGATATTGCTCATCAATGAGATGATATTTTAGAGACAGTTCCTAGTAATAGGGAGGTTATTTAATAAATAAAATGTGAAAGACCTAAGAAAGTAATCTTCTGCAACAAATTGAATTCCTTAGAATATTATTTGTTCTAAATTGCACATGCAAAGATAACCATTATCAATATATGTAACTAAATCTGGGAAGTGTTGTGGCATTTCCAACAAATTCTTTGGTACTTGTACTCTATTAAAAATTGCTTCATTTTTTTTAAGTTTGCTTGGTTGATTGGTTTTATTGTTTATTTTGTTTTTTAAAGAAAACCTGAGCCCCAGCTATTGCAGAATCTACAATGTTTGGTGTCTATATATTCATTTGTTTTTACTTAGTGCTATAGCAACCAAAAAGGAATAGAACATATTTTTTTTTTCGTGAAATAAATTTAAGGGTAAAAGGAATCTCTCACATAAGGAAGAATAGGATCACACGTTTGAGGTGTGTGTGTGCGTGTGTTTATTTTGAAAGATGTGTTTATCTGCGTGCTTTCATTTGCATAAAAGAGAAAATCCTGTTTATTTTTAATATTTTACCTTTTATTAAGATCTTTTTTAAGACTGCATAGAAAAGACATAGCTATACCATAGTTTGCTTGGATTATTTTAAGGATAAGTAACAATGTAGGAAAGCAAGATATATTAATTCTCTACCCAGGGAAGATGGGTCACAGTTCTTCCCAAACTGAGATATTGATAAGAGTGAACATTTATTCATTGTATATTATGATTTAAGCATTGAGCTAAACATTTACATGCTTGAATTTAATAATCCCTCTCAATATCTCAAATAAGTACTACTCTAATTTTCATTTTACCAGTTAGGAAATTGAGCCTCTGAGAGGATGTGTAATTTTCCCAAAATCACACAGTTGTTAATCTACCCCTAACTAGTTTTGCATTTTCATGAAAGTACAGTTATTTCTCATTTTGAATAAAACCATATCTTTACCTGAGCACTGGTGACTTTGCTCTTTTAACCAAGTGTTTATAGTTTTCAAAACAGAGAATCTAGGTTGGTAACTTGGCTATCACAGCCACTTAGTTACCTCACACTTGTACTCTTAGCATTCTTCATCAAATCATCTCAGAGGAGTGACTGCCCCCAAATCCAGTCCCTGTAGTCTTTGTTAAACTCTGACAGTGATTTTTGGTCTAATATTTTGAGGTTGGGTAACAGGTTTATTTCACCCAATATGCGAGATATAGGCCAAAGAGCTTCATTTGTTTTAAGGTGCCAGCAGTAAATACTAGTCTATACAAACTGTCTTCCACTCAACGAGATCTCCCTAAAAGCCTATCATTAGAGAACACTATTAAGTTTTGAATTTAGATGGTAGACCAAGTTTTATTTATAGATTTAAGTAATTATTTAATGGGAGAATTTTGATCATACTTTAAAAAATGTGGAATTTATCCACAATGATGAATGGAAAAAAATAATTGGAAAAGGCTACATTTAATTCAATAAAATCATATAAATGTTTTTTAAAAGCAAAAATATGTCCTATATATTATGAGTATATTCAAATCTATTTTTAAAAATAGAAACGTAAGTCTTAAATTATCCATTTTGGTGATAGAGAGTAGGGAATTAGGTTGGGCAGGGACACAAAAGTGGCTTTAATTCTATTTGGAATCACTTGTTTTCTTAAACTTCATGTCTGTACAGAGTCTGTACAGTATATGCTCTTATTCATACTTTGATTGAACTGGTAATGATCCACGAAAGAGCAAATGTTTGCATGTAAAATAAGAAGTAGACAATCCATAAAGTGAGATTTTTGAGTCGTGAATTAAAATGTGATGGAGAAAATCTAGCTATAGCTTTTTTCTCTGTCCTCTATAGAGACCACATTCATACTCATCCACAGGGGGAAGGAGGGAACTAGAGACCTAAGTACAGATTTCCATCTTATACCTTAACAAGTCTACACAATCGTGTTTAATAATATGACCTAAAATAGCTAAATAAGAGAACGGAAATATTTAGTGTTGGTGATGTATTTCCAGTTTCTTTAGGGTATGCTGAAACCATTCTTTTGTTCATTGAAAATGATCTCTTCCAGAAAACTACCTACTACCAAATGAATTAATTTGAGTAATACTCTAGAAAACAATGATGTAGCTATTAATTTCATGATGCTGGCTTGGTATCGGGTACATTGTGATGATCAAAAAAAGTATTTAAAACCATAAACAGTTCATGAAATTGGACTCCAAAGGCAGGAAATCTCTCTCTCTTTCTCACCCTTTTTTTCTTTCTTGTTGAGACATAGAAAGTTTGAAGGGAAAATAGAAATAAACTTGATGAATTCCCATTGTAATGACTTAGTTTCAGTTGAACTAATTTGGATATATAATTTTCTCAGAATTAAATCAAACAACAGCCATAATTTTTAGAGGAACTATTAAAATGATGTGTTCTCTTGTTAAACAGACTGGTTTAAAATCTTAGCTCTGCCACTTCATAGCTCTGTAACCTTAGGAAGTTTATTTTCCTACCTGGGACTCAGTTTCCTCACTTGTAAAATGGAGGTTATAATACAACTTCATAGGGTATTGTGAGAATTAAATAGGTTATACATATTTTAAACAGTGTCTGGCTTAGAGCAAACATTAATAAATATTGACTTCTACTAGAACATTTTCTTTTTGCAGGCATTTCACATTCAATTTATCATTTTACCTTCACAATCACTTTGGGAAATAGGTAGGCCATTGTGTCCATCTCTTTCTTCCAGCCCTTTCTCCCTCCCCGCCTCCTTTCATGCATCCTTGTTTCCTCCTTGCTTCCATTCTTTCTATTAGCACGTGAAGAGCAAGGCACTCTGTTAAGCCCCTGGGCTACAAAGATAAATGCGACATTAAAACTGCTTTGGAGTTCATCAGAATCTTGAAGGAAATAAAGACACACTGTTTGAGAATATTGAACACAGAGTGCTCTGTTGAATCATTTTAAGGTAATGTGTCTAGTCAGTGAGGAAGGAGGTGTGAGGGTTCAAGAGTTATAATTTTCAGCATTGGGCCCTGTGAACCTCAAATACAGGTTACCCAGGCTTTTTTTGTTTGTTTGCTTGTTTATTGTGTTTTGTTTTATTCTTGCTTCCCTCACCCCCATTAATTGGGATACCTGTACTACCTATGTGAGCAATAGCTGGTGAGGAAGTTATATTACCTTAAACATTGCTTTCAGCTCTTAATATATTTGAGAAATATTTTTTAGCAGATTGGATGCTAGACTATCTTGTAGAGTTGTAGTAAAGTGTGAGTTGAATTCTATTTGCTTGAAAAGATAACTTATTCTGCTTTTTAAGATTCATCTTTCCACACATCTTTTATTCAGTTCAACTGAAGGACAGAATGGAACGAAACAGATAATGAGCTAGCAGCACCTAAGACTAACCTTTCTGAATAATAATAATAATAAAGTGCATTTGCTCCCTTAGGTTATGTTTTAACAGAAAAGACATGTATCCATCTCATCAAAAGGAATTTAAGGAGTCTCTAAACATCAAAATGAAAGATTCAGAAATGCATAATTATTATAGGGGAAAGAAAAAGTCTGGCTAATGTATCTGTAAGAGAGAATGTAACACAAAACAAATGAGAAATCTGTGTACTGCAGTAGTATTAATGAATTTAAGGATTATCATAAGGAAAAAATGCAACAATTAATTGATGAGATATCTGAGAACTTTTAACAGTTAATTCCTAATACTGAATAGAAGTTGATCAAATTATTGAGATGGAAAAGAACAGCAAATGGGCCACAGACAAAATAGTGAATTCCTTATACAACACCCCCAACAGGGATATGTTTAAATTTCAATTACATCCATACATGATTAGTGTAGTACATTGGCATAAAGCATTTAAGACAAAGCTATGATTATATAAGAATTATTTAATTAGGAAGTAAAAAATATTATACTTTAAGAGTGGCACCCAATTTTCCTAGACCTGTCACATCTCTAGACTTTCATGATGTAGTTCATTAAGTTGGGTTAACGTGGCATTCTATAATGTGTTTAAGAACTAACTTAGGGCTTCCCTGGTGACACAGTGGTTGGGAATCCTCCTGCCAATGCAGGGGACACGGGTTCAAGCCCTGGTCCGGGAATATCCCAGATGCCCCAGAGCAACTAAGCCCGGGCGCCACAACTACTGAGCCTGCGTGCCACAACTATTGAAGCCCACACGTCTAGAGCCCATGCTCTACAACAAGAGAAGCCACGACAATGAGAAGCCCGCGCACCGCAATGAAGAGTAGCCCCTGCTCGCCACAACTAGAGAAAGCCCGTGCACAGCAATGAAGACCCAACACAGACAAATATAAAAACAAATAAATAAATAAATTTATTTAAAAAAAGAACTAACTTAGTTCCAAACTTTTAAATATTTCTAATAAATTGAATTTTTCTTAATATAGCAAGGTACTGACCTTATGAATAGTCTTAATGCTTCATTGTGTCATAACAAAATACAATCCTAAAAGGTGACTTAAAAATACCTCTTTCAGGGAAGAGATGTGGGAACATATGTATATGTATAACTGATTCACTTTGTTGTAAAGCAGAAACTAACACACCATTGTAAAGCATTTATACTCCAATAAAGATGTTAAAAAAAATACCTCTTTCAGTTGCTCAGTGTCAGTTATTAAATCTTATGGAATGATTCTATGGAAGGGAAATTCCCTTCATTGAAGGTCAAATAATCACTAGAAATATTAAAGGAGAGGGCAGGCCTCACAGTCATCATTTTGCTGCTTCTTGATAATACTATTTCTCTTCATGTTTCTTTTAGTGACTATGAGTGTGAATAATTTATTAATTTATAACCAGGGAAAATTCACAAAGAACAATAGTGTCTCTACTGAACTTAAATTAGAAAATAATTTAAGTTGATTGTGTTACTGTCCTGAAACAATTAATGCAGTGTTCTATGAAACGGTTTTTCATTTGAGAATGTCTAGAATGGAAGAAAATTGAAACAGATATGAAATCTTAAGTAATTCAATTTTATGTAAATTTATGTATGAAACAAAAAGCAGCATTGCAATGAAATCTTCTGGGCTTTAATTTGATTCAAGGTCTGATACATATTTTGACCATCTTTCCTTCATGCAAAAAGGGAAATACTCCAGATAGAACAAGTCATTGACTGCCTAATGTACATCAATCAAACTTGCTAACTTATGATGTTTCTCAAGGGTACTGGCTCTTTGGAACTCGTCAGAAATATAAATGGGCATCGTGACGTGGGTATACTGTGCAATAGAGCAAAGAGGCATGGTATTCCATGTGCCATATCCCTTCACTTCAAACAAGTAATTAATGGTCTGCTATATATCCTGTTTCTCAAGGGTCAGAGGTATTGTTTAGAATCCTCAATGTTGCCTGTTTAAATTGAAAGAGATGACAGATGATATTCATCTAGGGTGTTGAGCATAAAGGAAGGATAAAGCCCTTGTCTCTCTAGGAAACTTATGCCAAGGAATATGAGCGCAGGAAGCCAAAAGATTTAGTTCCCTTTGGTAAATTTTATTACATTTTTAACCCCTTAAGAAAGAAAAAATTAAAGGTAGTTAATTCTGAGCAAATAATTTGATATATTTTGTCTGTGAATCAATTCCCTGAATCAGTTTCTGATTAAACCACTGGTAGTATAATCAGCAGAATATTTTAAAGAGAAATCATATTTCTGAGATGCTCAGTGTCACCAATTTGTAGAAGTTTCTTCTCTCTTTAACAAATCAAAATATGTTTTATAGGTGTGTTTGAATACTGAAGTTTAGAGTTTAGGGCATATTTAGGTTATAAGAAAAGAAAATCAATAACCTTAGGTCAGCTACCATATATTAAATAGGGTAAAATTCACACTGAAATCAGATTTTACTAGATAGAGATATAGTCTTGATATTTACAGAGAAAGCAACTTTTGATTGAGCATATTTTAATTATTTTTTTCCTGGATTATAAACACTACTAAAAATAGGGATTTTTTTTTTTTTTGTATACACAGTGTCATTCAATGCTGAGCTACCAGCTACAAAATTAGAGGTGAATGGAATTCAACACAAAATTAATGCTACAAATCTCTCTTCCATGTGCATTCCTCTAAGTGCTGGAATTAATGACAGACATCATGGAGCTTATATTCTTATATGGGGATGACATATAGTAAACATAAATGTAAATAAAAACAGGCAATTACAGATGGTGTTTAACCATATGAATGAAATACAAAGTGTGAATTGACAGTAACTAGAAGTCAATTTAAACAGGGTTGTCAGAAAGCCCTTCAGAAGGTACCATCTAAACCCAAATCTGAGAGATGATAGTGGATCAGCTATACTAAGAACCTAGGAGGGAACTTTCCGGAGTGGACATGTTCAGAGGCCCAGTAGAAAGAATGGGTTTGGCATGTCTGGGAAACAGGAAGGAAGATGTAGTGGCTGGAAAACAAGCAGCAAGGACGCAAATGGTGAAAAGGAACAAAAATAGTAAAATCTTCAAGATATTTATAGGCCATTAAGAACAGTTTTGATTTGTTGTTGTTTTTCCCTGAACACAGTGGTAGCCATAACAGTATATGGGAAGGGGTGTGGGCAAGCCTGATTTTATTTTTAAAAGTTCACTCTGGTTGCTTTGTGAAAAACTGCATTGTAGGTTTGTTTCAGTGTATGGTGGGCAGGAGAATATGGAAATGGAAGTGAATAGCAAGAATAGAAGCAGGGAGACTGTGAAGTTTTTGCATTACTTGTAAACATACAATACCACATTTTTAAAAATTTATGTTGTAACTGTTATTCCATTCTCTTTTATTTTTTCCATTTTCAAACCGAATAACCTACTTGGAAATTCCTTGAAATCCTTTGTAATTTTGTTTCTATGCTAGATCATGTCTTCATATTTATTTACTTATTCTATTGTTGTTGAGTTCTATGTATCTGGTTCCACTAAATGTTGTATTTTGAGCAGGTATGTTTGTGTATGTTTTCTCATTTAATTCCCATAACTCAGCAGAGGGTGGCTTATCACCACTTCAACAGAAGATTCAGAAAGTTTAAGTAACTTGATCTAAACCACAATGCGGAGCTGGAAATATAAAGATGAGTGGAAAAGATATCCAGTTGATATTTGCAAGCTGTGTTTTTTCCTCTCTTCTTTGCTATTCAAGTTAACACATCAGATATAAGGAATACAAAAAATTAGATTTGTCTTACAGTTGTTATTTCACAGCATATACTCAGAACCCTGATCACCAGTGTTTGTACACAGATGGAAAAAAACATAAAACATTAGAACTGTCATCTTATTTAGTGTGAAACTTTAAACCCTTTTTTCTTTCACAGACCAAATGACACTATTATATTTGGAAAAATGTTAATCAGCAAGGAAAGTTTTTGTTTTAATGAGATTCAAGATTTTGTAGTCACATGAAGAAATAAGTCTAGAAATTCTCCTCAAAATTATTTTTCTTTTTTTACTATTAGTCTTGTCAATTGATATTTTAATATTTATTTTGTTAATTGTTTTCTGGCTGTTTTTGTAGTTCTCTTTTCCTATCTTCTTTCTGTCTTTCCTTGATTTTTGATAATTTTCTTTACAGTTATGTTTAGATTCACTTCTCATTTTCTTTTGTGTATGTAAAACAAATGATTCCGTGTGGTTACCATGAGGTTCACTTATAGCATCCTATGTAAATAGTAGCTTGCTTTAATTGATAGCAACTTAGATTTGAACATATTCCAAAGTTCCATCTTTTTACCCTCCATGTTTTATACTTTTAATGACATACTTTACATTGTTTTATTTTATGTACCCCTTAACTAACTATTGTAATTTTATTCCTTTTGTATATTAACCTTTGTGCTTGCTTTATAAGTGATTGATCCACTACCTTTATTGTATATTGACCTTTTCCAGTGAGATTTTTACTTTCATATATTTTTTCATTACTAATTTTAGTGACACTCCTTTTCAGCTTAAAGATGTCCCTTAACATTTCTTGTTTAGTGTTAATGGACTCTTTTAGCTTTTGCTTATCTGGGAAACTGTTGATCTCTCCTTCAATTCTGAATGAAAATCTTGCTGGTTAGAGAATTCTTGATTGAAAGGTTTTTTTTGTTTGTTTGTTTCTTTCAGTGCTTTGAATATGTCATACCACTCCCTTCTGCTCTGTAAAGTTTCTGCTGAAAAAATCTGCTGATAACTGTATGGGGTTTCCCTTGTAGATAAGTAGTTGTTTTTCTTTTCTTGCTTTTAGGATTCTCTCTTTATGCTTAAATTTTACCATTTTAATTATAATGTATACTGATGTGTATCTCTTTGGATTCCTCTTATTTGGAAATTTCTGGGCTTCCTGGACCTGGACATCTCTTTCCTTCCCCAGATTAGGGAATCTTTCAGCCACTGTTTCCTAAAATAATTTTTTTTTATGCTTTCACTCAATCTTCTCTCTCTGGGACCCATATAATGTGAATGTTATTCCATTTGATGTTGTCCCAAAAGTCCCTTAAGGTATTTTCACTTTTTAAAATTCTTTTTTCATTTTCCTGGTCAGTCTGGGTGAGTTCCATTGTTTTGTCATCCAGCTTGCTGATTTGTTCTTCTTCCTCACCCAGTCTGCTCTTGAATCCCTCTGATGTATTTTTCAATTTCGTTATGACTTTGCTTGGTATTTCCCGATATTTTCTGTCTTTTTGTTGAAGTGCTCATTGTGTTTATCCAATCTTCTGAGTACAGTCGGCATTTTTATTACCATTACTTTAAATTCTTTGTCGGGTGGATTGCTTATCTCCATTTCATTTCTTTCCTTTTCTGTGGTTTTTGTATTGTTCATTTGATTGGAGCATATTTTTCTGTCTCCCCATTTTGCCTAATTCCCTATGCTTGTTTTTGTGTATTAGGTAAATCAGCTACCTCTCCCAGTCTTGAAGGAGTGGCCTTATTTAGGAGAAGTGCTGTGGGGCTCAGAGGCACAATCCTGCCTGGCCACCAGAGCCAAGTATTCAAGGGGTGTCCCTTACATAGGCTGCATGTACCCTTCTGTTGTGGTGGGTCTCTGGGTGCCGCTGTGGTGTGCTGGTGGGTGGAGCTGGCCTGCAGACTGGCTATGGAGTCCAGTCATAGCTGCTATGCAGAGCTGGTGGGCAGCCTGTCCCCTGGACTTGTCGTGAGGCTGAGCCACAGCTGCTGCCAGACGTTGGTGGGCAGGGCTGGACCCTGGCCTGTCTTTGAGGCCTGCACTTGACTACTGTGCATGCTGGTGGGCAAGGCTATCACTTGGTGGTCTGTGAGGTCTCAGATGGGCAGGATTCTCATCTGTGTGTACCCACCAGTGCTGACAGGTTAGAGGGAGAATTTCAGAATGGTTCCTGAAGTGCCTGCATTCACAAGGTAGCTTAACATCACAAAAATGCTCCCACCAGTGTCTCAGTAGATGGGGAGCATCCTAACTGGTTTCTTCCTCTCTGGCATATGCTTCAAGGTTAGTAAGTGGGTCCCCTTAGCCTATGGTCTAGGCACTTTTCAATCTGCCATTTTTGTGCTAGTTTTTAGGTCCAGTGAGTTTGTACATGAGCCTTTCAAAAGCAGGTTTTTCACTTCCTACAGTTCTGTAGTTTTCCTGGACATATTTCCCATTGGTTTTCTAAGGGAGGTCTATGGGAGCTCATTTCTCCTGTGTAGGAAATAGGGGCTGGAATGCCTGATATGGATCACAAATCCCTTCCTCCCCAAGGAAAAAATTTGTATTTTTGTGATCCCTCCTGATTGTGGATCACTGCTGCTGGGCTTTTTGATTTTTGTTTTTTCTTTTCTGGTGAGATTGTATCCCTTTTCTCCTACTTATCTCAAAATGCCATCCTTTTACCCTTTGTTGTGGAGGCTCTGTTCATCCAGTTTTCAGGTCCCTTTCCAAGGGAATTATTCCACATGTAGTTGTAGATTTGTTGTGTTGTGTCCATGGGAGAAGGTGAGTTTGGTATCTTCCTACACTGCCATCTTCTCCAGTGCTTTTTTTAACCTCTGCATTTTGTAGTTTTCATCATACAGATCTTACACAGATTTTGTTAGACTTAATTACTTTATTTCTTTGGAGCTATTATAAATGAATTTTTTAAATTTTGATATTCAATTGTTTCTTCCTAGTTTATAGAAATATAATTGATTTGTTTGTTTTATTGACTTTGTACCTTACAACTTTTCTAAACTCATGTATTAGTGTAGTGAGTTTTTGTAGGTTCTTCGGGATTTTCTATGTAGACAATCATATCATATGCAAATAGTGGCAGTTTTTATCCTTCATTTTATTTAAGATTTTTTTTGTCTTATTGAACTGTGTAGGTCTTCCAATGTGATGCTGAATAAGAATGTTGAGAGAAGATGTATGTACTTTGTTCCTAATGGTGGGGGTGGGGAGTGGTTGCATTCAGTCTTTCACTGTTCAATATAATGTTGCCTGTAGTTGTTTTGTTATTTTGCTTTGTTTTGTAGACATCCTTTATTAGGTAGAGAATGTCCCCTCTACCCTCAGTATGCAGAGAGTTATTGTTATTGACGTAGGGTGAATTTTACTAAATTTTTAAAAAATTTCTTCATCAGTTAATATGATACTGTGATTTTTCTTCTTTAAGAAGTGGAGGATTGTATTGACTTACTTTCATATAAGAAACCAAGCTTCCATTCCCAGTATAAACCCTACTTGGCCATGATGTATTTAACCTTTGATTTGCTAAAATTTTATTGATGGTTTTTCCATCTATATTTATGAGGCACACTTGTCTTCAGTTTTCTTTTTCTTTTCTTTTTTTGTTCTGGTTTTGATGTCAGAGTAAGGCCAACTTCAGAAAGTGAGTTGGAAAGTGTTTGCTCCTTTTTGTTTTCCAAAAGAAATGGTGTAAAATCGGTGTTGACTTTAACTATTTCATATAATTCATCAGGGAATATTTCCAGGCCTTAATTTTTTTTTTAATTAAAATTTTTTTTTTTAGAGCAGTTTTAGGTTCACAACCAAATTGAAGGGAAAGTACAAAGATTTCCCATTTACCCATCCCCACACATACATAGCAACTCTTCCATTATCAACATCCCCAACCAGAGGGTTACATTTGTTACAATTAATAATTCTACGTTGACAGGTCATAATCACTCAGAGTCCATAGTTTATGTTAGGATTAACTCTTGATTTTGTGCATGCTATGGAGTGGACAAATGTATAATGATATATGTCCATCATTATGGTATCATACAGAGTGTTTTCAGTGCCCTAAAAGTCCTCTGGGCTCTGTCTACTTATCTCCTACTCCCAACCCCTGGCAACCTCTGATTTTTTACAAACTCCATATTTTAACCTTTTCCAGAATGTCATATAATTAGAATCATACAGTGTATAGCCTTTTCAGATTGGTTTATTTTACTTAGTAATATGTATTTAAGTTTCCTCCATGTCTTTTTGTGGCTTGATAACTTATTTCTCTTTAGTTCTGAATATTATTCTATTGTCTGGATGAACCACAGTTTACAAGGACCTTTTGGTTGCTTCCAAGTTTTGAAAATTCTGAATAAAGCTGCTCTAAACATCCATATGCAGGTTCTCTTATGAATATAAGTTTTCAACTCCAAGGAATGCAATATCAAGGAAAGCAATTGCTGGATTGTTTGTTAAAAGTGTGTCTTGTTTTCTAGGAAACTGTCAAACTATCTACCAAACAACCTACCAAATGGCTGTACCATTTTGCATTCCCACTGGCAATGCATGAGAATTTCTGTTGTCCACTATCTTGTCAGCATTTGGTGTTGTCAGTATTCCAGATTCTGGCCATACTAATAAGTGTGTAGTAGTATCTCATTGTTGTTTTAATTTGCATTTCCCCAATGACATATGATGTGGAACATCTTTTCATATGCTTTTTTGCCATCTGTATATCTTCTTTGGTGAGATATTATTAAGGTTTTTGGCCCATTTTTTAATCAAGTTGTTTATTTTCTTATGGTTGAGTTTTAAGACTTATTTGGATATTTAAGATAACTTCTATATCAAACATGTCTTTTGGGCTTCCCTGGTGGTGCAGTGGTTGAGAATCCGCCTGCCGATGCAGGGTACACGGGTTCGTGCCCCGGTCCGGGAAGATCCCACATGCCGCGGAGCGGCTGGGCCCGTGAGCCATGGCGGCTGAGCCTGCGCGTCCGGAGCCTGTGCTCTGCAATGGGAGAAGCCACAACAGAGAGAGGCCCACATACCGCAAAAAACAAAACAAAACAAAACAAAAAAACAAACAAAAAAAAACCACATGTCTTTTGCAAATATTTTTTTAAGCCTGTGGCTGGTTTTCTTATTCTCTTGATATTGTCTTTCACAGAGGAGAAGTTTTTAATTTTAGTTTAATCTTGCTTTCCATTATTTCTTTCATGGATTGTGCTTTTGGAGTTGTAGCCTTAATATTTGAAAAAATATTTTTAACTACAAAATAAATTTATTTAAAAGTTTTAGAACTCTTTCAGTTATCGCTTTTTTCTCAGCTTTAGATATATTATAACCTTGTGTAAAATTAAGGTGTACAGTGTAATAATTTGAAAATATCACTATCAACATTTCAGACATTAAAAAGAATAGTAAATGAAAACATGAATGCCTCTACACAAAGAAATTTTTAAAATTAGTAGAAATAGAGAAATTCCTCAAAAAGCAAAAGTACTAAAACTTATTTAACGTTAGGTTTTCATGTCTGAAATATTGGTAGCAATATTTTCTCCTTCATTCCTGATATTGCTAGTTACTGTCTTCTCTCTTTCTTCCTTTGTCCATCTTACTAGAAGTGTGTTAATATATTGATCTTAAAAAACATAATTATATCAAAGATATCAATATATCATTATCATTAGTCAATTACCTTATTTTTCCTTTGTGATTTACTTTGCTCTCAAGTCTTTTTGTCTGACATTTATGTAGCCACTTCAGCCTTTTTTTTTTTTTAATTGGTGTTTGCATGGTATAGGACTTCCCATCCTTTTACTTTCTTCTTACCTGTAGCATTATATTTGAAGTGAGTTTCCTTAAATAGCATGTATTTGGATGTTTTTTTAAATCCAGTCTGTCATTTTCTCATTTTAATTAATAGGTTTAAACCATTTATAATTATTATATTATTAATGTCTTTTGATTTATGTTTACCATTATATTTTTCACTTCCAGTTTCTTCTCTTTTTTTCAATTTTCCTTTTCCCTTTCCTTCCATCTTTTCAGTATATGAACATTTTTAGCATTTCACTTTAATTAATATATTATGTTTTTATTATCTTTTTGTTCATATTTTTATATATTGTTGCTTGGTTTTTGTAGTTTATCAATAGATCACAGCCTACATACTTAATTTCCCTCTGTCTACTTAGAAACAACATTTTAATTCTTGAAATGGAGTGTGGAAACATTAACATATAGGTCTCTTTACACCGCTTTATGTTGCAGTTGCTTTACGTATTACATCCTTGTATATTGACAAACCCATCAAATATTTTAAAATTTATTTTTAATCAACAAACATACTTCAAAGCCATCAAGAGAAAGGAACACCTTATCAGATTTAGCCAGATATATACCATTTCATTTGCCCTTTCTTCATATTTAGTGTGCCAAGTTTCCTTCTGGTTTTGTTTTCCTTTTTGAAGAATTTCTTTCAGCAATTCGTTTAGAGCACATCTGCTGCCATAGAACTTTCTTACTTTTTATCTTATTCTTTTATTTAGTTTCATTCCTGAAAGGTATTTTTACTAAATATAACATTCTGGATAAGTTTTTTTTATTTTCATTTGAATATATAAGAATGTTACTTTTGGCCTTCATGGGTTCTGATAAAAAATGCAGTCATTCAAATAATCATTCCCCCATAAGTAGTATATTGTGGTTTTATAACTGCTTTCAATAATTTTTCTTTGTCTTTTAACTTCGTCTTTTTGATTATGATGCTCTGGGTATATATTTCTTTGAGGTATCCTGTTTGGAGTTTTCTGAATTTCTTGAATCTAAGTTTATCTGGCTTGGTTTATTTGCCAAATATGATAAGCTTTCAGCATGTATTTTATTGTATTTTGTTTTTTAAATTTTGAACAAATTTTATTTACAGTTATTGACAAGATGATCGATTTTTTAGTTCTTTATCAGACTCTTATTCCATTGTAAGACATTTTTATTTTTTAATTTTTTATTTTAAATTGGAGTATAGTTGATTAACAATGATATGTTAATTTAAGGTATACAGCAAACTGATTAAGTTATACATATACATGTATCTACTCTTTTTCAAATATACTCAATCACATACTCATTTTCATATAACTGAAAGTTGGTAAAATAATAGTGATAACTAAATTTAATCATTATTTTGGATTACTGTCCATTTAATGGACAGTTATATTTTACTGAGTCACAAAATAAAGGCATTCATAATTAATAATTATTTTTTATTCCATAGTATATACATATACAGATGTCTTTATTTTATGAAAAATACTAATTATGTTATAAACATGTCTTTCACATAAGTTCTATTAAAAAGAATGTCAAATGAAACAAATGTTTTTAAGTCATTATAGTTCTTTGATTTTTAAAATAAAATTTATTTTAGCAAAACTTCTACAAAGACAGTAGCAATGGGCAATATTTTTTAAAAATTTAAACCATACTGAGATTCAGAGATAAATCATGATCATATATATGTTAGACCAAACAATGTAATGAATTGGTAATATATGGATAAGTATAATTATTGCAGAAAATATTGCAAAATTTGTTTTTTTTACTTTTATAAATCACACTAAATTTCTCATTATGTGTAATTGTATGCTTTCTCAGTGATCTAAAGGAAATACAATAAAATTTGCACAATTTGAATGTGTTTTGTAATATTTGTAATATTTCATAATATTATATTTTTGGACTCATAATACCTATCTCTCTGTCTTAATGATAATTGATAACTCACAACTCTAATTTAAGTTTCAAGATATTCAAAGCTACTGTGATTAAAAGAAGTCATCCATGACTTTATTGCTGAGACTGTAGGTCCCTTTTCTCAGGTTGTGTCTACTTCATGATCTTGTCAACATTAAAAAAAGCAAACAAGGAATTACAAACTTTTTATTATTAACAAGGAAAATCTACATGTGCTCTGTCATTTAATATTTCATCTCGTAAAACACTGCTAAGAACAGAGATAAAGCAAGTCACATTAAATTTGCTATGAGCTTGACTCTCAATCTCTGACAGTCCTCATTTTACCAAGGAAGACAAATGTATGAGCAGAAATTGTAACGTAACATTGATCATTCTACCACTGTCAAATGCAAACAAAATCATTTGCTTTGAATCGTTTTTTTAAAAATATTATTTATTATACTTTTTTAATCTTACTTATTAATACCTAGCTGCAATAATGTTTTTTGATATTAGAGCTATGCATCAGATGGAAAAAAATGCATTTTTAATTAGATTTTAAATGTTATTCTTCATTTTTCCCACAAAATAAAATTTAATTAATCCTATGAATATAGTTAGTATCCAACTTTCATTTGAATGGTTACTTATGATTCTTATTCTATCCAGTGACATAAAATGACCGTACTATTTGGTTGGCCAAAAAGTTCGTTCGGGGATTCCCTGGTGGCGCAGTGGTTGAGAGTCCCCCTGCCGATGCAGGGGACACGGGTTCGTGCCCCGGTCCGGGAGGATCCCACATGCCGCGGAGTGGCTGGGCCAGTGAGCCATGGCCGCTGAGCCTGCACGTCCGGAACCTGTGCTCCACAACAGGAGAGGCCACAACAGTGAGAGGCCCGCATACCGAAAAAAAAAAAAAAAAAAAAAAGTTCGTTCGGGTTTCAGTAACATCTTACATCTTACGGACAACCCCAAACAAACTTTCTGTCCAACCCAATGTTTTATAGCTGATAAGGCATTTAAAAAGTAGTTACAGCTAAGAAACTGTAGGTGATAAAATATTCTTGTGCCTAAATGTTTACTTAATTTTCCAACTTTTATTTTAAATCATCACAATAAAGAAAAATTCAATCATTAAAACTTTACACTGTAAGGATTTTGTATAAAACCTCTAAAGAAAGATAGTTTTATGAACTTACTTTTGCATTTAAGCAAGAGGTTTTCTTTTTTGTTTTAAGAGAATATCAGGAATTATTCTACTATTGAAAATATTTTCCTCATTTGAATTTAGTTTAGATACCAAATACAGACTCAAAAACTCTTGGGACTCCCTCTAGATATATAAATAAAATATATATAAATATATCTATATTTATCTTTTACAGAGTGTGAACAAAACCTTTCATAATTGGATTTTCTCAGAATATAGAGATAAATGTGAATTCTATTTAATTTCCTGTCCCTCTGGGGTTTTTTTTGTTTTTTTTGTTTTTGGTTTTTTTTGTGGTATGCAGGCCTCCCACTGCTGTGGCCTCTCCCGTTGCGGAGCACAGGCTCCAGACGC
>NC_041214.2:127404678-127406978 GCF_002837175.3 Physeter macrocephalus
TTTTTTGTTTTTTTTTTTTTTTGGTTTTTTTTTGTGGTATGCAGGCCTCTCACTGCTGTGGCCTCTCCCGTTGCGGAGCACAGGCTCCAGACGCGCAGGCTCAGCGGCCATGGCTCACGGACCGAGCCGCTCTGCGGCATGTAGGATCTTCCTGGACCGGGGCACGAACCCGTGTCCCCTGCATCGGCAGGCAGACTCTCAAGCACCGCGCCACCAGGGAAGCTCCCTCTCTTTTTTTTTTACATTTGTCTTTTAAAAGATATTTAATCAAATATTTATCTATAAATATTTAGTGAATATTCTATTGTGGTCAGAATATTTAACATGAGATCTATTTTCTTAATAAATTTTTGAATGTACCAAACAGTATTGTTACTTATAGGCACAATGTTGAACAGCAGATACTAGAAGTTATTCACCTTGCAGTACTGAAATTTTATATTCGTTGAACAACTCAATATTAGCTCATTATCTGCAGCATTTATAATGTATTTAATTATATATTATGTATATGTTATTTCATTAGACTGTTTTGCAACATGTATATCCCACAAAAATTAACTATTTTATTTAAATCTTAAAAGATGGGAAAACTATCAACATATTATGTCTATCTTATGCACTTTATCTTTTCTAAACTAAACAAACAGATATTTTTCAAATATTTATTTATGCTTCTCTCTCTTTAGAGAGAAAGAGGAACAAAAATTTCCAAGTCACCTACTGTGGTTGTTCTAACTTTTGAGTTTTAAATATATTGGTTCAGTTCATGAGACAAGCCCTCACAATTATTACAACTTTCTGATTGTATGTGTTTTCAGGATGATTTTGAGCCTTGATTTTCTTCTTTTTGCTGAAATCTCATCTTCTCTTGAATTACAAATCCCTTTGCTCTTTTCTCTTGTTTCTCATTGATCGAGATTTGGAGCTCAGCACTTATTCTTGCTTCCTGCTTTTCTGAATACCAAAACTCTTGCAAAATATTTTGGTGTGTAATAACTGTAATGGGGATTGTCACATTAGGTTTGAGTATGTATGGTAGCGCACAGATATTTCTAGTAGAAAGCTAGGCACCCTTGAACTTAAGATTCTGACACCCCACGGTCATTGGTGACCTTCATCTGCAAGTCACAGCCTACTGCATCCTTGCTCAGCTCCCGGATATGTCTTCTTTCTCCACCTTGGCTCCTCTCCTCTCTTTTCTCTTCTTTCTTAACCCATGTTCCTATTATTACTTAGGCCAACTACTTTGAAAATAAAATTTAAAATTCACCGTTTAAATACACATGAACATCTCATTGAAAAATATTCGAAGAATGTGCTTATCTCCCATTCAACCTCATTAATACTGAACTTAACTTTTTACATGTAATTTGTAGGAATTCTTTTAATTTTTTTTAATTAGAAAAGAAAAATAAAACCTTATTGAAGTGATATGTAGTTATTTTAAGTGTACACGTCAACAAATTTTGAGAAATGTATACCTTCATGTAAACACTACCACATTTAACATATAAAATATTTGTATCACCCCAGAATGTCCCTATTGCCCCTTTCCAGCAAATCTACAGTATTCCCAGAGGTAGGCAACTATATATTCTGATGTCTATATATACATATATTTAGAGAGAATATATATGGACATCAGAATAAATACACATTATGAATTTTAGAAAAAGTTTGTTAATTTTGACAAAGTATTTTGATTGGGATTACACTGAATGTATAGATGAATGTAACGAGTGACATTTTTAACTTTTGTTGTCTGATCTATGAAAAGAGGACATTTATACATTTACTAAGTCCTTTCTTAATTACTCTAGACAATGCTTTGTAACTTTCAATGTATAGTACTTGTATATAGTTTGTTACATTTAAGGCCACATATTTAATTGTTAATTTTAAATTATATTTTTAAACTTAATTTTTTTAAACATCTTTATTGGAGTGTAATTGCTTTATAATGGTGTGTTAGTTTATGCTATATAACAAAGTGAATCAGTTATACATATACATATATTCCCATATCTCTTCCCTCTTGCATCTCCCTCTCTCCCACCCTCCCTATCCCACCCCTCTAGGTGGTCACAAAGAACCGAGCTGATCTCCCTGTGCTATGCAGCTGCCTCCCACTAGCTATCTATTTTACGTTTGGTAGTGTATATATGTCCATGCCACTCTCTCACTTTGTCACAGCTTACCTATCTCCCTCCGCATATCCTCAAGTCCATTCTCTAGTAGGTCTGTGCCTTTATTCCCCTCTTACCCCTAGGTTCTTCATGACCTTTTTTTTTTTTTTT
>NC_041214.2:127408505-127416323 GCF_002837175.3 Physeter macrocephalus
ATTTGGATTCCTTTTATTTCTTTTTCTTCTCTGATTGCTGTGGCTAAAACTTCCAAAACTATGTTGAATAATAGTGGTGAGAGTGGGTAACCTTGTCTTTTTCCTGATCTTAGTGGAAATGTAAACTTAAATTTTTAATTTCTTTTTTGAGCTGTATTAAACTACACTTGAATTTTGTATATTGATCTTGCATCTTGTGATCTTGATAATTCACTTATTTCTAAAGCAGTTTTGAAAATTTTTAAAGATTTTTAAGGTAGTTGAAGGTGTCTTTTACAAAATAAACTATTTTTTACATGTTTCCTTCCCATATATACACTTTTTTTTCTTTTCTTTTCTTTTCTTTCCTTCCCCTTTCTTTTCCCTTTAGTTTCTTTCTTTTTGTATTATTTTACTGACTAGTAACTCCAGTCAAATATTGACTATACAGAGTGAGAATAAATATTTTATTTTCCCTCTTTGATTTTTTTTTCAGTTTCACCAAGGTTTAATTTTCAAATAAAAATTGAGTTTATTAAAGGTATACAATGTGATGGTTTGATATATGTATACATTATAAAATGATTGCCACAATCAAGCTAATTAACATTTCCAGGATCTCTGTGTGTCTGTTTACATGTGTTGAGAACACATAAGATCTACTATCTTAGCAAATTTAAAGAATAAAATACAGTATTATTAATTATAGTGTCCATGCTATACATCAGATTCCCAGAAATTATTCATCTTCTAACTGAAAGATTGTACCCTATGACCAAGAGCTCCCTATCTTCTCCTTTTCTCCCAGTCCCTGACAACCACCAATCTAATCTCTTTCTAGGAGTTCAACTTTTTTAGATTTCACATGTAAGTCAATCACTGCACTATTTTTCTATGTCTGGCTTATTTCACTTAGCACAATATCCTCCAGGTTCATCCATGTTTTTGCAAATGACAGGATTCCTTTTTTTTTTTTTTATGGCTTAATAGCATTCCACTATATACACACCACATTTTTTTATCCTTTCATCCATCAGTGGGCAACTAAGTTGTTTCCATATCTTGGCTATTGTGAATAATGCTGCTATGAACATGGGAGTGCAGATATCTTTTTGAGACACTGATCTCATTTCCTTAGGATGTATACTCAGAGGTGAGATTGCTGGATCACATGGTGTTCTATTGTTTTTTGGGGTTTTTTTTGATGAATCTTCATAGCTTTTCTTAGTGGCTGTACAAATTTGTATTCTCATCAATTGTGTGTACAAGCATTCCATTTTCTCCAAATCCTCTTCATCCCTTGTTATTGCTTATCTTTTTGATAACAGTCATTCCAACATGTGTGAAGTGATATTTCATTGCCGTTTTGCTTTTCATTTCCCTAATGATTAGTGATGTTCAGCATTTTTTTTTATGTACCTGTCAACCATTTGTATATCTTTTTTGGAAAAGTGTTTATTCAGTTCATTTGCCCATTTTTAAAAATTGGGTTATTTTAATTTTATTTTATTTACTATTGAGTTTCGAGTATATTTTGGACATTAACCCCACATCAGATATATAGTTTGCCAATGTCAGCTCCCATTTTGTAGGTTTCCTTTTCATTTTATTGATTGTTTCTCTTGTTGTACAGAAGCCTTTTAGCTTGATGTAGTCCCACTTATTGTTGCATTTGTTGCTTGTTCTTTTAGTGTCAAATCCAAAAACCACTGTGAAGACCAGTGTCAAAGAACTTTTTCCCTCTGTCTTCTTCCATGAGTTTTATGAGTTCAGGTCTTATCTTTAAGTTTTAATCCACTTCAAGTTAATTTTTGTGAGTGGTGTAAGATAGGTGTCATTTCATTCTTTTGCATGTGGTTATTCACTTTCCCCAATATCATTTAATGAAGAGATTATCCTTTCCGCATTGTATATTCTTGACTCCCTTGTCAAATATCAGTTGACTATATATGTGGGTTTATTTCTGGGCTCTTGATCTTGTGTCATTGGTCTGTGTGTCTGTTTTTTGCCAGTACCATACTGTTTTGATTGCTAGAGGTTTGCAATATAGTTTGAATTCAGAAGGTGAAATGCCTCTTCCTTTGCTCTTTCTCAAGATTGCTTTGGTTATTGAGGGTCTTTTGTGGTTTCATACAAATTTTAGGATCATTTTTTCTGCTTCTGTGAAAAATGCCATTGGAATTTTGATAGTGATTATGTTGAATCTGTAGATTATTTTGGGTAATATGGATATTTTAACAATGTTAATTCTTACAGTCCATGAACTCTTTACCATGGAGTCTGACACTAACTTCAGGAATTGGTGTCAGAATTAAATTGAATTGTATTATTGGATGCCCAGTTGGATAATCAGAGATTCTGAATTATACAACAGAATTAACAAAAAGTAACCAGAGTATTTTAAAAACAAAATTTTTATCAGTGGCTCTGTTTTTGAGGACTGTGATGTAAGTTCCTGATTGGGAACTTACATTAAAGGGAAGCCTCTGTCCCTTCTTTATGTGAGTAAAGTGTTATGCTTTCCAGTGTCTGCATTTATGTCTTTCTTGACAACTCTGACACTTGTAGTGTGTTGACATCCTTGGACCGCTGCTCCTGGTAGCAGGCACTGTCATGCCCTTTGTTTTCCTCTATGCAGTGGAGTTTCTTCCCTGGAGGGGCAAGCAGGTGTTTCTTGCTAAACAAAGCCTATATGGTTGCTACTATTAGACCTATTTTACAGATGAAGAAAGAATTGCTTTATTTTATTATTTTTTTTAAGATAACAGTTTTATTTATTTGGCCACTCTACACAGCTTGTGGGAATTTAGTTCCCCAACCAGGGATTGAACCTGGGCCTTCAGCAGTGGTAGTGTGGAGTCCTAACCACTGGACTGCCAGGGTATTCCCAAGAATTACTTTTAAAAGTATTAATAATTGTACAATATCCAAACTTTATAATTATTGTTACCAAATTTTCCTCTTATTTCTATATTTGTTGTAAATATATTCTATACTTTTACCTTTTTATAATGTTGTAGCTACTCTGTGTTTAGAATTTTTATCTTTTTCATTAAAGCATGACAATTTACACCAATAGGTAGAGATACCAAGGATAATAGATGCACATTTGACTGCAAGAACCTAAGAAAACAGTAATTAATATTTATATTTTCTGAACAAATATTAAGCATTGGAATTTTGATACCTAGTAGCATAGAAGAGCCTTGATTGGGTCACACTTGAAATGAGATCATTTAAATTAGTTCAGACAGACTTCTAAGACACCTGCCTTTTTTAACCTTGCAACAAGATTGAATTGCTCATCAAATGGTTCCTGTCTTATACAAAATTACTAATATACAATCTAAGGAGAATGATTTATGTAAGTAAGGCAGTTTAAAAGAGAATAAAATATGAACAGTGAAAGCAAATGAAAGTCCAGTATTGTGTACACATTTTGTGAAGAGATAAAGGACACTGAAATTGCCAAAGTAATGAACTCCAATTCATAAACTAGAATTTCACAACAATGTCATAATAAAATATAATATGATAAACCAATCAGAATAAAATTTTCAGAATTAATAATTAATAAATTCTAAAGGTTTTATTAAATGGGGTTTCAAGCAGACTATTATTTCTAATTTATTATTATCAGTACATGATGCATAGAAAGGATACATGACCATCCTCTAATTAAAACATTACTCAAAAATAGAAATAACATGTCAAGGATATGTAACATATTCATCTAAAAAAGAATCTACAATGTACATTAAATACTATGTCATAAGAGAACTACTACATGAGCAAAAATAGTTATTTCTTATTTTTACACTTCATTTCGAAATTATATTGGTGGATAATCAGTGTTTTGTTTTAAAACTAATATTGATTTTCAGTAACTCTTGAGCTAAACAAGTGTCATGATACACCCTTAGTTGGTACTTTTTGTCCATGTAAGTTATTCGTAATATAACTATCTAAGAGCAGACATGACACTTTTTTAATGTATATGAATCCAGTAAATGAAATAACAGAGTGCAAAGCAACTAATATTATATTCAGAATTGAACATCTACTCTGTGTCACTTAGCAATTTATACTAGTTTAATTCAGCAAAATATTGGCATTGTGGAAAAATCAAATGTAATATAGTCTAAGGATTAAGAGCAAGTCTTGGCCACCGGACATACTTGGATTTTGTCACTAATTAACTGTGTAATTTTCCTCAAGTTGAACTTTTCTAAGCTTCTATCTCTTAATCTTTAAAATAGTAACAATATTAATAATAATAATGATGATAATAATACATAACCAATAGGCTGGTTGAGACCAATAAATGGGGCATTGCATGTAAATTTTAGCAGATTAGAATTGTTCATTAACTGTGGGTTGTTAATTTAACAAAACTTTGTTTATGGGCATTAAGGAAATATACTCTCAGTTATTAACTCCATCAATTCATCAGTAAATAATGTTTACAGAAATATGTAAAAAGAAAAAATTATCTAATGATTTGTTTTAGTCTAGATTGAATATACTGGCTGTGTCTAATATTTATTGAAGGTCTTTTTCTCACAATTGTTTCTTGGGTACAAAGCTCTGAGACTAGATTCAAATCATAAAATTCATGACCTTTAAAAAATTTTTCCATTGAGGTTTCTTTGACCAATCTGATTGCTATACTTGGGTGAACTTTTAAGTAGAAAAATTATAATCCAAATATTTTTGGTGGAAATACTAGGTTGCTAGGGACAGTCTCATAGAATGGGCTATGTAAAAAACAAATTGTTTTGTAAAAAACAAATTGTGACCCTATGTCCCTGTGCATTAGTCATGCATACTTACATAATGTCAGTGATAGGTGAGGCAGACATTTATAATTGGATAACCTGAGGATAATAAGACTATTACTGGCAGCTGGCAGTAGATAGTTGTCAAAATTCCTAATTGAGAAATTGCACTACCATTTTCCAATCCTTTTCTCCTTTGTTCCTTTCTAAATCACAAAATCAATAACAGAATTTTTAAAAAATTGAATCTCCCACATTATAATTTATTCTGGAACACAGTTAGAGAATCACGTATTATTATGTTAAGAAAAGCGTTTTAATATAAATTTTGTGTTATGTAGCAAAACTATTTGGAAAAAATTCACATCTTGCATAGTGTAGAGTTCTATTCCATTCAAAATTTTACTCAGGATACTGAATGAAGAAATGCTAAATGACCTGTGGGAATTTATAACACATTACTTGTGGTCACTTGTGTTTAGTTTATGATATGAAGAAAATAATAAAATTTGTGAAAAGTATCTATTTGCTTTAAATAAAAAACATACCCACAACCATACTGGCACTAATGAAACTTTTAAACAAACTTGTCTTCAGAGTGAAAGAATACATTTCAGTCTTTATGGTATCCCTATGGTCATGCTATACTAATCCAATTTACAAGAAATATATTGATTTCATTCTTTAGTTTATTGAATAGCTATATGCTAAAATATGGAACTTTAAAAAATTTTTACTAGATATCAATTACCTAATTTTTTCTTTTTAATTTGTTATACTATGGCTTGCTTCAAATTGAAATGGATAAAGTACCACTCTCTTCAAATAACTATTGCCTTTTACCTAATGATCCAATAAATTGATGCTTGTTTGATAGGAGTGTATACTGCCTTTCCCAACTCAATAGGAAGTTGCCAGTGCTTTTATGAAGAGGCAATATTTTCTCTTGTTCTGAATTTCTCAAAGGATCAGCAGTTAATATAGTATTTTCTGTAACAATTAAATTAAAGTGCTAAGATTTGTTTCTCCATATGTTCAATTATTTTGATTAAGTAATGCCTTAAAGGACATTTTAATATTGTAAGTGCATTTCCTGCATGAGCCAGACTTTACTTTTTAAATGATGAGTGGCTTTATGCCATTACATTTTCATGCAAAAATAATAGTTATATAGCATTATGAAGTAGAGAAAATATATTCACCTGTGTAGGCCAATCCCGAAAGACAAATACCAAAAGAATTTTGTATTGCTATACAGAAAATAAAAAATTAAAAGTTATAAATAATAAAGAGTTGCATAACCTTCAGAATACAAAGTGGCAGCATTTACAAATCTAAAAATTAAGCAAAACACATTTAATGTTTCTGAAATAAAAATCTACATAACATGACATTCATTTGCCAATTCATACTTTATCTGAATTTGAGGAGATTCCCATTAAACCAAAGCATGTGTAATAGTCACTTCATCAGAATATGTGAGACTGATTTTGAAGTCTAGGCTGACCCACAAGGTCAAACAGGCTCTCAAAACACTTACGTATTCTCTTGAGAAAATTTCAATAGAGGGGGCAAATTTTTATGCATAACAATGTTTAAAAGTCTTCTACTTGTTGACATGATGGAGTTACTGGTACCATTCATATGCCCCTCTATAAACAACTATAAAACTGGAAAAATACACTTAAAAAAACCCAACTTATCCCAGTCTTCAAACAATAGGAAACACATGACTATAATCCCTTAGAGAAATAGATCCACTTATGATCCCTGGTGACCCCTACAATTTCATTGGCTTTCTGCCAGGAGGTAGTTTCTAGATAACAGTACAGGATAGCAGCCTCATGGAATTGAGACAGAGACAGAGAAAGCAGATACACCTGTAGTTTCACAGGTAGAGTGACAGAGAGGAGGAAGGTATACAGAAAGAATATCTCTAAAAACTAGTTGAATTTCTCCTTGCATCTGTCATCCAATACTGAGTTGCCCATAAGTAGGATGAAACCCCATTAGCACAGGCAAAGAATGACTTCAGAGATACAAGCTGAACAATTCTCACAGCTCATACTAGGCTGAGAGACATTCTAGTTATGACTAGTCAGGGTGGAGAATCCTCCCTGAACGCCTGGTGCATTTAGTGGACACACAATAAAGATTATGCCTTAGTAAACTTGAATTATTCCTGGCTTGCAGCCTGTTTTTAACTCATAGTAACAGAGCTTAAGATGAGCTTCAAAAGGATCCAGATAATTGAGAAGTCTGGTAACTACCTAACTAAGAGAAACTCATATTTTCTTTAAAGGGAGGCAATATCCAGCACTCAATAATGTAAAAGTTACATTGTTCAGGCTCTAGTCAATAGTTCCTAGATATGTATGACTTTTGCTTTAGCTTAGAAGGTGGAAAACTACACAACAAGGTCACTCTCACCTTAACTAACAATGAGAGAAATCCAGGCAATATACAAAAGTATACATTTTTGAACTCATGAGAAACACTGAGATCGCAAGGCAGCAGGTAAACTGAATTCCAAAGGGTGATGATCAGCCACTCTGAGGACAGTGGAAACATATCAACTATTTTAACTTTGGCAGATCATAGAAGAAGGAGGTAGCAGTCATAAAAGTACATAAGAAGAAGACACCTGAAAATTAGGTGAATTTTTAGAGGCCAAGTGTGTGGGCTAACATGAGAGTCTTGAACTGGTAGAAACCCTAGATACAAGAGGGGTCCTCAATTACTAATAATTAGCCCTTCATAGTGGGCCTCCACCGAGTGCTCACGAGAAATACTGGGAGCAGGAGAGGCGGCCTGGGATAACCCCCTTGTTGATACAGACATTCAGGGCCTGCTAAGTTCTGAGACTGGAACAGAAGTGCTAAGCAAGGCCCATTTGTGCTCCAGGCCCTGCATAAATACAGAGTAGTAATCAACTGGGAAGCTAGGGGCAGGACAGGAATAAAGACGCGGACCTACTAGAGAATGGACTTGAGGATTCGGGGAGGGGGAAGGGTAAGCTGCGACAAAGTGAGAGTGGCATGGACATATATACACTACCAAA
>NC_041214.2:127416589-127464310 GCF_002837175.3 Physeter macrocephalus
TGCAAGAGGGAAGAGATATGGGAACATAAGTATATGTATGATTGATTCACTTTGTTATAAAGCAGAAACTAACACACCATTATAAAGCAATTATATTCCAATAAAGATGTTTAAAAAAAAATCAACTGGGAATAGAGATGAAATCTGCCAGCCCCTGGGAACCTTTAATAGGAAGCAAAATCTGACTGCTTCTGGGGGGTGAGTTCCACTGACCTGACCCTGCTTTGTCCTGAGGAGGAACAGGTGCTTGTTGAGCAACTTGGTCTGTGAAGCAGCAGAAGTGCAGGACCTGCTGAAATATGCACATGGAGCAAGAATACTGAGAAAAACCATCTGGCAGTTTAGGCGGCACATTAAAAACGAGGTAGTGACTGTCAATCACTGAAGGGATTTGAAGTCTGTAGTTCAATGAAGACAGTTATAGCAACAATAAACCTCAAACCAAGATCAATTACTGTCTAGATTGATTCAAACACCCCAGAGACCTGAAAAAAGAGGCACACCCATGTGAAAACATACATGATATTTAACTCAGTGTCTATAGTTCTTTTGCACACAAGTCATCAAAAAACTATGAAACACAAAATAAGTAGTAATAAACTACCCATTATGAAAAGATAAAATAGTCAGTATAAGTAGGAATAGATAAACCCAGATGTTGGAACTATCAAACCTTCAGAGTAACTATATTTATATATTAAAGAAAATAGTTTAGAAAAATGGACATTTAAATGGAAAAAAATAAAATTTCATCAGAGTAAAATACCTAATTAAATCTAAAAAAATCTAAAAATCTAAAAAATCTAATTAAAAGGTTAAAAATTGAAAACACAGTATCAGAAATGAAGAATTTCTTTAGTGCAGTTACAATTACCGGGACACACCAGAGCAAAGACTGCTCTGAAACTGTACAATTGAAACTATACAAATGGAACTAAAATGAGAACATCAAAGAGAAAACAAACAAATCATAGAAACTAAGGGGACAATATCAAATTTCTAATATATATGTAATTTTTGTTTCAGTAGGAAAATAGAGAGTAAGGTAGAAAAATATAAGAAAGATAATAGCTAAGCGTTCTCCCAAATTAACAAAAAACAACAAAGTCAGATCCAAGAAGCTCAGAGAATCCAAAGCAAGACAATTATAAAGAAAAACATACCAAGACATATCACAGTAAGACTATTGAAAACCAAAGATAAAGAGAACTTTTTTTTAGTCAACAAGAATAAAAAAAATCATTATGTACAGAATAAAAATGAAAGTAATAGACAAGAGTCTATTCCTGGCCAAGATATAGAAACAGTGACCAGAGTTACCCTACTATTTGAAACAACTATCAAAGAGAGATAAACTCTATGAAACAAATATATTCAAGATATTAAACTTTAGGTAATAAAGAATGATAATCCTTGGAAGATAGGAAGCAAATGGGGTTAAGGCTTACAATTGTCCCAGCTTACTACCTAGAAAAATTCTCCAATATAAACTATGCTAAGAATACTTCATTTGTAATCAACTTGCTTATCTCTAAATAAAAAGTATAATTGCCGGATCATGTTTTATATATATTTTCAAGGCTTTTGATACAATTTAACAAATTTCTCTTCAGATTGGTCCTACCAATATCTATACACATCATCAGTATATGAGTGCATTCTTTTCAAATTATTATAAATTGCCTTGTTTTTACTTGCCTCTAACACTTCTTGCAAGGGAGAATTCTCTTATTTTTATCCCAAAGCCTAGCCCAGTTCCTAGAAAAAGCAGTAACTGGCATTCGATAAGGCTTTATAACAATACATGTGCGTGATAAACATCATCTTCAAGTACAAAATTTTATCATGTAACCTCAGAATGTAAGTATCTCTGAGTTCAGAAAGAAGACGTGCATGTTCAGTATCAACTGATCAGTCAGAAGAGATGGTGTGATATCTAGGTGCTTTAGGAGGAAGGAGAAAATATACAGTAATCAAGGGCACATTAGTTAATAAAAGGAGGTACAAAAAAGTTGTTGATGTTGGAGCTTGCCCCTGAATGAGCCTAAAGTTTTCAATGCACACAGTGAGGATTTAAAAGGCAGGAAAGCAAATCACTGCTTTGAGTAGAATGATGAAATTGGTTGGACAGTAGTGTTTGTGTTGGCGGGTGGCTCTGAAGCTGGCTGAAAAGTAGATTTGGGAGAGAATTTATAGGTATTTGAAAAACAAACCAAGGAGCTGAGACTATTTTTGTGTTTATTCTTTATTTATTTGTTGGTTGCCGGTGATGGTGGTGTTTTTGTTTAAGCAGTAAAGAGAGAGAACACAGTTTTGTTTATATTATTTGTTAATTTTCGATTAATTTGTTAACACTGCAGAATGAATTGGCTGTAAATGGGAAGATGGAAAAACACTGAAGACAAGACATAATATGAGGCTACTAAAATGATTTAAATAAAATGTTATACAAGCCTACACTAAGTTATAGCATAACTTATAGCATAAGTAGTTTAGCAGAGAATTGGGATTCAGTCATCCAAACCGATTTATTTAGTTCTTCCTTTAACAATAATAAAATGTTTCCTTGACTTTTCTTCTTTTTAAAGATTCATTTCAACTGTTTATAATTCCTCAGCTGTGATTAAATATCATGTATTGTCTTTAAGTCTTGACTCAGTACGGTTTTGTGCTCTAGACTGAGAATTTTCTTTATGATGGTTTGAGTCCCCTGGGAAATAAGTAGTGCTACAGCAGGGCAATGTTGTCAACAGAAAGAGATCAGCAATGCGCATAATTGAGGAAGAGAAGAAAATAAGGAAGCAGTCTTGTTTGTGTTTCTTAACCAAAGATGGTTAAGTTGATCACTGCTGCAATTATCTGGATTTTAAGTCAAATAAGTAACTAGACTATTAATAAAAAGATTAGTTGGGGGAAAAATATACAGATTAGTATATTACTACTGAATCAGAAGTGGCGAGAAAACAACGTACTTGATTCTTTACTTTTCATAGATAAATAATTTAGCGGGTTAGAGAAAGAGAGAAGTAAACCAAAAGTGAATTGAAATCAGAAGTGTAGTGAAAGAATAAAATATGTCTTTAAATTAAAATAGAGCTTTATTTTTTCCTTTAGATATTCCTTCATTATATTCAATCTACTCAGGTTGTATCAACTTAATCAATATTATTTGAACACACATAAAATACTATCATATTGTGAATAAATTTAAAAACCTGCTGTTTCCATAAAATAATTGGATAATTTAGAATCATTCAAGTTAAAAATTATCAAGCAAATTGTACACTAAAACAATATATATTTCAACTTATACAAAGCACAAAAATAAAGTATTATATGCCTGTCTCCGTAGGAATTAAAATACCAGTTTTAAATTTTCAAGCTAGGTAGCTAATTTTATATTGTATCTGTGTGTGTCTGTGCATGTATTATGCCTGATAAGTGATAATCATTAATGTGAATCCTATGTTTAATTTAACCTAAGAAAGAAATTGAGAAGTAAGAAAGCAATTGAGAAGTTATGGCTTCCAAATACCAAGAATCTTAAGTACAACTTTCAAAGAGGTTATCAAAGGTTATAATTCTGTTTCAAAGAGGTTATCAAGGTTGAAGTTTCTAGGGTTTCTTTTGAATTTAAATTTCATATAGAGAAAATATAATTTACTTACAACCATTCTTATTCTTGAACTCTTGAAGCTCACAACATAATGTTAATAAAAGCTGTGCATACAACTTTATATAAAATACTTCCCAATTAAAAAAATTTTTATCATTTATATATCACACTGTGAAAAATTTTCACATTTATCCTCCTCCTCCTCCTCCCCCTCATCCTTCTCCTCCTCATAATTATTATCTCTAGGAAGTAGAACTAAGAATTCATTCATTCATTTATTCATTCATTCATATATTTTTATCTTAACAATGAATTGTATAAAAGTATCAATACATTTTTAAAATACATTTGATAATTAATTTGATTTTGCAATTAAACATAGGAAATAGGCAAATTTTTTATTGTATCAACTTAAAAAAATACATCCTAATAAAATGGATAGCGGGCATAGAACTCACATATCCCAAAACCTTTCCAAAAATAATTTTGATTTAAATAGAACCTGTAACAAATAGCTTAGTAAAATTTTTCTATGAAATATTAAATTCTGGGTAGATAGTATTAGGTCTTCATTAATAAAATATCATCCTATTTCTAATATTACAAACCTCAATCAAACTAAAAGGAAATTCATTAGAAAAATCCTGGGCTAGCCCAAGAATGTTAGAATTGTATAAAAAAATAAACTCTTAAGTGTAAGAACTAGACTCCCTCAAGTGTGTTGGCTTATTTTTCCCAGAGAATTTTCTCAGAAATGAAACAGACTCCCTAGCAGTTTGAGGGTGATATTTTTACAGCTTTGTGACAATGTAAATTGTGTAAAACATTCTTTCTTACATTGTCTTTGGTTTGGAAAACTCTAGGGAATCACTTTAGCAGGGCTGATTAGGATAATGTGTATATCATCAATGAATCAATCACTTTGACCAGAAGACTGAGGATGTGGAGACAGGGCTCATATAAGGAGGCTGTCACTCCCTTTTGGCTAAATCACAGAAAAATCCATTCTCCAAATAATGAGAGGCTACTTCAGAAGTGGAGATTGTGCTAAACTAAGAAATTTATTAATGTTAATTTACAGCCTTGAACTAAGTTTCACATATATGCTAACTATGGTTTTGAACTATATTACTAGTACTTTTTAATAAATGAGGAATTGATTGAGAAAATTCTTAACGAAATTACATGGATTTACAAAACAATAGGATGAAACAAATATACAGAATTTCTGATGAAATAAAACATACTTCAGATAAATAAAAGGTCCAATATTTGACTTGAATTCTATCATTCAAGAATAAACAATATAGGGCTTCCCTGGTGGCGCACTGGTTGAGAGTCCGCCTGCTGATGCAGGGGTTACGGGTTCGTGCCCCGGTCAGGGAAGATCCCACATGCCACGGAGCGGCTAGTCCTGTGAGCCATGTCCGCTGAGCCTGCGCGTCCGGAGCCTGTGCTCCGCAATGGGAGAGGCCACAACAGTGGGAAGCCCGCGTACCGCAAAAAAAAAAAAAAAAAAAAAAAAAAAAAAAAAGAATAAACAATATACCCTGAGATATAACCTTAAATATTTTTGTTTGCATTTTTATATACATTTCTAATAAATGATATCATGTAATATACAACATCCTATGATTTATTTTTCTATGCCTAATATGAGGGAAAGCTTTCCATATTAGGAAATAGAAGACTTCATCTTACTGCTTACAGAATATTTCATACATGGAAATAAACATTATTTTTAATATGTATTAATTTTAGATATTTGTGTTATTTCCAAAATAAAATATTAAACCATGTTTAACCATTATATATATGACTTTGTTTCTATTAATAATTATGTTATCACCACATATTTTGGGGATTGATATTGCCTAGTTATTTAGTATGTGGTTTTTTGAGACATTTAAAAGTTTTTTTTTGCAAATTACCTTCTAGAAAGTGTTGAAACCATTTTCATTTCTACCAAGTGTGTGAACTGCCAAGCATTACTGGAATAGGTAAAACAACAGGAAAGATTGACCCACCACAAATTCAACACCATCAATTTCAAATCCGTTCTTGATACCTAACAGTGATGTTATCATATTTGTCTGACTCATTCACTTCTCCCACCTATGCAAACAGGGTCTCATGTCCTCTCAAATGTCGGATGTTTCATTTTCTCCATCTGTCCAAAAGATACACTCATCTATTTCCTGTAGAAAATCAGAAAGAACTCAAATTTCTGCTTTCTCCAATCCTAGTCTAAAAACATTGGAACCTCTGGTACCTTGTTTCTATTTGGCTAAGAGAAGGTCTTTTTCTCTACTATGGAAAGCTCATACCATAATGTGCACTTTGGATTCTGACCCATTCAGCCTTCTCTGGAAAATTAAACAATTGACTTCTCTCTTCCTTGCTTATTTAACTATTCCCTCTCGGTTCGGTGGCTCCCGGCTGTCACCCCGTCCTAGAGGCCGTGGGGGACTGGGCGGCCTCTGCCTGGAAGGTTTAGAAAGGCCCAAGCTGCCCAGGGAAGGAAATCGCAGCCTCGCTGCTTCCAGAACCTTCCTGAAGTGCCTCTCACTCACTCCCCAGTTCCTGATTTGCTTCTAGGCTCTGCCTGGTTCTTCTCTTTTCTCGACTGCTGCCCGTGTTCTGGCCACACCGGCCCTTTGCAGAGAGAGGTGATGCCCTCCTGCCCTGCTGCTTCGTTGAGCACTTCCAACCCCACCTCCTGGGGAAACGTGCCTCCAGTTCACCTTCAGTGCAGGTGTTTAGGCATCTTTCTGGATTTTTTGTTTGTTGCTGTTCCAAATGGGGAAGAGTCTAAGCAGGATCCCATTTAAGAGAA
Source organism: Physeter macrocephalus (assembly GCF_002837175.3). Classification (NCBI taxonomy): domain Eukaryota; kingdom Metazoa; phylum Chordata; class Mammalia; order Artiodactyla; family Physeteridae; genus Physeter; species Physeter macrocephalus. Next base: position 127,423,042 of record NC_041214.2, read on the forward strand.
GTGCTGTCCATTGAAGTGTGCCGTGGGAAAGAGGAGGTGCTGGATCTGCAGTCTCTATGCTTTCACTGTGAAGTCCTTTATCAGTAGCAGCCTTGGAAGCCCCTTCCTATGTTGAGAGAACGCCTTACGCTCTGAATATGGATGGCAGACAGAGCACCCAGCAGAAGCTGACAAAACCAGATGGACACTTTCCCAGCCTTCCTAGCGGCTAAGTTCCCTGACTAGGGATCGAACCTGTGCCCCCAGCAATGGAAGCACAGAGTCCTAACCACTGGACCACCAGGGAAGTCCCAGATCTGAACTATTCTGATTGAAGGAAAGATGTGGAAAACCAAGCACAGTGAAGGACTCCACACCTTCTGAATTCTTTTGGAGACTTTTTGAAAGCCTTTTTAAAACAAAGCAGTGAGGGCAGTAAGTGGAGAGGCCTCTGCAGAGCTGAGCAGGGGACTGGGGACCCTGCTTTGGTAATAATGAGCAGGCGAGTTCACAGGTGAAAGGCAGGGCCTTCTTACCTGTGAAATGACCTCGGGCTGCTAGGAGGGTGTGGGCTCAGTAGCTAAGGAGATAAGTGATGGTTGATGGAAGGTGAAATCTAGAGGAATAGACTAGCAGGCAGTCTGTGCTTTTTTCCTCTTTTGCTCTAAGTTACACTTTTTTCTTGAGACTTGGTAAGCAAAAATAGTAATGTTGCATAGTGCTGTAGTTTTTAAAGCTTGTTTTATGAAATTTTTTAAAGGAAAATTTTGAATAAAAATAGGATAATCCAATGGAAAAAGAAAAACAACTATTCCCTCTCAACTGGATTTTCACCTTGATTTTTTAAACATGTTCTATTACTTCCTATTAAAAGGTAACTTGAAACTGGACCTGTACAGTTCCTTCCAGCTACCACCCCATGTGTTATGTCTCCCTCTGCACCCAGTCTTTGCACAGTCTGATCCCTCTGCCTTCAGCAATTGTAGCTTCTTTTATACTCAAACTCAGATCATTTTATTCCTCATTTGCCTAAGTAAGGATATGAGTCACCATGAATGGTCAATAAATATTTATTGATTGGAAGAAAAAATGTATAAAACAAATAATAAATATATTCTCAGATCATGAGCACGGTTTCATGTATTATCAAACTTGGATGAAATGGTGCTAGATATAACAGGGGGAAACTGAAGGCTGCCAAATATTATAAAATAGACAATACAACAAAATAATATGTCCTAGGCAAAATGATAGTTCATTGTACTAGAAAAAATACTTTACCAAGGATTGGGAAACTAGGATAATGGTAGGAGATTTCTGCTGATTAACTTCATATAACTTTTATTTATTTGGGACTTTACAGGGCTGTATGTGACACAATTCAAAAAGCACTTACACTGTAATTACAAATGTGCCACCAAAGACAAATTGTCAGGTTTTTTTTTCCTCCGTTGTGCTTTTATTTTTTTAAATATTGGCTCTCCAAAAATCTTCTACAAATAGCCACTTCTAAGAGTGGCTTCTACAATTATGGTAAGGATTCACTGTTATAATGAGATAATAATACTACCCTTTTCACAAATTGCTGTGAGGATCAATAACCTTGATATTTTCTTCTAGCTCCCACTCAAAGCCATTGCGCCAGCATTTCTCCCATTTTTCTCTTATATCATATATTTTCCCCTTTTGCTGTGTATTACGCAAAAGCAAACAAATATGGTCCAATTTGTCACACATCATATACAGAGAGAGAAACCCTCTTGACTTTAAATATTTCTCTAGCTACTGCCAATTATTTTTTCTATCTTCTTTATTTCAAAACTCTTCTGAAGAGTTATTTATATTTTTAATTCCACTCCTCTAATCATTTCTTGAACTCACTACATACACACTGTCTTCCTACTACTCTACTGGAACAGCTCTAGAAAAGGCCAACAAAAATCTCTAGCTTGTTAAATCTAGTAATTTTTAGGCCTCACAATATTTGAATTACTAATAGTATTTGAAACAGGTAGTCACTCATGTCTTTTTCCCTTAATTTTCAATACAACACTTTCTCTCTTCTCCTCTTTGAATGTTCCTTCATAGTCAACTTTACTGATTGTTCTGTATCTCCCAGTGCCCTAGGCTCAGTTCTCAGTCCTCTTTGCTACACTATCTACACTTTCTATTTTTCTGAGGACCTCATGCAATCTCATGATTATAAATATTCTACAATAGTTGTTGTCTTCGTGTTATTTCCCTTGAAGACTTCTCTTCTGAATTCTAGACTTGGATATCCAAGTTTTGATGATAACTTATAAAAGTTTTCTGACTCTACTTCTGCTATTGTCTTCCTATAGTTACATCTCAAAAGAGTAGCCAAAATTAGCCTTTTGAAAGTTAAGGTGAATCATTTCCTCTGCTTAGATAACAATCATGGATTTGCATACAGAGTAAAGACAGAGCATTTTAGATGGCCCAGGGTATGTTGACCGTATCTCTTGCCATATTCCTCCTCACTGGCTCACTCAGCTCCAGGAACACTGCCCTCAAGGTAGTGCTGGTTTTTGTATGTGCCAAGAACACTCCTGTCATATTATGATCATTGTACATTTAATTCCCTTTGCTTAAAAGTATTTTCCCTCTGATACACCCGTGGCTTGCTTCCTAACTTCCTGAAAATCATTACTTTATAGCACCTCTTCAGAAAGGCCCACACTCATTTAAAGCAAAAACTTATCTCTCAAGGCAAGACCTATTACCCTTTCCTCAGTTTATTTTTTTTCCATAGACTTCTTACCATCTCATATACTATCTATTGCCTTGTGTATTTTTGCTTACTTTTATTCTCCCAACTAGAAGATATTATTTTTTTAGTTTTTAACATTAACGAAACTGGTCATTACCTTTCCCTTTCCTTCTCTGTACAGTGAGGTGATTAAAACATTTAAAGTTGGGTCTTCTTTAATATTCTATGATTGCAGTTTCCAGTGGGCACATCATGTTGGTGGCTTACTCTCCCCATTGATACTTTGAATTAACTTTATTGTCAAACTACAGAAAATATACTTTTTTTAGGATTACAATTCTGATTTCATATGAAAATGAAGACAAGATATCAAAATTCCTTCTATAAAATTTCACTTTAGAGCAATTTCACTAAATCAAATTTAGGTCATCACACAATGGATTCTCACAAGTCTCATTTCCATCATGTGAATTGCTATTTACTGCTCTATTTCAAAAATACTAATTTTATAGAATTCATTTTCAGTATGATTTTTGTATGTTACCAAACAAAGCTAACATAAAGTCTCAATCTGAAGTTTTACAACCTTTTAATTTCCTGAGCATGTTACTCCTGATTTAAAAGAATTATCTTCAAAAAGTAAATAATTCTTAATACTTAATTCACATATAAATATAAAGCAAATGTATCTCTGTATAAGCAATGCTTCTGACATATGTGTTTAACAAGGTAAAAGTATGAATACAAACCTGGACTTACTGGATTATTGGTGGTATAAATCAGTGCCCTTGAAAAAAATGGGTTGCAGCAAAATTGTAAAATTTACTCTGTAAAAATAACATCCTAGGTGCAGCAAGTTCAATAAAGAGCCACATAACCCTATCTTGTTAGCATGCACATTTCATTAAATACTAAATAATTTAACACACATGAGCAATTCATAGAATGTTAGTTATGCTGTTTCTCCACTCATTCCAATTTTATTGATTCTGCTACTACTCAAGTAAAGCTTAAAGAATAACAGAGTGTTGTTTATTGTCCATGTTTTTTACAGTTTTCCTGTAACACCAGAGATTCACCAAACAACAGTAATGCAAGGAAAAAGCAAATCTATGTCATTCAACCCATTCTTAATTTATGATTTCCAAAATATTTCAAGACCTCGTGATATTCCTGCTTGACTAAATTTGAAGAAAATAGACCATTTTATTGTATGGATAAATGAAATTCACTCTTTTGCAGAATATTATACCTTCCAAATTTTATAAATTATCTCTAGTCTTATTTACATTTCAAGTGTCATCATTTTCTTTGTCATAGGTCAGAATATTTCGTTCAAATTATATTTCTACTTCGGTCTTGCTTTCTATGTTTTATTAACAATAGAGCTAAGGTTTTTTCTATCATGTTTCTTCTTTTCCCTTAGCACTTCCAATAGCCTTCATTGGGTCCTTGTTACTCCATCCTTAGACAAAATATTCTACAAACTCTTTTCCTTTCCTTAGTTTAGCTACATTATTTCATATCTTGTTTATTTTTAATATTCCTTTGTTTGTACATTCAAAACCATTATAGGCATTTCAAAATCTGACCTGAGTCAATCTTTGTAGTTCTTTGGTAATTTTTTTAATAAGAATTATTTGTTCTAATAAAATAATAATAAATAATTATATGCTTAAATAATAAAAATAGATAATAATAGAGATAAAATATCTCATTTCTGTATTTAAAAACAAAACTGTATCTAAACTTTTGTGTATGGCACATCTCCCTCATTATCCTCTTCATATCATTCTAACACTTCAAGTCCATTCTCCAGTGTCTTTATAAGCCATATGGGAAAAAAATTAAGATGGAGTTCCAGCAATAGAAAACAAATCAATGTTATGTATTTAGAAATGGAGAAGTGGTTGTTTAAAACATTACAGTTACTTCTCTGACTTCATTTGGAGTATAAATTGAGTCATTAAGTAGATCATATTCTTGAAAACCTCACACTACTATCCTTATTTCTTCCTGTATTTCTTTTAGAAGTACTAGAAAATGTTTTTTGTTTCCCCACTAAACCCTTTACCACAGAATTTAGTTAGACTTATCTCCATTATTTGAAGAAAATATTCATAATAACTTTATGTTCTACCAATTTGCTGAGTTATGTTTCCATTTTTATATGGTTTCCCCTAATCTCCAATCAAAATTCCATTGAACATAATTTTCCACTTCTTATTTTGATTCATTTTCTAATTTAATTCTCATCACCTGTAACACCCTTTTCTAGTCTCAATCAGTAGACCTGGTACAAGATAACAGCCTGTGGATATCAGAATGGAAATACAGTAACAATCTGGATGTTTGTTGACTTTGTTAATTTACTAAAATAACTAACACGGGTTTTTAAAGATTTTTTATTGTGTAAACCAGGTGATTCTGTCAATAATGATGATAGCAGTGGTGAAGAGGAGCTATATTGCAAATTTGTTAGCAAATCAATTGGAATTGAGAGTTTGAGAGTTTTCTTTAAGCTGAAGGCTAGAGAGTAGTTAGATTGAAGGAAAAAATTCAAAGGAGCCTGGTTTCTTAGATAGATGATAGGAATAAAGTCTTGCAATGGTAATCAGGAGAATAAGTTGTAATGAGACATTGGAGAATACAGTTTTAAGTAGCCTACACTTTAAAAGACTTCAGAGAAAGCAGTATTCTCACAGGCAAGTACTAGATTAGAATATGATTTTACTTGAGGACATATGAAGTTTAGAGGACTCAGTGCAAGATGTTATGGGAGTCAAAAATGGATGGAATTTTGAATACAATAAGAAATATAAAAGAAGCAAAAGAGATAAAAGTCTGGGTGATGATGGATGACTGATGAGGTTTAGGTTTCAGATGCTTAGTTAAAGAAGTATGGGAAGCATGGTGGAATTATTTCTTACGATCTCTTAGGGGAAGTGAGCCTCTTTCTTGGGATCCATTTCTCTAAACTTGTGAAGCAAGACCAGTTGTGACTTGGGTGAGGGAAGTTCAGATAGAAGCAAACTTAAGATCTGTGGACATCTCTTATGATTGCCTGTAAAGGTGTTAGCTGGAGAAATTTTCTAACTGGTAGTAGAATTTGGAACTCTGAAAGTAGAGCTTAAAATAAAGTATATATGGGATTTTTTTAGACCTCCTTAATAGACTTGAAGGCTAATTTTGTTAAATGCTAAGTGATCAACCAAGTCAAGAATATCCTCTTTTTCAAATATTTCTGCCAAACGCGTTGGAGAAAAAGGAATGGGAAGTCATTATATATCCCCATATAACTTTCTCATGGGGCTAATATTAAGGATAGAAAATGAGTAGGTGGATCTACCTTGTGCCCAGGAAAAAAGCAAAGTTCTTAGGTTAGTATTTTTCCCTTTGCATTAACTTAATTAAATGGACCTATATAATTGATCCACTGTCCCTAAATGAGGACTTCAATAGGATTCTGCCTCACAGGTATTTTTTCCTTTCTCTTCTTTGTCATAATAGCAGAAGTCAACTGGTATTGATAATCTTTTCAAATAGGGTTTTTGGGGTTCATGTGTAGTTAACTTGACCTTTACAAAATGCTAAAATGATTATGCCATCTTCTTTTTTTTTGTTGTTTTTTTTGCGGTACGCGGGCCTTTCACTGCTGTGGCCTCTCCCTTTGCGGAGCACAGGCTCCACACGCGCAGGCTCAGTGACCATGGCCCCTTTCACTGCTGTGGCCTCTCCCTTTGCGGAGCACAGGCTCCAGACGCGCAGGCTCAGTGACCATGGCCCACGGGCCCAGCCGCTCCGCGGCATGTGGGATCCTCCCGGACTGGGGCACGAACCCACGTCCCCTGCATCAGCAGGCGGACTCTCAACCACTGCGCCACCAGGGAAGCCCTATGCCATCTTCTTGATTAAAAATCTCCAATGCCTTCCCAATACTCTTAGGGAAGAACAAACAAACAAACAAAAAACCAAACAAAAAACCAAAGCCCTTAGAATGTGTTATGATGTAATATATGGTATGGAGTTGGTCTACTTGTTCAGCCTCCTCTCAACTCTTTCCATTTGCTGTGTTACAATTATCAGTTGTTGTTGTTTTTTTCTTATTTATCTGAGAGGTCATTTTTCTTCTAGGCTCCTGCATTTGCCCATGCTATTCCCTCTGATGACAGGGCACTATCCATCCCTTCATCTTTTCACTTCATCACCAAGCTAACTCCTATTCAACTTGAGATCTGAAAATGAAAATGTTATTTCTCCAGAATAGACTTCCTAAGAAATTCAAGTTGCTTTGACATATGGTGTCATGGTGCTCTGAACAAATACCAGTCTGTAATTATTAGTTATTTAATATATGTCTGCATCACACACTAAACTATAAGTTTAATGAATTAAAGCATCGTTTATTAGTGTGCATGTAATTTAGTTACTTTTATATTTTTATCATTTAGCATAATATCTGACCAAAATAGCAAACAATTATTTAACATATGTATATCAAATAATATCAACCAATAGTTTTTAAATCCCGGACCGGGGCACGAACCCGTGTCCCCTGCCTCGGCAGGCGGACTCTCAAACACTGCGCCACCAGGGAAGCCCAGCAATTCCACTTTTTAAATTCATCTCAAAGAAATTATTAATGATGGATCAAATATTCAGAAGGATGAACTCACAGCATTTTTATAAAAGGAAAAAATTTGAAACAAATTCAAGTTCAGCAACAGGGGATTGGATAAATACATTTTGTTTACAGTCATAAAGGGAAACTTCAAACAATTAAACAATATGTTGTTGGAGACTAAAAGTTATTTCAAAACATATCTAGCTATCATCTATCTGTCTCTCCATCCATTTAATATCTTCTATAACAAATATAAGCTAAATGTAAGCATTGAGTTATCCTTGTACTTCTTAAATTTTCTAACATTTCAGCAATATTAAAAGATAAATATAATACATTTTAAAACAATAAGATATAGACCATACAAACTACTCTTTATTAACCATAATTTATAAGTGTTTCTTGTAGATAATCTTTATTTCTTAAAGTTGACAACATGTTTTGTTAGCTAAGGAATAATTATCCTCTGAAATCTCAACTATGGTTATTATACATTTGGTCTAAATAAATACATACACATCAGCAAATCTGTAGATATATAATGCTGGAAAGCAAGAGTTCCCAAATGTGTTACTATATCTAGAATGAGGGAGTTTTATTTCATTGAATTTGGCAATAGAGGTAAAATTTCAGTGTCTACCTTATTATAATTAATGCATTGTGAGTAGCTGTAAAATGGAAATGTTGTAGAAGGGATAGCTAAGCCTTTCAGTACTGAATCAACCCATGAAGAGAAATGCTCTACACTTCATGGGTGAGAACCAGAGGGGTATCAGGCTCACACCACACTCCTCCCCTAGGGAGGCTCAATCTTATTATCTTTTTGAACTCATATTTTGTGTTAATACTGAAAATATCTAGTGCTTTTCTGAGTGAGGAGAGCAGTTTAAATATCTGTTGTGGGATGGTGTTATTAAAATGAAGGTGACAGATAATAGTAATTTATGAAGTGCAAGCATCTATGTAGGGGCTATGTTTGAAAGATTACTGTCTCAACTTTATTCTTTATAAACCTGTTCAGGTTTTTCTATAATACCTATGAGTTAATACTTTCAAAGTCCTAGTTAAAATGCAAATGTGCAACCTGAGATAAATACAAACTACAGTAGACATTTTCATTCATTAGCATGTTAACCTGAATCAGCTTGTCAGATTAATCAACATTTATACATTATAATCTTTCAAGTGTGTAAAATAAGATGTCAATTTAAAAATTGTATTGAAAAAGCTGGCCTCAAAATAAATATAAAGAGGTTTCTATCCTGGAAAATTTTCAATAAAGTGTTCATTAGTGCTCTACTTTCCCCCTCTCATTACAATCAGGAGTCTTAAAGATGAAGGAAATAAACTATCACATATGTAAATTATCACCATGCAATGCACTAAGTGTTTTGCTAACATTGAATAACTAATTTACAAAACATCCCCCACTTGAAGGGAGGTTTTATAGTTTGCATTTTACAAAAGAGTTATAAGCACAGGTAAGGTAAATGAGACTCCACTGTAAATGAATGAATTAAAACCATGTATCTCTAACTTCAAACATCTTTCTGAAATTTTGTAATGTTAATTTAAAAAAAAGGAAATTAAGGTTTTACTACCTTATTCTATGCTTGAATAATCTAAAACCATTAATAAATAATAAATGTAAGAATATACTGCATTTATGGTACAATGTATATAATTTTATTGTTTTTAAAAATTATATTATGTGGTCCATCCTTAATTTTAGGGAAGAACATTGCTATTCAATCTCATGATGAATAGCCAAAACATAGTTACAGAGTGTACTCATGTGATAAGCCCTTGAAAGGATCATAATTTGATTATTCTGCAAAGATAAAGTGAAGTAAATATGATTATCTATAATAAGTTTAACCAATGATGAGTGTATGCTCATACAGAATGTCCTGACATAATGCAAGATAAGATTTTAAAAAGCACAAATAAATCTAAGATTGTGATAGTATCAAAAATTCAGTTGATAAAAAAGTTTTACTTATTTGTAGACTCTGCCTGATTTTGCACAGTAAAGTAAGTATTAGATGATTTTTTATCCCATTAAGTTTAATTTTTAAGATACATTTTAAAAGGTAAGGGTTATTAAACTATGGCATTTAATATATATAGTATATCTCAATTTAAAGATTATTAGACATTATCTGACTTAGGTATAAATGAGATCTAAATATAGTATATATGTGTTTAATATTTTTTATTTAGGTAATATATACATGTTTAGGATACATAAAATTCATATAGACATATATATATAATTTAGCTTATATACATTAATATGTTTATTGGCAATTGATACCAAGCATTGGTAGCTACTAGTGTTTGTTATACGTATACAAAGGTAAGAAAAAACTTTTTCAAGTAAATATTTTTGTTTGCACTCTCATATGTTGTAGCAAATCAGTAACAAATTAAAGCTAGGAATATTAGCATTAGTTCAAGGGATTTTTTTCTTAATTTAATTATTGTCGATATACAGGTTCATAAGGCAATTGATGAGACAAAGTGTATATTTTTAATATTACCTTACAATAAAACTTTTTATAAAATATTTTAAATTTTTAAAAATTATTTTAAGGATTACTGGGATGTCAGCTTCTGACCAAGATGAGCCTACAGGGACCAATTTTACCCTTCTGCTAGAAACATCCTCAAAACAGACCACTTTATAAAATATTAGACGATAGACATTGAAAGACAGTGATTCCTGAGTGATGAAAAACAAATGAAGTGAGTTGTCCTTTTTCCCCAGATTCAAGTCTTGGGAGAGTTTCTAGGCTGTGATGTAGTGAGACTAAACCAAGGCAGAGTGCCTGAGCTGAGAAGACAGTACTACAAGTTTGGGGAGAGAAAGTGGGCTAGAGTTTGCAGATCCGAATACTGGCGAGGAGAGAGCTGGATAGAAAAAGAACTCTAGAGTTTGCAGAGGGTCCTTTTCAACACAGTACTCTGGTGTTGAGTACTGATCCACAGATAAATGTGAGTACCTAACCAAGGCTGGGGATATAAGACCAGGAAGGAGTAGAGGACTCATGTCCAGCTGGGAAGAGTACCTGTTGCCTCCAGCCAAACTAGGTACCTCATGTGATATCGTGATTTACAAGAAATATTTGTATATGGTCTTCATGCTCATTTCTGGCACTGAGTGCCTAAAAAACCCTTGGAATTTCCTAAGTGATGAGAGTGATAGAGTTGTCTTTTTTTATATTAATGAGGTGACTTTTGAAGAGCACCTAAGGACCGGGCTGGTTGCCTCTGGAGCCAACCATGTGATTAGAGGGTTGGAACTTCCAGTCCCACCCCCAACCTCTGGGGAGGGGAGAGAGGTCCATAGGTTGACTCAATCACTAATGGTCAATGAATTAATCAACCCTGCCTATTTAATGAAGCTTCCATAAAACCCTAAAAAGATGGGGTCCAGAGAGTTTCTGGGTTGGTGAACATGTAGGGGTGCTGAGAGTATGGCATGCCCAGAGAGAGCATGAAAGCTCAGAACCTTTTCTCCATACCTTGCCCTATACATCTCTTCCATCTGGCAGTTCCTGATTTATATCTTTTTATAATCAACTGGAAATTTAGTGAGTAAAATCTTTCTCTGAGTTCTGTAAACTTCTCCAGCAGATTAATCAAACCAAAGTGTGGTGGGTGTGGGGTGCCCTGGGAACCTCTGATTTATAGTCAGTTGGTCAGAAGCACAGGGCTTTTAACTGGTATCTGAGGTGAGAGTGGAGGGCAGTGCTGTAGGACTGAACCGTTAACCTGAACCTGTGGTGTCTGATGCTGTCTCCAGGTAAATAGTGTCAGAACTGAGAAGAATTGTAGGACACCCAGCTAGAGTCTCAAGAATTACTCCTTGGTGTGGAAAAGCCCCCTAAACTCCCTCCTGCCAGCATACACATTGGAACTGGGTCCAGGAGTCCAAAAGGACCTCAAGATTCATAAGGCTTTTGGGAGAGTACACAGAAGGATCTTACCTCAGTAATAGAGAATAATGATTGACATGGACAACTGAATGTTGAGTTAGAAATGCAGAAGCTCAGGCCACATCCCAGATTTACTGAAACAGATTACTCATTTTTGACAAGTCCTACAGGTGACTGGTATAAATGTTAGGGTTTGGAAAGCACAGAGTTATGCAATATTACCTTTGATTCAGTAGATGGTGAAGTCCATTAGGGTGATATGCCTAACATATTCACTTTTATCTTATGTATTAATTAGCTAATTCACTCAACAAATCATCTGAAATTAGTACCACATTTAACATTTGTTTTAAAGGGATATGCGGCAGAGTATGAGAGAGAAAAGGGGGTAAAAGAGATTGTTTACCAATAACAAATGCATTAAGCAGTGAGAGAATAAAATTACAGGTGATAACAAATAACAATGGAACTTTGCCTTAGAGTTTAAGGTGAGAATTGATCCTTTTTGATGGCCACAGATTATTTCCTCAGTTAGATGCCTTTGTTCAATCTTGGAAACTTGGATCATTTTTTATATTCAGCATCTAGCTGTCTAGTAAAATTCCTGCATTATGGGAAGTGCTTAGTAAATACTTGCTATGTGAAGGAATAACAAGGTTTTATACTTAGTATCATTTCAGGTTTATTGCTGCATGAACCCACCAAAATTTTGATCGATTATTACAAATCAATCTAAATTATTTAATAAGAAATATTGCATTGATTGAGATGACTAGTAATTGGAAATTTTTAATCTCATAAACTCTACTAGATAGAGATAAGCTTTGCTGACACTTTCATATACTAAGATAAAAGATGAAAGCATATTACTTCAGGATCTATGATGTAGTTAACATAAGATATGACACATTTTTCATTCATCATAAACTTCTGAAAATTGTGCTTCTTATTAATTCTTGTAACAATAGTCTACTACAATTTTCTAAGATTAACATACATAGTTAATACAATTAAAAATACTATATCTATCCTGTTTTAATTTTGATTGCCTTAAGGATTAGGTTATATGAGATAATACACAGCATAAATCTCACCTTGAAATTTTGCATCTCCTGGTTTAGTTATTTTGCAAGCATAATAACTATTTCTTTACATAAAACAATATTATCTAACCCTTGCAAGGCAAGTAGCATATTATATACGGAACAGAAGCAATTCTAGGCACGTGGTTAGTTGCCCAACAAGTATTTATTGAATGAGTAAATGCATTCAGTTTAAATTAGTAAATGTATAATCCATTAAGATAATGTATAAAGGAAGAAAACACAATAATCAATTTCTGTGTATGGGTCCACAAGATTTTAAGTGAATAAATTCATATGATGGCATATTTCATAAATGATAATTTTTTACTGCCACTTATTTGATATAGATGTTAATCAGTATCTCAGCTATGACTACAAAATCTGTTACATTTACTAACTCACACAGTTAATATTTAAATAATTTTATACTAAATTTTGGACAAAATTATCAGCCTAGGACTTTTTTTTTTAATTGAAATTTTGTCCCTTATATATTATGTTGCAATTTTCTCAAGTACCAGTAAGATACTTTATGACTTATAGCCATTAATTAACAACATATCAGTGAATTCTCTCCTAGACTCCATTCTGAATATGTGGCTGGTAATAAATAATGTACAATCAGAATATGGAAAAAACACTAGCGCACTTCTTTCTCATTTTCTACAATACCCTAAAACCAAGTTTTAATGCCTGATGAGAATTTAGTTAGGAATTTAAAATCTTGTATTTTATTACACGTGTTTTATTACACATGTATTTTTTCCTCATGTATTGTCTTGTATGTATATTGCACATACAAAGTTCATGGAAAATTTAACTTAGTACTCAGAGACTTAAGAAAAAAAGAAAAGGCATATTCCAATGGGAGGTGAGGAATACACTTTATTGAGTGTTTTGTCCATAGAGGTTTCTGTTTAGATCAATACAGTCTCTGCCAAATGCATTTTTTTACTAGAAAAATTGTAAAGATTTCTTTTCTTTTGTTTTCTTTTTTCTATAAGACAGCAGCCCTTCCTTCATTGGTTAAGTGAAATGTTGTTACCTATTATCCCTGCAGTTATTTTAAAAATTTGTTCTGTTAATGTTTTCAATTATGCAAGTTTTTTTTAATCATCTTGTGTTTTCCACCCCTAATTCATTTTATTTTTTCAGTCAGTATGGTTAATGGTCAAATTTACTGAAAACTAACAGTGGATAACTGATCCCTAAGATAGCCAAAACCAAAAATAATATGTTTATAATGTTTAAGAGATGAGATAGCTATTCAAGGTACTGTCTATTATGAAAAGAAAATAAAAATGGAGTCAGTTTTGGTAAGAGAGCTCTCTAAAATGGAACTGCCAGGCCACTGAGGAAGTGTGACTTATGCAGGTCTCAGCCTGGATGTAATCTGAACTTTGACCACTTATTGTCTTAACTCAGGCATCCAGAACATCTGCCCAATGTTCCAGAAACTAAAGATGCTTATCAGACCTTTACCCTAAAATAACTCACAGCATAGCCCTTAAGGACAAACATGTTCTTTATTGCATCACTCAGTCATAATTCTTGCTAGACAACTTTAACAACCATGAGGCTTTTGCCTTTATAAACCCTTGACTCTTTCTATTCCTTGGAACACTTTCAGTTTTATCTGAATCTGTGTCTCCCAAATTTCAATGCCGAAGATTCCAAATAAACTCTTTTCTTATTCGCATCCTTCTGTGTTTCTTGGTCGACATTACCATATTGTGATATAATAAGAGATATATATTTGGTCTTCATCATGTCCCTAGTTCCTGGCAAAGAGCTCCTAAAACCCTTGTAGTTTTGAGTGATAGGGATGAAGGGAGCATCTTTTGTTATTCATAATAAGCCCCTTTCAAACTTAACTGAGTATATGCTAATGAAATGACTCTCGATGGACCCCAAGATAGCTTCGGGATGGGGGTTGCTTGCCAGAGGAATGAATCAAGTGATTAGAACTTTCAGCCCCACCCCCTGGCCTCCAATGAAGAGAAAGGGGCAGGAGACTAATAATCAATCACGCCTACACAATGGAACCTCCATAAATACCCTAAAAGATTGGGTTCAAGAAGCTTCTAGAAGAGTGGCACACTCTACTGAGACAGAAGCTCCTATCTCAAGACCCTTCCAGGCTCTCCCTACATACCTCTTCCTCTGGCAGTCCATTTGTATACTTTATAATATTGTTTATAATAAACGAGTAGTAGGAAGTAAATTTTCCCTGAGTTCAGGGAGCCTTTCTAGCAAACCCTGAGGAGGGAGTTTCGGCCATGCCTGATTTATAGCCAACAGATGGGAAGAATGAGAAGCTTGAGACTTGTGATTGGCACCTGAAGTGGGGATGGTCTTGTATAACTGAGCGCTTAACCTGTGGGATCTGTTCTGACTCCCGGTAGTTAGCATCAGGATTGAATTGACTTGTAGGACACCCAGTTGGTGTCTGCAGAGAGCTGGAGAACTGCTTGGTGAGGAAAACCTACATGTTTGGTGTCAGAAATGTTATAGGTGCAAAGAGATCTTACTGCCCCAAAGTTTATTGGCTCTAAATCACTATTACATAAATGTCATAAACAAGTCTTGATTTGCAGTAGGACTAGCAGAGACTTATCATTCAAATAGGCATAACAGATGGGGTGTCAAGCTAAGAAATTATTGAGCATTACTGAGTGCTCAGCACTCTGGTATGTGTTTACCATATATTATCTGTTTTGTCCTTGAAACAACTATTTGGGAGATATTTTATGCATGAAAAATCTTTAGTGAGTACCTCATGCAAGCCACTAGCAATTTGAAAAGAGAGACAGCCAAAGCCAATGCAGGAAAAAATTTGAAGGATTTATAGTTATGGAACCTAAGATGAGTTCTACGTGAGGAAATAAGTCCACAGAGGGGTGATAGTGAGTAAGAGTGTTGGGCTGAATATAAATATCATTAGCAAAAAAAGCTAAGCTCAAACAAACAAATAAATAATGAATACATACGTAGGTAAGCACTTCACTTTGCAAACACAACTATTAACTCATTTAGTCATTATAACAACCCAAGGAGGCAGGCACTTTTATTAACATCATAATGTTTCAGAAGAGGAAATATAGATACACAAGATAATTAAGCAGATAATCCAAAGTCAGATAGGTAGTAAGTGGTTCAAATACTGTCAGTCTTTTTACAGAGTGCAAACTTCCAAGCCCCAAGCTATTAGCAGCAGAATTTTGAGTTAAGCTCCCCTGGAGATTATAGGATACCTTGCAGAATAGAAGCATCCTATTTAAGTCCAAGTGTTTCAACAGCTCAAGATGAAGGGGTAGGACATTCAGTCTTCAGAGGAATCAGGTACCAAAAGAAAATTTGAGCGTGAGATGTACTGGTAAAACAAAGCTTAACTTCCTAGCAACAAAAGTAAGGGTCATAGGGTAAAAAAGTATGAATCTTACGAGAACCTTATATACTAAGAGAAGAGAAACAGCCACTCTGGTCAGAGATGAGTTATTAATTTATTGACAAAGAGACATAATAAATGTATATAATAAAAGAGACAAAATTTGTCCAGAAAGCACTCAAGCTTACTGCTATGGTAAGAAGCATGGAATCCAAGCAGAACATGACAAAAAGATAATCACCTAAACAGACCATAATGAATGACGCCTAATAAGTTCTCTAGCTTTTTCTAATAAAATAATTTTAACACCTTCTTATACATTTGGGGCCTGCTTTTTTTTTTTTAATTCACACATTTTACACAATTTTACATTTATGGCAAACTTCTCTAAGTTGAGAATCAGATGTCAGACTGTATATCTATTTCAAACATGCACAGAATTTGCAATAGCTGTTTTACTAAAAAGGTAAACCCCAAGAAAATCCTCACAGCATTTTAGTGAACATGTTCCATGTAAAACTACTCAGACGATTTTGATCCTAGATAAGATTGAGTCAGGCTATTGCACAAATTAGATACCATTAGAGTATCAAAATGGTTTATTTTCCAGCATGTATGTGACTTTTTACATACATATGACCAAGAATATGAAACAAAATGTCAGTGAAGTGCAGGTGAAGCCAAATAAACAAGTTGTAGATTCAGTTCATACATCATTGATCAATGAATGTTCTCAATTTTCACACAGCCCAGGATCCTGATAACTTTCCTGTTGAGTGCATAGCATAAATTTTAAATGACCCAGGGCTCACCATGAAGAGAAATGCTAAAAAAGCGCTCTCAATGATCTAAAAATATTCTGAACCACTACTCCACATAATGGAAGACACTTTCATTGTAATTCTCAAGAGTCACCTAAAATAAATAGAAACATATTTTACATATGAACCTTCTAAAGCTCAACTTCCAAATAAATGTTATTATAATGTAAGTAACAAAATTTAATCTTTACAGTTGATTACTTACGCAGTTTGAAACTCTATTAATTGCTAATTAAAACAAGAAAAACTGAAAACTCCAATTACCCCCAATTTCTGTTATATTCTTATTATGAGTTTAGAACAGAGGTAATCTATTAAAAATGTAATACTGGTTGTGCCATCCCATTAACTCATGAACATTTGGAGCAAAGACTCTGCGTCCACTAACATCCAAATAGGCTGACCTATTGTAGATCATTGACAAGATGCTATTGGGATTCTGTCTTCCTGTGCCTGTCTACCCCCAGATCTTCTCCCTTATGTGATTCCCAACCTATATTCTCCTGGAGTTAGCAAGGTGACATTTTCCATGCCTTTCCACCCTGGTTTTCCCTGTATCTGTCAAAAGTAGAAGCTTCTTTTTTGTATCTGTCCAAAGTAGAAGTGACTTTCAATTCCTAGCATACCTTTAACCTCTTTGTTCTTCCTGTCCTTTAATTAAAATCATTTTTCCTCTTTCTGTTCCAAACCCTTGGGACTCCTACTCTGGAACTCTTATTCCATGGTCGGCAACCTCCTCTATATGCATAAAGTCTTCTGTGGAGGTGAACTTCTGTACTCTCTCACCCCATACATATCAGAGTCTTTGTTCCTGATCACCAGTTCCTTGCCATTGAAGTTCTACCATATTTTTAAAAAATCCTACTTATTTAAGACTCACAAAACTTGAATATAAGACTTGCTTCTTTCTTATTGTATAAGTAGCAGTGTTCCATTCTTTTGGTATACTGAGCTATCAACACTCCCACTCATTTATTTAAGATATTGGCACCTGACTCATTCTTAATTTTCACGATTACTCCTTCCATCCATCAATATGATTCCATCATCCTCATACATGACTCACCCAACATTTTGGTCTTTCAGTTCTCTGGTAGTCTCTTCCTTTGATTATTTTCTATGCCATTTTTCTGGTAAAAAGTCCTATGCTTATACATTGGAACGTACTAACAGCCAAGGTTCATTCCCCTCTGAAATTAATAATTTAAATGATAGTTTCTAAAACAAGATAATCCTCTCCTCCCAGCTACCCTCAACACAATTTTACTCTAACTTCATCAAGAATTACAGCTTGATTTCTTTCTTTCTTTATTATTTATTTATGACTCCCCACCCATTACCACTGTTTTGTTTTCTCTTTTAGAACAGCAAGTATCTGTGATCTGTTGTTTTTATTATTATCTTTGCAACAACCTATTATTTTTTCCTAATCTCCTTATCAGTAAAAGACACCACCACCTACTCAATCCTTTGTCCAAATGCTTGTAAGTGATCCCGAACATTTCATTCCCTTGGCCACTCATGTTCTGTGAATTATCAAGTCCTATGATTCTGTTTTGTAAATTACCATGAATTTGTCTATTTTTCCCTATTGCACTCCCATCCCAATGTTCTGAGCCATCATCAACTCCCACCTCAACAACATGAACCACACCATGAAGGTACAATGTACAAAATGAAAAAAACACAGTTCAATACTTTGGGTTATAGTAGGGCTCTTTTTAGCTGTTCCATTTGATTCTCATGTTTACTTTGTATCTTTATTTTCATACTAATGTAGGAATTGAGGGAATGCATATTTTATGTCATTGATGATCCATACATGGTAATGGCCTTATGATAGTATTATACTGATTATATATTGGGAAATAA
This sequence comes from Physeter macrocephalus, assembly GCF_002837175.3. NCBI lineage: Eukaryota > Metazoa > Chordata > Mammalia > Artiodactyla > Physeteridae > Physeter > Physeter macrocephalus. The sequence continues at coordinate 127,441,483 of NC_041214.2, forward strand.
TTGCGAGGTAAAATTAGTTTCTTCACTGCATCGCTTTTTTAAATTCTAGGCTTTTTGTCACACTGTAGCAAGAGTGATCTTTTTCTTCTTAATTAATAGACTTTAATTTTAAGAGCAGTTTTAGGTTCACAGAAAAATTGAGTGGAAAATAGAGTCCAATATGACGCTTCTCCAGTTGGCATGCACAGTTCCCCCTATTATTAATATCTTGTATTAATGTTATATATTTATTACAACTGCTGAAGCAATATTGATGTTTTATTATTAAAGTCTATTGTTTACAATAGAGTTCACTCTTTGTGCTGTACAGTCTATTGGTTTTGACAAATGTGTACTAGCATGATTCCACCATTACAATATCATGCAGAATATTTTTGTTGCCCTAAAAATCCCCCATGCCACCTATTCATCCCTCCATTCTTCCCCCTAGACCCCTGGCAGCCACTGGTCTCTTTACTCTCCTCATAGTTTTACCTTTTCAAAATGTCATATAACTGGGATCACACAATACAGAGCCTTTTCAGATTGACTTCTTTCACTTTCACAATATGCACTAAAGTTTCCTCCGCATTTCTTCATAACATGATCATTTAAAAATAAAAATCACATCATGTCACTATCCTGCTTAGAATGTCTTGATGCTTTCCCATTGTTCTAAAATAAAGTCTAAAATTCTTAATGAAGTCTAAGACTCCATTACTCAAAGAATGTTTTGTAGGGAAGAAAATACATCTTCACCTAAGAGTTTATTGTAAATATAGATTATCAGGTGACACCCTGGTAATACTGAATTATTATTGACATATGACAAGATCCCAAGGTGACTCAGATGCTCATTGAAATTTGAAAGCACTGGTGCTAACGGCCCTCAATGATTTTTGCTCTTTACCTTTTTTCTAGCCTGACTGTGGATCACCTTTCCATCCAATAGCCCCTTAATAACAAAGAATTCCAATGTGCTAAAAATAAAGGCCTTTATTTTTTCCCAGATGAATAAAAGTTATAAAGGATTTTTGTTTTAATAATAATGATGAAGATAATAAAATAGTCATTAGATAAAAGTTCTGTTCTTAAAGTCATATAAATTTTCTTAGTGGCAAAGTACTTTGAGTTTTATTTTTTTAAAGCACTTGAATGTTTTAACTATTTTTATGCTGTAATAAAAATCTATGCAAAGTGTAAGTATTTCACTTTTGTTGCCCTTTTCTTTCAAAGTAATTTAAAATATTTGAATCTATATAGGCATTTAGTCTTAGATTAACATGTATTTGTCATTATACTTACTCCATATTTCCTTGATGAAGAGCAGAGCTATTCCCGCTGGAAAAATAGAAAGTCATATGTGTTTCAATAAGAACAGAAAGGCATAATAACTTAGTCACCTTAGAGTTCCCTTGGCTAACTTCTATCCTCCTATCAGATAGCAGCTTAAACATAATTTCCTCAGGGAAACCTACTTTGGACTCATTAGCCAAGGTTAGATCTTTCCATTATATCCTTCATTGCACCGTAATATCCTTTGTAATGTAAGACTTGATATTATTTTTGTATAAGTCAATGTCCCTGCTAGATTGTAAATCCCATTGGGAATGTAGGATAGAGACTATGTCTGCCATTTTCTGCAGCATCCTTAGGACCTAGGACACAGCTTAAATCACAGACAATGCAATTGATAAATATTTTCTTGGTAAATGTACATGCAATGGCTGTGTGTTGTCAGTGAATATTCTTCCCTATTCCCTATGACTTTAACATGAATATCCACTGTCTTTTATACAGAACATTGATTTCCAGAGTCAAATACTTTCCACTCCATTTAAAGGAAGAGCCTAAAATATGTATCTTCCTAAAAAGATTATAAAATATAATTGCAATTCTATTGTTCTTTGTACTTAGCCTAAAACATGAATGTTCCTCCTTTTGCCAAATTTGAATATAAGCCACAAATTATTTTAAACTTCACTTACAAAACAGGTATATTCTTAGCAGGTATATTGATCATTTTTAGTCCTCTTTTGGTATAATCTTTTTTGAAACAAAGGCTGAGGTTTTTTGACCGTTATTTTTTGTTTTGTTTGATTGTTTGCCATTGTGTAACAAGCATTCAGCAGTTGCTCAATAAAAATTAATTTCATTTTCCCTATATCTCAAGATCCTTTTAGAATTTATTTTATAAGCTTTATAACAGCTCTTGCTTCTAAAGAAAAGTCTATCCTTTTTCTTCTATATAAGCCTGCTGGAATGAAATGGCAGGTTCAATATCACAGAATAAAACAAAGATGAAATAAAATGTAGGTCCCCTTAATCCTCACTCACTATTCATATCATGGCACTAAATTTCTTTGTGGAATAAAAATGGGAAACTGTATTGTAACTTGCAAGCCGACAATAACCAAAATCATAACAGGATGCACCACGCCAAAGGAAAAAACACCTGGCGCATCAGCAATAGAGACAGGATAGATCCCTGAAATACTGCCTTCCTTAGGATTCAGAATTTATAATCAAAACATTGCAGTTGCTGTGAGACACCACAATAACACTTCCACAGCACAGTTTCAAAGGTCTTATAAATTAGATTCTTCCTTGACTCAGTCAAAAATACTGTGTTCAGCAGTTTTAACAATGGAAGCTTCCTCTAATTAAATTAAGTGCTGTAGAGGCTCCTGCCAGCAGAACTACCTCAAACTGATAGACTCAGGTTTGCAGTATTGCTAATCTGGCGTGGAGCCACCGGGGTGATCAGACACTGAGCCAACAATTTGATCTCAAGTAACTGAAAGGCAAGGAAGGGGCAATTTTCCTTTTAATGGTACAGCAGTTCTAACATGAAAATTTATATCTCACCATTACCATGTATCTAGAACATTTTTGGAAGGCCCACTTATTATTAAGTTAGACGTTTAATTACAAAAAATACTGTGAGCTCATTACTATTTTAATATGATAACTAATTTTCCTCCAAAACCGTCTACACTGAAAATGGCAAATTTTACTCGGAAATGCTGTTTTTTAATATTGAGATTTCTCATAGTATATGGAAGATTTAGTACTTTTCCCTTTGTGGGTTTGCCCTCTTTCTTGTGCTTTTTTACCAGTTAGTGTGTTTGTTTTGATAGTGTAAAAAATGAAATTCAAACTAAAGCTTGCCACTATGACAATTTTTAATTAGAAAATTAATTATTGTAATTTTTTAAATCCGAAGGAACATTATATTTTTACAATTTTAGGGCACTGAATTTTTTGTAATTTTATTTACTAAAACTCAATATAAAATTGCCATAAGTTAATTGCTATCAGAGTATTGATTTGATCCATAATTTAATTAAGACTGATTATAGGGTAATTTTGCAATCATAAATAACTACATTATTGTATTCACTCATTTTAGTAAAGACCTTACTAAACTGCTGGAGTATATAAATGAAAGTAAAAGAAAGGCATAGTGCATATCAGCATGAGCAGGGATATAGATACTTTTTGGTCCTTCCTTTTTTTTTTTTTTTTTTTTTGTGTGTGGTATGCGGGCCTCCCTCCGCTGCGGCCTCTCCCGTTGCGGAGCACAGGCTCCGGACGCGCAGGCCCAGCGGCCATGGCTCACAGGCCCAGCCGCTCCGCGGCACATGGGATCCTCCCAGACCGGGGCGCGAACCCGGTTCCCCTGCATCGGCAGGCGGGCGCGCAACCACTGCGCCACCAGGGAAGCCCCTGGTCCTTCCTTTTAGATGTAATATCTTTTCAAGAAGCACCTTTAAGAGTTTTACTCTTTTAAGAAGTAGTGAATAAGACTATTAAACAGTAAATATGTGTCAATAAAGGAAAGTGGAGTAAGAGCTAATTATCACTGCAAAAGAATTAGGGTTATGATGTCTTCCTGTGGCTTTTGAAACACACAGAAGAATGTGAGGTTTGTGGTGGAGTTGGGAGGGACCACACAATCTTGGAAAAGTAGTAACGGAAGGGTATGTCAAAAATATGGAGGACTTTACATGTCAGGGCAAAACACTGTAACTTTAAACATAGGGCTAGCTCTCATTTAAACCCTGAGATTCCAGTGACTATGTAAAAATATTTTGATGTTGCTATATAGTAACTACTTTAAGAAAATGGATGCTTTACTATAGCATTCTAATAAGTAGCTAATAGGAATATTGGGCTGAAAATGTCAAATATCAATTAATTTAAGGGACAAAAGCAGATAGTGTGCAATGATCTTCAAAATGTTTAATACAAAATGCATTTTAACAAGATTTACAGATGATTGGTATGAAAGTTCAAGTTTGGAAAGCACAGGATTAAGCAATGTTTCCTTTGATTTAGTAGTCTGTGAAGTCCATTAGGTTAACACTCCTAACATATTCACTTTTATATTTATATATTAATTACTTACTTAATTCACTCAACACATCACCTGAAATTACTATTACATCCATCAGGTGTTCCCAGGGGATACAGGCCAGAGTTTGAGAGAAACAAATCAGGGGGTGGGTGTGGGAGATTGTTTAACAATAACAAATGCACTGACATTCTACCTCTAATCACAGTTTAACACTTCATTATCCCATTTTATTGAGGCAGGTTATATAATTGTATCATTTATATGCTCCATTCTATTCAGCTGAATCATTAGAATGATTTTTAGTTTAATATGTTATCCCTTTCAAATAGCATAATTTTAAATGAGTCTTCAAATATTTACTTAGGATGATAATGAAAATTTCCAGTCTATGCCATTTGATGGTTATCAGTTACTATTAACAGCTGCTAGAATGCCATATATTATATTGTCAAAATTTTTAGAAATATCTCACCAGGGTTTATGTGTTTAAAACTGGGTCCATGGCCAAGATTACCATTTAAGTACCCCAGGTATTCAAGAAAATATCTACTCACTATTACTTTCCTGAATATAAAGTATTATTAATTTGGTTAATTGTTAGTTTATATTACAGACATTTAATAATGGTGTGAGCATAAAAATCTTTTAAATTTCTTTTTAGATCAACCACAAATTATCAAGTATAAAGAGGACTCTTCATATAATCAGGATCCAGTGTTGATAAACACTAAAATCTGTATTTAATTTTACAGTAGAAAACTCTATCAGACACATGTAATATAGTTTATAAAATTCTCTTGGTCCAACTCTTGTTCAAGCCACTGTTGCAGAAAAGCAGTGCCAAGCAAGCTTTGAGCAGTTTAGCACAGAGGCCGGTCTTGTCTAAAGCAGATTAAATCTTCCTTCCAGCTCCAAGTTTCCTATGACTCTGTGGTGTGGGACACCAAGGGAACCAACTCAGCATTCTTGTATATACAACTCAAATGGCTCAGGGGTTACGTTCAAGGGGCCATCTTTATTCAATGGGGGGATTGAAGTCAAGAGATAACTGCATGTTTTACAAAACTTCTCACATTGTCTAGTCACATCAAGCACCAGTCCCATGTAGCAGCTGCAAACTGGATAACACATCCGCCTATCTTGCCTTCCTCTTTTCTGTTTTTACTTTCCCACGTTTGCCACTCTTGTTCCTTTGGACCGCTTTCCAAGTAAACTATCTGTACAAAACCTTTTTTTCCTGGGCTCAGCTTTTAGTGAAAAAGAATATATGTACATGAAAAAGTTCATGTTCAAGTACTCACTTCTTATGAGCTTTTTCTGTCTCAAGTATTTGCTTTTATATGGAAAAAATGAAAACACCATCTCTGTCAGAAAGACTTTAAGTTCCGCATCAGGATTATATAATTTCTGGAGCTATATCCATGGAGTTTTACTGTCTGTGCCGTTTTCTTGCTCAAGAGTTGAGTTTTCCTGGGTGTGACTCTCTTTTGACAGTTCATCTGATAACTGTGAAAGGAATCTTGTGAATGTCATGAAAGGGGCTTCTCTTTCATTATCAAATTTAAACCTTCTCACTTTCAGACCTATTCATATATAGTAGACAGCAGTAGCAGGAATCAATAAACCCCTCAATCAAACTATGCAATAACATCATATCATTAGACAGATGTAATGATATAATCATAATATGACTTGGATTTAACTTTTTCTAGAGTCAAAAGTCTACATTAAGTCACAAAGAGGACAATATGTTCTCCAACTTTCACAGTGTTAGAACTGTGATGCTTGCTTCAACCACTGAAAGATGCATTTTGAAGGTACATTACTAAAAGTGCCCCTTCAACCTGTGAGTTGTGCAGTTATTATTATCCCATGAGGAGCTATCTATAGAAAATATTGATAAGATCACATAAAATTATGGCTGATAAATATTCCTAAGTGGATAATATAAGAATCCGGCGCACTGAAGAGCATATCATTGACCTGTTAAGGTTGTTTTCATGGTAGGCAAAACACCTGCATACAAAATATAGTTTTGTATCCCGGGCAAGGAAAGAATTTGAGAGTCCTGTTTTGAATTGATACCCTATGCTCGGACTGAGAAAAAAACATATATATTAAATGTCCATTTTATCTTGTCATCGATGCAGGGTCAAAATCATTAAGTTATTTATAAAATTCTCTGTTCAAATTGTATTTACCCTAACTACTTCCAGAATTAAGACTATCACTAAATTTTACCTGAGAAAATTAGAGTCGTCCAAAAAAGAAAGAATTATCTCTTGCATTTTAAAACCCCACAGACCTTTAGGGATTTAACTGGTTAATGGACAATGAACTATGAAGAAGGAAAGAAAAGAGCTAAGTTTAGTTTTTATAGAATATTTTTACCTACTGAATCTTGAGTGTTTGATAAATCTAATTTATCGCTTGCTGAGACCAGCTATATTCCTTTTAAAATAAATTAGATTCTGTTTATATCTATACACCACTGATATGTTCAAGGAGGATAAATAGATAGGAATTAAATAGACACATTTAATGAGGTACTCTAATAGCGACTGTGGATGATTTCTTAAATGGAAAGTACACATCTGAACAGAATGCTTTATTTTTATTGAGATCAGCTATACCATTTTGTAAATTTAATTCTTATTTATGGCTTATATGTATAATACATTCACATATTTTTTGTCTCTGGAGACAACCAATGTTAACATGTTCTTGTATATCTTCCATATACAATCTATGCACACACAAAAAACTATCTTTGCTTCGTTTTTGGATGTTTCTTGTAATAATTTAAAGGCTGATAAAAGTTGATCCAATGGCAATTTTTGAAACATAACCGTACAAAAGTTTCTATCTTTAATATGTTTTATTCATTACCGTGAGCAGTAAGAAAAATTAGTAATATCCTCTTTCTCCCTTTTTACCACCAAATTTTATTGATTTGTTTATTGTTCATAATGTTGACATTTGGTATTTGGATAATTTTAGTTTCTTCAAAAACAAAGTTCAACTGCATAATGCAACACAGGTTCATTTCTCACATACATAAAGATTGATGGGATTTGGAAAGGCTCCTTCCATCTGGTAGTGAAACCATCTGGAATTTGTGGCCTCTAAGGACACCACAGCAGCCAAAGAGAAAGACAGAAGAAGACACTAGCTCTTAAGGGCCCAGAAGTGACACATGCCACCTCTGCTCACAAGTCTCAAAATTAACTGCAAAACAGGCAGAGAAAAGTAGAGGAGAGCAGACAATGTTAGTGAACACAAACTGTCTCTGCAGCATGGCTAATATGTTAAATGTACTAAACACTGTATTGTTTAATGTATCAACATTAAACAGCATCATTTGATGGCAAAATTAAATGTACAGAACATAAATACACTGCCGAATAATCATCACCAATCAACCACACACGTTACCCCCACAGATCAAGACATAAGACATTCTTAGCTCCCCAGAACTCCCTTGGTGTTCACTCTCAATCACCACTCCCTCCTTCCTGCCTAAAGGCACCAATATCCTAAGGTCAGATGCTATATTTGAGCTTTGCTTACTTTGAAACTTATCTAAACAGAATCACCCAGTTTGTGTATTTCTGTGAATGACTTTTTGTTCAACATTATGTATGTGAGCTGTATCCAAGTCGCTATGTCATGCAGATGGATCATGTCATGAGCAGTGCAGATATCAGATAGGATTTATTGGGGGAAAGCTTACAATCAGATAGGCGGTAGAGCACATGCAGTCTTGTGAACTCGTTTTTGGCAGCACAGGCAGAAAGGCTATTAAGAATGGAGCTGTTCTGGGCATTCTTGTACATGTCTCTTGGTACAAATCTGTACATTTTTCTTGGGTATCTATTAGGGAGATTTCTGGGTCTTAAATGTGTATGCACACCTTTAGTAGATAATGCTTAAAACTTGAGGGTTAAAATGAATGGGAAAAAGAGGATATATACTAATTGCCTTATATATACTAATTTCCATATTAGGGTAATAAATAAAAAGATATTAAAACAGATACATTTACTTAATTATATTTTAAAAGTTGTTGCTGGGTTAAGAAATATATTTTTAGGGTTTTACACTTACATTTGCAGAGTGTCAATGTTCCTCTTCCTCTACATCCTCACCAACACTGGGTATTTTGACATTTCGATTTCTTCATTGCTATTCTAGTAGAAGCATAGAGGTATTCTACTGTAGTTTTAATTTCCATTTTCCTGATTGGCAATGAGGTTGAGTACTTTTTCATACATATCTCATTTTTAAATTTTTTTAGGTTTTTTTTTTAACATCTTTATTGGAGTATAATTGCTTTACATTATTGTTAGTTTCTGCTGTATACAAAGTGAATCAGCTATATGTATACATGTATCCTCATATCCCCTCCCTCTTGCGTCTCCCTCCCACCCTCCATATCCCACCCCTCTAGGTGGTCACAAAGCACCTAGCTGTTCTCCCTGTGCTGTGCAGCTGCTTCCCACTAGCTATTTTACATTTGGTAGTGTATATATGTCAGTGCTACTCTGTCATTTCGTCCCAGCTTACCCCCTTCCCCCTCCCAGTGTCCTCGAGTCCATTCTCTACGTCTGTGTCTTTATTCTTGTCCTGCTGCTAGGTTCTTCAAAACCTGTTTTTTTTTTTTTTTTTTTTAGAGTCCATATATATATATGCTAGAATATGGTATTTGTTTACCTCTTTCTGGCTTTCACTCTGTATGACCGACTCTAGGCCCATCCACCTCACTACAAATAACTCAATTTCGTTTCTTTTTATGGCTGAGTAATATTCCATTGTAGACATGTACCACATCTTCTTTATCCATTCATCTGTCAGTGGACACTTAGGATGCTTCCATGTTCTGGCTATTGTAAATAGTACTGCAATGAACATTGTGGTACACGACTCTTTTGAATTATGGTTTTCTCAGGGTATATGCCCAGTACTGGGATTGCTGGGTCATATGGTAGTCCTATTTTTAGTTTTTTAAGGAAGCTCCATACTGTCCTCCATAGTGGCTGTATCAATTTACATTCCCAGCAACAGTGCAAGAGGGTTCCCTTTTCTCCACACCCTCTCCAGCATTTATTCTTGATAGATTTTGTGATGATGGCCATTCTGACCGGTGTGAGGTGGTACCTCGTTGTACTTTTGATTTGCATTTCTCTAATGATTAGTGATGTTGAGCATCCGTTCATGTGTTTGTTGGCAGTCTGTATATCTTCTTATCTTCTTTATCTATTCATCTGTTGATGGACATTTAGGTTGCTTCCATGTCTTGACTATTGTAAATAGTACTGCAATGAACATTGTGGTACACGACTCTTTTGAATTATGGTTTTCTCAGGGTATATGCCCAGTACTGGGATTGCTGGGTCATATGGTAGTCCTATTTTTAGTTTTTTAAGGAAGCTCCATACTGTCCTCCATAGTGGCTGTATCAATTTACATTCCCAGCAACAGTGCAAGAGGGTTCCCTTTTCTCCACACCCTCTCCAGCATTTATTCTTGATAGATTTTGTGATGATGGCCATTCTGACCGGTGTGAGGTGATACCTCGTTGTACTTTTGATTTGCATTTCTCTAATGATTAGTGATGTTGAGCATCCGTTCATGTGTTTGTTGGCAGTCTGTATATCTTCTTTGGAGAAATGTCTATTTAGGTCTTCTGCCCATTTTTGGATTAGGTTGTTTGTTTTTTTGATATTGAGCTGCTTGATTATTTTGGAGATTAATCCTTTGTCAGTTGCAAACATTTTCAGTTTGCAAACATTCATTTGCAAACATTTTCTCCCATTCTGAGGGTTGTCTTTTCATCTTGTTTATAGTTTCCTTTGCTGTGCAAAAGCTTTTAAGTTTCATTAGGTCCCATTTGTTTATTTTTGTTTTTACTTCCATTACTCTAGGAGGTGGATCAAAAAAGATCTTGCTGTGATTTATGTCAAAGAGTGTTCTTCCTATGTTTTCCTCTAAGAGTTTTATAGTGTCCGTTCTCACATTTAGGTCTTTAATCCATTTTGAGTTTATTTTTGTATATGGTATTAGGGAGTGTTCTAATTTCATTCTTTTATATGTAGCTGTCCAGTTTTCCCAGCACCACTTACTGAAGAGGCTGTCTTTTCTCTATTGTATACTCTTGCCTCCTTCATCAAAGATAAGATGACCATATGTGCGTGGGTTTATATCTGGGCTTTCTATCCTGTCCCTTGATCTATATTTCTGTTTTTGTGTCAGTACCATACTGTCTTGAGTACTGTAGCTTTGTAGTATAGTCTGAAGTCAGGGAGCCTGATTCCTCCAGCTTCATTTTTCTTTCTCAAGATTGCTTTGGCTATTCGGGATCTTTTGTGTCTCCATACAAATTGTGAAATTTTTTTGTTCTAGTTTTGGGGAAAATGCCATTGGCAGTTAGATAGGGATTGCACTGAATCTGTAGATTGCTCTGGGTCATATAGTCATTTTCACAATGTTGATTCTTCCAACCCAAGAACATGGTATATCTCTCCATCTGTTTGTATTGTCTTTAATTTCTTTCATCAGTGTCTTATAACTTTCTGCATGCAGGTCTTTTTTCTCCTTAGGTAGGTTTATTCCTAGATATTTTATTCTTTTTGTTGCAGTGGTAAGTGGGAGTGTTTCCTTAATTTCTCTTTCAGATTTTTCATCATTAGTGTATAGGAATGTAAGAGAAAGGAGAAGTAACAACTGACACTGCAGAAATACAAAGGATCATGAAAGATTACTACAAGCAACTATATGCCAATAAAATGGACAACCTAGAAGAAATGGACACATTCTTAGAAAAGCACAACCTTCTGAGACTGAATCAGGAAGAAATAGAAAATATAAACAGACCAATCACAAGCACTGAAATTGAAACTGTGATTAAAAATCTTCCAACAAACAAAATCCCAGGACCCGATGGATTCACAGGTGAATTTTATCAAACATTTAGAGAAGAGCTAACACCTAGCCTTCTCAAACTCTTCCAAAATATAGCAGAGGGAAGAACACTCCCAAACTCATTCTACGAGGCTACCATCACCCTGATACCATAACCAGACAAGATGTCAGAAGAAAAGAAAACTACAGGACAATATCACTGATGAACATAGATGCAAAAATCCTCAACAAAATACTAGCAAACAGAATCCAGCAGCACATTAAAATGATCATACACCATGATCAAGTGGGATTTATCCCAGGAATACAAGGATTGTTCAATATACACAAATCAATCAATGTGATACACCGTATTAACAAATTGAAAGGTAAAGACCATGTGATCATCTCAGATGCAGAAAAAGCTTTTGACAAAATTCAACACCCATTTATGATAAAAACTCTTCAGAAAGTGGGCATAGAGGGAACTTACCTCAACATAATAAAGGCCATATATAACAAACCCACAGCCAACATCCTTCTCAATGGTGAAAAAGTGAAACCATTTACACTAAGATCAGGAAGAAGACAAGTTTACCCACTCCTCCCACTATTATTCAACATAGTTTTGGAAGTTTTAGCCATAGCAATCAGAAATGAAAAAGAAATAGAAGGAATCCAAATCGGAAAAGAAGTAAAACTGTCACTGTTTGCAGATGACATGATACTATACCTAGAGAACCCTAAAGAATGCTACCAGAAAACTACTAGAGCTAATCAATGAATTTGGTAAAGTAGCAGGTTACGAAATTAATACACATATCTCATTTTGTGAATATCTTCTCGTCAAGTGTCTTGCCAACTTTTATTTTTTATTAATCCTGGTCTTTTTATTATAGATTTGTAGGATTTATTTATATATTTGGGATGATCCTTAGCTGAATGCATCTGTTGCACACATCTCTTTTCACATTGTTTGCCTTTTTACTATTTTAATGGAAGGCTGTTAATAGTTGCATACCAACTTTTAATTTTTATTGTTTTTTGATGAGCTGTACCTTTTATCATTATGAAAGTTTGATTTGCAACTCTGATAGCACTTTCTCCTTAAAGTCAACCGCGTCTGACATTAATATAGTTACACCTCCTTTGTGGATTAGTGTTTGCATAGTAAATATTTCCTTCTGTTTATTTTACTCTTAGAATATCTTTATATTGTAGATATATCTCATGTAAGGAACATATATGGGAGTATTAAAATTCCAGCCTAAGGATATTTGTCTTTTATTTGGAGCATTTAGTCCAATTACAGACATATTTGGTTTAAATCTATTATCTCCCTATTTGCTTTCAATACCTGCCCTGCCTGTTCTATGTTACTTTTTATTCCCTACTTTTAAAAAATCTATTTTGATTTAACTATGTAATTTTTATAGTGGAATATTTCTTTTTTCTCAGCATTTTTTTTTGTGTGTGGTACGCGGGCCTCTCACAGTTGTGACCTCTCCCGTTGCAGAGCACAGGCTCTGGATGCACAGACGCAGTGGCCATGGCTCACGGGCCCAGCCGCTCCGTGGCATGTGGGATCTTCCCGGACCGGGGCACAAACCCGTGTCCCCTGCATCGGCAGGCAGACTCACAACCACTGCGCCACCAGGGAAGCCCTTTCTCAGCATTTTTATGCATTATTTTACAATTTCAGTGCTTAGTCTAGAATATTCTAACTTGATAATTAGTTATATTTCCTTTTGTCATGATAATTCAAAACTTTTAGAACATATCAAGCCCATTTATTCTTCTCTTGATTTGTGACCATTGCCATCATGTATTTTGATAAACTGTGAACTACTGAAGAAGACATTATTTTCTACGACAATGTAATTTATATTTATGCATATGTTTAGGATTTTTGTTGTCCTTCATTTCTTACTGCATCACTGAACTTCCTCCTAGGGTTAGCTTTATTCTACCTGAAGAATAATTGTTAGTATTTTTTAAAAAGAGAACCACTGGTGACAAATTCTGTTTTTGCTATTGTTTGAAAATATCATTATTTCACATTCATTCTTGATGAGTATTTTCACTGGTTATGGACGTTTTGATGCCGTTTATTAATTTTCTATTCATGAAAGATATTCTGCCATTGTTGTCTGGCTTCCATTGCTTTTATTGTTGTTGAGAAGTTTTCAATCACTCTAATTATAGTTCCCTTGAGTATACCCTATCCCTTTAGCCAGAATTTTTAACATTTTTATTCTAGGTAAGATTATGTGTGGTTCAAATTTCTTCCCTTAGTTCATGACTTCTCTCTCATTCTCTGAATAGAAATTAAAATAAACAGATTTCATAATTTAATATAGCCCTTTATGATTACTCATTTTATGTCATATTTAATAAATTATTTATTTCCCATTTGGCAATGAAGATATTTTGCTAAATTACATTCTACAACTTTTATCATTGTGCTATTCACAATTACAATTACAATCCACTTGAAATAGATTTTTGTAAGGTAGGGCTTATTTTCTATATAGTTAATTGGATACTTCAGTGCTGTATATTAAATAGTCCTGTTGCACTCATCAACAGTGTCATTTTTCATAAATCAAGTGTATGTATGCGTGTGTGTATATATAACTTATATATTTATCTGCAAATATATCATATGGATATAGATGTAAACATAGATATATAGTATATATTAATATATTCTACTATATTTAAACCAATAGCAAACTGGTTTTGCTAATTCAGCATGACATTAAATATTTTATTTACTTATTATTGAAATATAGTTGATTTACAGTGTTATATTAGTTTCAGATATACAACATAGTGATTTAATATTTTTATAGTTTACACTCCACTTAAAGTTATACAAAACATACATTAAATCTTAATATCAAGTACAGCCAAATCCTATAACTTGTACCTCATCAAATGCATGTTGGCATTTCTTGGTCTTTGTGTTTTCACACAGAGTGTAGGAACGTTCTTTCAGTTCTACAAGAAACCTTGATATTTCTGAATGAAATGCACTAAATATAAATATCCATTTGGGAGAAATTGACATTTTTACAATAGTTGGCCTTGCAATTAATGAGACTAGCTTGTCTTTCATTTATATAGGCTTTCTTCAATGAAAATCAATAATATATTATTGTAATACCTGAAGATCTTGGATGACTTATTAGATTCATTCATATTTTCCTGATATATATATATATATTTTCCTGATATATATATATATTTTTTTTTTTTTTTTTTTTTTTTGCGGTTACACGGGCCTCTCCCGCTGCGGAGCACAGGCTCCGGACGCACAGGCCCAGCGGCCATGGGACGCAGAGGCCCGCCGGCCGCGGCTCATGGGCCCAGCTGCTCCGCGGCATGTGGAATCCTCCCGGATCGAGGCATGAACCTGTGTCCCCTACATCGGCAGGCGGACCCTCAACCACTGCGCCACCAGGGAAGCCCTTATCTGATATTTTTAATGCTATAGTAATTTTAAATTTTTTGTTTGTTGAAAGCATATAGTTAAACAACTGATTTACATTTATTGTCTTTGTATTTGCTAAATGATTTGAATAATTCCAGTAATGAGTTGTATGTTCTTTTGCACTGTGTAAATAAATACACAGTCATATATCTGTAATAATGACACTTTATTTTTATTCCTTGCCCATCTTTTTTTTTTTTTTAACTCTCAACAGCAGTTTACTTTGGGAACAGAGACAGATAACTGTGGTCTGGGGTAGGAAGGAGACTTACTTTACAGTTGATGAATGCTCTTTTGGGTTGTTTGATTTTATTTTTAACTCTACATTAAGTATTATTTGTAATTGAAAAGTAGTTTCTAAGGCACAATGCATTATCCCTGAATTCATTGTCTAAACATGCTTTTATGCCACTAATATCCCCATAGGTTTTATTTTGTTTTGTTTTTATTTTATTTTTATTATTTTAAGTTTTATTGAAGTATAGTTGATTTACAATGTGTTAATTTCTGATGTACAGCAAAGTGACTCAGTTGTACATATATATATTCTTTTTTCATATTCTTTTCCATTATGATTTATCATAGGATATTGAATATAGTTCCCTGTGCTATACAGTAGTACCTTGTTTTTTATCCATCCTATATATACTAGTTAGCATCTGCTAATCCCAAACTCCCAATCCATCCTTCCCCCCACCACCCTTGGCAACCACAAGTCTGTTCTCTATGTGTCTGAGTCTGTTTCTGTTTCATATATATGTTCATTTGTGTCATATTTTAGATTCCACATATAAGTGATATCATATAGTATTTGTCTTTCTCCTTCTGCCTTATTTCACTTATGATAATGTCTAGGTATGATAATGTCTAGGTCCATCCATGTTGCTGCAAATGGCATTATTTCATTCTTGCCAATCTTGTTTATGTGTGTGTGTGTGTGTGTTTATTTTCTTCTATGGTTGCAGTGGCTAGCACTTGCAGTGAAATTCTTTTATAACTCTTTTAAGTAAAGGGAAAATATTCAATATATCCCCTTTTATCCAACTGATAATGGCAAGAAACAGTTTGAACATTCAAAGTTAATATTTTTAAGGGTATTTAATACTTTACAAAAATGTGTAGAATGTAGACTATAAGGAGCCAAACATGATAGTGCCATACCTCAGGGCTGGGGGCTATGAAGAACAATTACATTTAGGCCTGATAAGACAATGAGAAAAACTGTTATCTAAAAGCAGAGATGGTAGCTCTATAAGGAGGGTTATCTAATAGGAGCTGTAGCCTCATGACGTGATGAGGTTGAGATAGGGAAGAGGCACTGAGGTAGTAGCAGCAGGTACCATGAGTATTTTATACCTTTTTGTACAATTCACAAAAGCTTGTTCTGGGAACAAGCTTTGGTTTGGTCTCATATATATCACTTAAAATTTAGAATGGAAGGATGATGTTTGTGTCTAATTTCATGGTTTGATGGATCAATAATTCCCACTTGGGGTACCCATTTTGTGTCCCTCAGTCACATGTTTAGTCCTTCCAAGAGCCTAGAAACAAACTGAGAACTGGTTTTCCAATAAAAAATAGTTTTTTTTATAGTAGTGAGCATTGCAGAAATGTAGAATTCTAGGTGTTTGAACTGGATTCTCATTTGGGGAGCTTGACAGAGGCTAATAGAACATCCCTATCATCAACAAGCATGTCTGGAAAATATTGGGTCATTATATTGCATAACACATGTGGTAGAATAACTAGCACTCAAGCTGAAACAAATGAAAAAGTACCTTTTCCTTCTTAATACACCTTTAAAGCTGACAGCCTTACATGTTATTCCAAATGTGATATATATTGCCATCAAAATTCAAAAAGAGCCTCTTTTTCATGGTGGGCAGTGCAAGATTCATCAACTTGTCTCTCACTCTAGAAGTAATATTGCAACACACTTCAAACCACTGGAGCCTTGGCAACTTAATGTGTCAAGCTGCCGTAGTTTCCTGAGGATTATCTCTGATCCTCTGTCAGATACGTATTTTAGTAGGGCAGTTAAAAGTGTTTCCTATTTCCTACTCTCTAGGAATTAGCATCATCTCATCAATGAAATGGACTTGCATAATTTTCTGTGGAATATCATGATAATCAAGATCTCTTTGGACTGTATTATCACAGGAAGCAGACTTGACATACCGTTGAGGCAAATATATCAAGGCATACTCTTGTCCTTTCTACATAGAAACAAACGACTTCTGACTTTTTTTGCTAATAGTGATAAGGAAAAAAATAGACAACTGAATTCCAGATTCATTAATTCTGCTCTTATTTGCTATGGTAAATATACCACCTTCATAACTGCAGGTGAAATTAGCATCACCTAATGAAGATGTCTTGATGCTAGATTATCAAATAGATTATCAATAAAAAGGCTCTCTCCACAACTTACCTGTTTTTCATGCTAGCAAAATCATGCTGAATAGGTATTGATCACTCCTGCAATTTTCCAAAATTTCCTCATAGTACTAAACTCTGCAGTCAGATCCATGAATGCAGAATTGCTTTTGTTTATTATCTTGGTTGAGGGAGGTTTTCTTTAGGTTTTTATTTGTCCCTTCCTGCCATTTCTGCAGTCAGGGAATAGATGCAGGAATTCCACCAGTTACCGAGTATGTTGATTATATAGTCTGTGAAATGAGAATAACCATCAGATAAATTTGTGGTCCAGGAATAGACGATGAGGCAAATTTAAGTCAACACTCCCTTTGAAAGCTGAATTCAGTACGTTCTCCTTTAATGGGCCATAGTCATTTTTCAGGGTACCATGAATTAGAGTCAGTCAAAAACAGTATCTCAAAAACAAACAAATGAACAAACAAACAAAACAAAAAACCTCTCAGAAATTTCAGGTATTTCTTGTTTCTGTGCAAAGTTGCTCCAGTAGCTGTTTCAAAGTTCCCCTGGAATAATCCTGTAGTAATATTCATGGTATGCTACTGTGGCTGAGATGTAGAATCCTTCCTCGAAGTAACTGTGGACTGTATATAAACTGTCATATGTCTGGAAACTGAGCAATAGGCTATAAAGAGTTTTCTGCTTGGCTAACCTAGAAATTTTTGCCTATATATGACAAATTACATATGAGTAATCTGCCATCTGAGTATCAGTGAGATACACCAAATATCCCTGCTTTTCTCTAACTAAACTTTTTTATTTTGTGATAAACGTAGGTTCACATGTAGTTGTAATAAGTAATACACAGAACCTTTGTGTCTACATTTTACCCAAATTGTAACTACAAAGCTCCTTCAAATTGTCCTCTTATAGCCTCACCCACTTCTCTCCTCATTCACCTTCTTCTTAATTTTGTCATTTCAAGGGTGTTATATAAATGATCCCATACGAGATGTAACTTGTATTAATAGCTTGTGGGAATTAGCTTTCTTACTCTGTATAAGACCCTGGAGATTCCTTTAGGTTGGTGGTTGTGTCAATAATCAGTTCCTTTTATACTGTTGAGTAGAATGCCATGGTATGGATGCCCCATAGTTTTTTAACCATTTATCAGTTGAAGGATATTGGTTTGTTTCCAATTTTTGACTATTATGAATAAAGCTTTTATAAACATTAGTGCACAAGTTTCTGTGTGAACATGTCTTTCTTGATTCCTGTACCTATGTAAAAAGTCTTAGAATCAGGAAAACTTATTTCTCTCACTTAATTCTTCTTTCTGAAAGTTGTTTTAGCTATTTTAGTTCCTTTGATTTCCATATAAATTTTAGAAAGAAATATTGTAGATATTTTTTAAATGCCATAGAGCACTTACCTCACAATGCAGCAGCTTCTTTTTTCCTTAAGCTTTCCCCTGGTTCCTGTACTTTCTGACTAGATTACAGTCTGCAAAAGTTGGTTCTGAGAATTTTGGCTAGCGTTTTAGTTGTGTCTGTGGAGGGACAGAGCCCTAGAGTTGCAGACTCCACCATTTTTAGCGATGTCAATCCAGTGCTCACTTTTATATTCTAATTTCAGCTAGCATAGTGAGTGTTTTGATCTGCACAGTCATTATGCCCTTTGTTTTTACTCTATTATCATATGAACACTTTTTCTTTTTTTAAAATTTTACTTCATATGTTCACTGTTACTACCCACTACAGGAAGTAAAATAGAATATGATTACAATGGAAAATCTTATTCTTGCCTCAGAAGGCAGGAAAGAATGGTAATAGGCATCATATAAACAGAATGTATAATTTAAAATAAGATAAAGTGAAACTAAAATGCTCTTGGTGACTTCCTAAGCCAAACATAATTCAAAGATTGCATTTTATGGTTCATTTAGCATATATAGATTCAGGCATTCCCTGAGCTTTGTCCTCGAATATTCTGTCAACTGACATGCAATTTCCCTGAAGTAATTTCATATTAGAAAATGTATTAAAAATTAGTACCTACTTTTCTGCAGAGTATTATGTTTCTGTGTGCAGAAATTATATGAACTACAAAACCTATTTCACTGGCAATATTGATACCACTGATAGAGTGTGGAAATAAAAGAAATTTGATATGAAAGCAAGCTTGTTTAATATTTATTTATTTATTTGCTCTTCTAAAAATCCTTTTTATTAATTGCTTTTGTAATGTTAGCTCTTATGTGAATGCTAAAGATTTGTGATTTCAGAGAATATATTTTATTTTAAAATTCAATTACTTTTTGTAAAATGCAAAATTATACAGTAACTTTCCTAATTAGAAGTCAAAATCAACATTTCTTTTACTATTGTTGTTTTATTTTTCTAGGAAAGGGGTGTGTTATGGGGCATGTATATTTTCAGTAGGTTAAGTTTTTCTTGATATTGGAACACTAAGCTAAAGTTACAGTGCCATTGTCTTGGTAACTTCAATTGAATATAAATGCATATCTTCTGACTACTTCAATATATTTGAGAATAGAATAACTTTAGCAAATTTCACACACAAAAGTTTGTTCTTAAAATATGATACAGTTCTTCCACTTTATGACATTTTTTATTATGATTAGTCTCATGATATTTTTTCTTTCTGAATAAAGGAAAATAAAGTAGATAAAATCTTGTTAATTTTCTTCTTAGTGGTTAAAAAAAATTATTACCTCATAAACTTGGTTATCAAGATTTAAAGACATGCTTATTCAACATATGAAAATTTTCTCTAGAAGTGTTATATTTTTTTCTTTTCATATTAGTTAGTTAACCATCAAATCTTTGAGTATAACTAAGGAGTAGCCAGCATCCTTTTCCTCTCTCTCCCCTTGTGTATCTTGTTCCTCTTTCTCCTTCTCTTTCTCTCTCTCTCTCCTTATTTAACACTTCTGTCTTGCATTTGATTTTATAGTTTTCAAAGACAGATTTTTGAGAACTTTTCCTTTCAAAATATCTTTAGTTCTATAAAATGGATAGCCACTTGTGATATGTCTATACTCTGTTTAGTAATAATTATTTTTGCTAGGATTATTTTTACATGATTTTTTGGTTTTTTTGTTTTGTTTTGTTTTGTTTGATGTGAACCATTTTTTAAAAAAGTCTTTATTGAATTTGTTACAATATCGTTTCTGTTTTATGTTTTGGTTTTTTGGCCATGAGGCATGTGGGATCTTAGCTCCCCAGCCAGGGATCAAACCCGCACCCCTGCATTGGAAGGTGAAGTCTTAACCACTGGACCACCAGGGAAGTTCCTGATTTTTGGTTTTTAAAGTCTGCAAATGATTACAAGTTGTGAGACTGTGCTGTGTTGATATTTGTTTACTTCAATAATATAAATGGATTTGTCCTGACACTCCATTTAGGGCTCTTGTCACATAGAAATTTGTTTAAAAGATGACTGAACCATTTGCAATTTGATGAGGATGAAAAATAAGGAAAGGATAAAAGGGAAACAGTTATTATCACAGATTGAATATAAAAACTCAATTTTAATAGGGACAGGAGAAAAAATAACCTGTAGATCATTGGCAAAGTATAAGTTTTGGTTTCTGTATCATAGTGAGTTGATTAGCTGTTGGCTAGCAAAAACTCTGAATTGGAAAACACTGTTTTTCTATACTATTACACATAGAACATTTTGGACACCTGATATGTGGGTTGTTTTTCTCTACACCAACCAATTCACCAACTCTCTGGACACCAAATGGGTGGCCTACAATTCAATTCAGTGCTGACACTCTATACCTGGAGTTAGTACAGAGGCCACAGGTTAAGGACTCAGTTGCACAAGACTTCCTCCTCCCACTTTCAGATGCCAGTCGAAAAGCCAGTTTGCCACCTGTGCTTCTGACTGACTGGCTATAAATCTGAGGTTTGTATGAACTCCTCTGGCTCAATAATTTACTAGAATGGCAAATAGAATTCAGGAAAACATTTTATTTACTAGATTACTGGTTTATTATAAAAGGCCATAACTCTGGAACAGCCAAATGGAAAAGGTGTGTAGGGCAAGGTATGTGGGAAGCAGGGGTGGAGATTCATGCCCTCTCCAGGTGTGTCACATTCCCAGTTCCTCCACTTGTTCAGAAACCTGGAAGCTCTCAAGTTCTATGCTTTAGTGATTTTATGGAGGCTTCATTATGTAGGCATGATTGATTAAGTCACTGGCCATCGATGATTGACTCAACCTATAACTCTTCTTTTCTCCCCAGAGGTGGGGAGTAGGGCTGAATTTTCCAATGCTCTAATCACATGGTTGGCTCTCCTGGCAACCAGCCTACGCTCTGTGGTTGTCTAGGAGCTCTTCAAAAGTCACCTAATTAACTTAAACTGAGGTGTGGTTGACGGGGCTTGCTATGAATAATGAAAGACTCTCATCTTTAGTGCTCTCAGCTGTCATTGCTAAGGAAATTCCTAGTGTTTTAGGAGATCTGTGCCAGGAATGGGGATGAAGACCAAATATATATTTCTTATTATAAATCACAGTATCACAAGCCTCTTCTGGTCAGTCTACCATTAGCAAGCTGACTAGAGACACCAAAAAAAAAAAAAAGAAAAGAAAAGAAAAAGAAAAAGGGATTCCAGTCATTATGAATTCTTCCAAGACCTTGAACGTTTAGATGTGCAACAGTCTGTGTTTTTTAATATTGCCAGTTTCCTTCCATTAACATTTCCATCTTAATTCGGAGTGTTTTGCACCATCTCCACGTAAGACTAACTTCCAGATGAAGCTTGATATTTATTTTTCAGCAAACTTCCACTATTTCCTCCACCCCCCCATGGGTGAAGTATACTTCCATACCCCATTGTGTGGAAAACTCATGTTTTTTTTAGAAGGATTTAGTAGCATTAATCAATAATTCTCTCTGATACCTAAGGTTTACTTCCTTTCATGAAGAGGAAGAGAATAAAAAGGTTTAAATCAGAGTCATAATTTGGAGTCATGTACTGTCTTACTTAGGAGTTTCTAAAAGCAAAGCCTAAGACAGGAATTCTGGTGCATGCAATTTATTAATGGAGAGCTTTCAAGAGAAAATGATTGGGAAAACAGGATTGGGCAAGGAAAAGAGATAGGCAGGAACATGGTTCCTGCTGGAGTCTAGTTTCACCCACCACCCAGAGATATTGTAAGGCAGCTCCTTGTTTTGCACAATAAAATATTTTGGAAAAAAAAATTAAACCAGTGCTATAATTCTGTTTTAAACAGTTGGTAAAATGATGTATCCTGAGAATATACCTAAAAATACTTAAACATATAACATTCTATTACAGAACACTTTAGATCATGAGAGAATAAGAAAAGTCCTTGGGATAAAAAAATTAAAATGATCTAAAAAATAAGAGTGGTGAGCTAACACTAAAGGTATTTCTGTCCTGGAGACTTTTGCTAATATCAGGAAACAAGAGGTTGGATTTTAAGAGCCAAAAACAGCAGGTGATACTGCCATGGAGGAAGTTGAAAATGATACACTGTCTAATATGGAGGTCTTTGAAGGTCAAATCCTCAGTGAAGGAATGGAATTAAAAATAGAAATCACCGGTCTTCCCTGGTGGCTCAGTGGTTGAGAATCCGCCTGCCGATGCAGGGGACACGGGTTCGTGCCCCGGTCCCGGAAGATCCCACATGCCGCGGAGCGGCTGGGCCCGTGAGCC